>NC_056730.1:281022144-281294644 GCF_019279795.1 Protopterus annectens | reverse complement strand
CCCATCACCTGAGGTGGTTCCACCCAAAGGTGGTGCAGGACCAGTATACGAGGAGGTCCCGGGTGGGTCCCAGACATGCTGGAGCCCAGTGCCATGGCCAGATGGGGTGGGAGAGGTGGGTCCGCTGGGACCCTCCTTCCCAAACATGCTATGGTGTTGCAGTTTTAAAACATATGTACATTAGTAATAGTCAACACAATCCAGGATTAGTTATAACAGCATGCATAGATATTCCCATTAACCCAAAACACAAGATTTGGAACAGTTGCATAGCAAACAGAACACATGCATATATGGAACCACAGTGGCCATTACAATGGCATGCAGGTTACATTGATAGCAACAGGCCACCAATGATAGTATTTCGACATGGAGCATTAATAGAAACACATTTCAATATTTATTGAACAGTAGGATATATGTCCCAACAATTGGTTTGATGTAAATATACCCATTGATTTGTGCATTTAGAATATTGTTGCAGATATGGTGGGGGGGGGGGGTGAAGATAGATGTCAATTAACAACTTATATATCCTTGTAGTTCTCGCAACTTTAATGATCATTGCTCTAATCATTAAGGTGCAGATATTATTTCAATACCCTATGGCCTTGGTTTGGCCACTGGTATGTTTGTAAACAGTGTCTACTTCAGCTGTCTTATAGCTAACTTCTACATCTCTTACCTGTTATACCTGTCTTGGGAATGTTTGTTAACACTACATGACTGTTTCTACACATATTCCCAGATTCCGAGTTAATATTATGCACATACCTCTCAATCTCTTAATGCATACACTCTGGTTAAAGCTTGACAACATGGGGGTACAACTAGGGACATATTTTGAATACTGCTCTCATAAACCTGGAGGGCTGATAAAGTGACAGGATTTGTTTTCATATATGCTTTCTGAAGGTTTTGAGGTCTGAAATTCAAATGAATGTCATTATTTGCTGACTACAAGTCTGAGATCATCCCATTGATTTACCATAGGGACAGAGGAATAAGCAGAAAATATGAGTCAATTATCTGGACATTCTGAAAGAATGTGTACAGTTCAGAGGGATGATTATGCATACAGCTTACTACCACTCCCAGGATTCAAACCATGGCTGTGTCTGATAAAAATACATCAATTTAAGTGTCAGCAGAGTATGCTGTTTGAATATTGCTGTCTATCTCTTCAGTGTTTTCTGTCTAAGTCTCTTGCGGTTGTACAAGCTGACCTTCTAATTACAACAGTCTCATACAGACATTCCTAGACATATTTTTATGTAGCACAGTGTGAGAAACAGTGGTTGACACAACAGTATTATTCTGATATCAGATGTTACTGAATGCGACATGTCAGCCATATAATACAAGAGTAATCACTACCAGTCCAGGAGTTCAATCTTTATTGGCAGGCACAGTTTTCTTATCTAACAGACCTGTGGATGGAATGTTTGTTAACACTACCTGTTTCCATACATATTCCCAGATTCTGAGTTAATATTATGCACATACCTCTCAATCTCTTAATGCATATACTCTGTCAAAGCTTGACAACATGGGGGTTGAAATATGGAAATATTTTGAATATTGCTCTCATATACTTGGAGAGTTGCTAGGGTGACAGGTTTGTTTTCATATACATATTCTGAAAGTTTTGAGGTCTGAAAATCAGGTGTATGCCATTATTTGCTGACTAAAATTCTGAGATCATCCCATTGATTTACTAGGGGGACAGGGTAACAGTCAGAAAATATGGGCCAATTATCTGGACATTCTGAAAAAATGTGTACAGTGCAGAGGTATGATTAGGCATACAGCTTATTACCACTCCCAAGATTTGGACCATGGCTGTGTCTAATAAAGATACAACAGTTTAAGTTTCAGCAGAGTGTGCTGTTTGGATATTGCTGTCTATCTCTTTAGTGTTTTCTGTCTACGTCTCTCTTGGTTGTACAATCTGACCTTGTAATTACAACAGTCTTATACAGACATTCCTAGACATTTGTATTATGTAGCACAGTGTGGAAAACAGTGGTTAATACTACATTACTATTCAGAGAATGCAACACTAAAAATGCTATACAATACCAGAGTAAACAGAGCCAGTCCAGGATTTAGAGCTTTATTTCCAGGCAGTTACAGTTTTATTTAAATATGGCCTATATGGAACTTTTACTGCCATATTGTCTGGTTTATTCAGTACAACCCATACACAAAACAGTTTTTATACTGGCAGGTGACTTTCTACTACTTTTATATTTATTTGGAATAGCTACTACAAACAGGATTATTACTCACCAGCCATGCAACGCAGCTTTTTTGCCTACTCGCATGGGTTTCCTGATTCACAGCCCACTCAGCTGCAGCTGTAAGGGAAATAAAGAAATATTTAGCCATACCTATCCATCATATACACAAACTGGACATTATTAAACAGTTACTGGTATGAGTGCTTACACACTACTGGGGCATCTCCCCTCTGCCTTGATTCTTGGACCCACTGGTCCAAGAGCTCCCGCTTCCTCCATTTCAAGTCAGCATAGTAGTGCCTGACCTGCTCACCAGTCTGAGGGATACTAGTGGCACTGGTGAGGTCACGGGCGAGACGGTCTCAGGCTTCAGCTTTATATTAGGAGCCTTGGTACTGGCCTTGCAGCAGTCTCTCATCATGTTTTTTTACCAGGAATCGCACCATGACCTTGGACTCCTGTATGCCCCAGCACTGCACCCAGAAGTGGATTCGCTCTCTGACTCCAGCCATTCTGCCTACAGTGGGAAGCTGCAACCATTTATGAACTGTATTCCCATCTGTGGGATTTAAATATGGCCGATTTCCCACCCTATGCCATGATTGGACAGTTTTGAATATGCTGAGCTAAGCTAAGCTACGAGCAAACCTGCTTAGCTAAGGTTGGCATTGCTTAAAGGGGCAGGTTCAGCAGTGCTTACCAATGGGCAAATCCATTTAGCTGGGCTACTCATTGCTTAGCATTCATATTTACACAATGCTTACCCTGGTAAGCAGAGCTGTGCAATGCTTAGCATTGCTTATTTTTCATTTTATAGACTATCTGCTGTATGGAATTGATTCATCATTCATTACATATTTTATATTTGTTTACTGTCCCTGACATCCTCCAATGTGCTTTTGTTACATTTATTCATGTGTGACTATACTGTATGGGGCACTTGTGTTTATATGGGGATTTTGCAACTTTATTAAACTGACACCTCACATCTCGAAGTAATGCAGTACTCCGGTTAACAAATATATGTTATTTAGTAGGTAATACTACAAAAAATTGTTTATGTACTGCTTTCACATGTAAAATGCAAATTGGTTACACTGGGGATAGAACTAAGAATGGCTGTTTGTAAGGTGTATGCTCTAACCACTACACTATTGCAATACTGCTTAAGTAGGATGTTTCTTGCTATTTAACTTTTTGTGCTGTTTAAGCTGGATTAAGTGTAGCTAAGTAATGGGCACACCTGTGCAGCTGCACTTAAACTTTATCGCATTTATCAAAAAAAAAGTTTTGTTGTGTTATTTTATCTATACCCTTCAGAATATCCATGCTAATGCTAAACCTGTAATTTTATCAGCTTTCTGCTTCCTGCTTCATGGGACATTTGTCCCTAGTGGCTCTGTCCACATCACTTGCTCTGACGGGTTGGGAGGTGTGCACTATGTGCTTATGCTGCCTGTGTTATCCTAATAACTTTTGGCTTGGTTAGGGATGGTTGTCCCTTTTGCCTTTGACCACTTTTGTTTTCCTGATGGGTTAGGGGTGTTATGAGTGTTCTCACTCATTTTTAGTTGCTGAAAGGCAATTCTGGAGTGCAGGAGCATGTGTACTGTGAGAGCTCTGCTCTCAGATACACCCACTGCCATCATACACAGCTCCATGTCCATTTAACAGCACAAGCAGCACACCTTCCTGAATATGCAAGGCATGCTGCTGTGCTATATGGGAATGGTCCTGTCCATGGTCCAATCTCTATAGATGTCTGTGTCAGATGCTACCATGTATCCTGGGCCTGCACTTGTGGTCACACCCTATGTTGCCTATGCCTGGGACTTCTGTCACCTATGTCCTCCGACTTCTCCTCCAATAATTGGGGGATGTCCTCCTCAGACATTTGTGGTTCTTGTGGTAGTTCACCGACACCTGCAGCTGGAAGACTGTCACGTGCTTGGGTTAGCACGATTTGCAGCATGTCACTCACCATTATCATCTGTGCTGCCTTCTCAGGATTGTATTGCAGTGCTCCCCTGGATGTGTCCAAACATCTGAACCGAGCTTTCAGTACACCAAGCACATGTTGTGTCTCTGGTTTTTGCATGTACTCTGTTGTAGGCCTCCTGTGGAGGGTTGGAATGATCATGGTATGGGGTTATTAACCACAGCTCTAGAGAATAACCACAGTCATCTGTCTGGAGGAGTAAAAACACTTTTGTTCAGACTGGATATTATTGACAGGGGGATCCTTTAGTTGCATCCTAGCTATGTTCCTGCAGTTACCCAGAAGCAATCCCGCTGGAATTTCACCTTGTTGGATTGCAGCCCTGAGTCCACTTTCCTTCCAAATGGCAGCATCATGGACACTTCCAGGGTGTGTTGCCAAGATGTTTGTTATGCTGCCATCTGCTGCACACACAACTTATCAGTCAATGGATGGCCATCTCTTTCTGTTTATGTATTAGTCTTCTTCTGGATGTACTGGTGTCCTGATAGGTATGTGTGTGCAATCTGTTGCACCAAGTACACGAGGGAAGTTTGTGATGTTGTAGAACTGGTGCATTACAGTTCTCTGCTCCACAGGTGTGGATGGGAGGTCTAGGTAGTCATCCACCTTGCAGCACATTGCTGCCAGGAATGTGGCCAGGATATGGCTGTCAGCTGGCAGCTGTCTGTCATACTCTCACACAATCCCCATGTGTATCTGTAATGTCCCAGATGTGAGTATACCCAGGTTGAGACACACTTTGGTTTCAAGGGGAATGGGGTTTCCTCTCAGTGTCTACACAGCCCAGTATGGGGCGCACATAATACAGACAGCTTGTGCCATTTGTTTGTCTAGATTATATGTGTCTATTATTTGCTGGTCTGACAAATGGTTTAGCTTCAGCCTTACTCTGACTCTAGCTTGCTGCCTTGAAGGATGCACAGCCACATCCTCATTTATGGCTTGGATCACTGCTGCTTGTTGCAGTATATTAACAGCAGTATGCATTGTTATATATTTTTTTTCAGTTTTCTATGTATATTGATATAATCCATAGCATTCGTGTGAAATCCTTGGGGTCCATAATGTATTTGCCAAGAATTCCTGAAGTGGAGTCGTTGTAGCTGATTGTTCCATTTGAGTTGCATTGTATGTTTTTGAATCACACTGTCATGTGCGGATTCCCTAATTATCTTGTGCTGAATACTTCAGTAGTCGGTCTGCCTTCAGCATATCTTCTGGAATCGCATCACAGCAGGTGCACCAGAGTCTTCCTTTGGCATGCTGTGCTCTGTAAATACCTTTCTGGGAACATTAAGGAATCTGGCCCTATGCTTCCTAACATAAGACAGATTTTCACTTAATCCCTATATTCCTTCAGCATTATGCAAATTCGTCATGAATATGCTGTACTATTTTTTATTTGTTGATGTATTCTTAATTTCAGTTAGTGAACTGAACCTCTAGGCCTCCTTTACAGTCATGAGTGTAATAAAAATGAAACGAAGAAAAGTGCACTAATATAAAATTATAGAATACAGAAAAGTAGAAGTAACAAGCAAATGTTTTCAAAATAAATATTTGGTACACAACAGTTATGAGGTATTAAATCCTCAACAAATAACGCAACTGAAATAAAGGACAGGTCTTTGAAATGTGAACAACTAAATATTATTATACTGGGTCAGTCTGGTGGAGGGGTTGATACCTTTCATTAATCAACAATTTAACTGAAGGAGAGTGAGGCTGGTGTTGTTAACACCCTTGCGTATATTTTGTTTTTCAAGGATTTCCTTGTCTCCCTTGTCATTCTTTTACTCATGCAGTTAATTTTGATTGGCTTCAATACTGCAATCAATTCAGAGGCCATGGCAATTGTAAAATGAATCCTTTGTACAATGAAGAAATTTGGGTGTTTTCAGGTAGTTGTCTCAGCTACCCACATTCATAGATATACCTTGGACTTGGTGTACCATCTGGGAGTTGAGATCAGTGATTTTATGGAGGAACCAGCTATATGGTCTAATCATACACTTATTCACTTCTTATTGAAATGCATGGGTTACATCCTGTGATCAAGGTCTATTTGCATGCAAAGGTTGAAGGTGAACTTCTTTTGCTTACCTCAGACCAGTTCTTAAAGGAGTTTATTGTTCAGAATGTTGAAGAGGTGGTTGGGACATACATGAGGGCCCTAACCACGGCCGGCCTTAGGCATAGGCGAACTAGGTGCTCGCCTAGGGCGCTGTACAACCGGCCTTGTAAAGGGTGGAATTTTATGTATTTATTTATTTATTTTAACAAATGTACTTTTGTTATTTTGCGATCTTCTCGGCACCCTGTCTCTGAGTGAAGGGCGCAGAGAAGATCACAAAATAACAAAACCATAGGGCAAAGGGAAGGAAGAAGCGCCCTCCCACTTTTATAGCATTAGGCTAGCTTCAACAAGTTAAAAAAAATATGTTCTGCCATCACGCGTCAGTGAAGAGAGGGGTTAAGGTCATCATGCGTGCATGTGTGGCCATTCAGACTCAAAACAAGGTAAGTGGAAGTGTGAGTCTATGCGTAAGCCGTTTGTTTCTGTATGCGAGATAAAGTGTGTGTGGGTATGTGTTTGTATGTAATTTAAATTAGTCATTCTGTTACTGTGTGTGTGTGTGTGTGTGTGTGTGTGTGTGTGTGTGTGTGTGTGTGTGTGTGTGTGTGTAAGTACATGAGCCTATGTGTACATGTGTTTTATGTGCTTTTATGAATGCAGCGTTATGACAGGTGATCTCTTATATGAGGTGAAAGGTAAGGTAACAGTTGTGGTAACCTAGAAACCTTATTTTGTACCTCAGTGATATCATGCATTTTCTGTCCATGCTCTGAGGAGGGCATACAATTTAAGCCAATTAGAAGCAGATTTTTCTCATTACATTGGGCTGAAAAAAAACACTTGCATCAGTCACAAGTGGAGTGCTCAAACAGCTTAAAATAAGCCAGAAAATATTGCATAGAAATTATAACTTGTGAACAGAAATATGTAGATACGTTCTTTGTAACGGCATGTAATTTGGTATATAGCAATGCGCTCATCAACATACATGTGAGAATTGTGCTGTAGCTTTAAGTGTACCGTGTGTTAGTAATAAATGGTGCGCTGCTTCATTTAGTTTGCCAAAGTCAGTATCATTCTGAAGTTCTACATGAGTCACATAAAATATGCAAACAAATGTAAACATACAAAATAGAGATTAATAATTTGAGACAGTGAAACTCTGAATTTTTAACATTCATAAGAATGCCTTTTAGTACTCACAAATGATTCTAAGGACACAAATGTGCATGATGTGTGCCATTCTGTTCTGCCAGGAATAAATGCTTATGTTCAAGAATTGTCTCTTAGAGTTTGTAGTTGAATCTAGAACAGAAGCTGCTGTTGAAAAGCAGGGATAATTAGTAGGGCATGTAAAATATCGCATGATAACTAAAGGAATAAATCAGAGAAGGAAGACTAGGAAAAGCAATCAGATAAGCAATTTACAAATAGGAGGATTTATGTACGGCAAACAAATATGCAACAAAGTCTAAAAGATATAGGATTCTTTCTTGGAAGTGTTTGCATAGGTATTTTTATATCCCAAGCAGACTCCAAAGAATTTTCCCTCAGGTAGACTACAAATGTTGGAAGTGTAATGGGGAAGAAAGAGATAATTGGGAACACATTTTTGGGAGTGTAATGAGTTGGCAGGCTTTGAAAATGTGCTACAAACTACTCTGTCAAAGATACTGGGTGAGCAAACTGGTGTAACTAATGAAATGATTTTTGAGCTATGATACAGGATCTGAATTGTCTAGACATAGTAAGGCCTTGCTAAGTTTAATTATGGTGGATGCCAAGAAAGCAATTGTTAGAAAATGGAAATCAAAGTCTAAACCAGCCTCATTTGAAGTAGTGAATTTGTTAAAAGAGATAAAAGAACTGGAAGTCAAATCTTTAGAAAAGGGTAGGAGCAAATTACATAGATATACGCAGAATAATGTTTTGGCGGAGGAATGAGGTTTAAGGGAAGGCAAGAACTGAGTGAGCTATGTAATGTTAGACTGACAATAACTGTATAGAAAATTATATGTAATGCATAATGTTTATAGCTGTGAAGATGTGAATGTGATTTTTTTCATTTACATAAATGCATGATTGCCTATGTCATACTTAAAGATTTAAAAAAAGAATTGTCGCTGTGAGGAAAATGACAGAATATATAAACTAAAAAGTATCTAATATTAATGTGGTTTCTGGCAAATATCTTATTACAGTGTATGGTCATGTGAGTTATGCAGTGTTTCCTGTGATCTAACTTGTGTGTTTGGTTTATTTATTTTGTATTGTCATTAATATAAACACAATATGTAAAATTTCCTACAGCTGCTCTAATTTTTGGCCTTCAAATACAGGTAAGAAGGTCATAAGCAAAGTCAAAATGTTAATGGTAATGTGAAAGTAATGTGAAGAAATCTAGATATTTGTTTGTATAGTGATTAGTACTGCTATCTCACAGCACCTGGTTCTTTGCTTTAGTTTCTGATAAGATTGTCCTTTATGGAAAGTTTGCCTGTCCTCCTCATCTCTTTGCTCTCACTGAGTACTCTGGTGTTCTTCCACAATCCCAATTAATAACAATAAGTGAACTAGTCAGAATCAAAACTGTCCACAGGTGTGTGTGTGTGTGTGTGTGTGTGTGTGTGTGTGTGTGTGTGTGTGTGTGTGTGTGTGTGTCTGTGTGTGAGTGTATGTTACTTTGTGGGAGTGTAGGTTCATAGACAATATCCGAATAGCTTTCATTGCATTATAAATACATAATTTAGGGAAATGACTGGAGTGGCTTTCTTGTGGAATGACTGTGGGTGTGGCTCAAATAGGGGTGTTTCATGGGTGTGGGTGGGGCTGAAGGGGCGCTGGAGCACTACTTCACCTAGGGCGCCATTTCAGCTAAGGCCGGCCCTGGCCCTAACTACCTGTTTCAATCTTATTGCCTCAAGTCATGTATGCACTGTCCATCTTGTTTCGTGTGACCCATGGCATGATCTTGAACTCAATGTGTTTAGAAGGATAGAATGAAGTCTAAAGCAAAGATGGTGCCACACTGGCCTAACTGAGAATAGGTTAGCCAGATATTTTTCATTGCATCAGACAAAGATTTTATGTAAGAAGTATCTGTACTTATTCCATGAGATCTCTGCAGGATTTAATCATCAAGTGTCAGTCTTCCTTGTGGTGAGCAGGCTTGCAACCTGTCTGATTTGGCACCTGAAAACCTTTTTAATTTCAATAATGTAACACGGCTGCTATTTTTACCACAAAGGTTGCATTGATCAGGTCAAATGCCAGACCAGTTTTACAGGACCTTCGTATGCCATATGAAGATCCTCAGTCTTGCTTGTGGTCTGTTAAGAGCTCAATGATGAGTAGTAAGCTGACTTCACTGTTTAGACCATTCTTGAATGAAAATGTATAAACTTATAATTTAATTTATTCAACATGTAACTTTATATTAACAGATGTCACTGCTGGTAAACTTTTGTCATTACATTTGGAAGTTTTATAAATATATATATATATATATATATATATATATATATCCACACAGAAGGCACCCCAGCCGAGAATCGCACCGGAGAACCTCTTGCTGTGAGGCGACAGCATTAACCGCTGCACCACTGCACCACCCAGTATTGTTGCATGAGGCACACCCCTACACCTCCTGCTAATTATTTATTCCAACTCTAAGATCACACAATCCACAGGGAAAGGCTGTATTCCACAACTCTGGGGACTGGCTGTTCTCACACAACTGCCAACCATCTATATTTGTATAGTTTACCTATCAGAGAGATAGATTTCTATGTGGATATCTAATCACAAAAAGGATAAATGGAATTAATAAAAGTAAAAAAAATGTATATATTAATATAACAATGTTGTCAGGTTTAGCAGTAGAATTCAAGCTTTATAAGTGGACAAGGTAAATGTTGGAATCAGTATGCTACTGGTAAATGCACTGAAACTGGTCTACAATTTGTTAAATTTGCTGAATTTATATTGATTTCACATTGGTGAAAGTTTGCTGAACGTGTAATACATTTTCCTTGTAATAATTATTGGAGTTTAGGCTGTGGTGCTGGTTGCATATTTGAACTGAGTTTAGCATTCCCAGTTATGAAAGAATTTCCATAATGCAATCTGCAACGTGTGAACTAACTCCTAGCCTCATCAAGCTGTTATCTTGCTTGGAGGTACTGGGACCATTTTTTTACCACATCACTGTAAGGGTTTTTTTTTCCCTTTTACTCTCAAGCAGACCTTTGTCAGTTAAATGCTCAAGAAAACCTATTTGGATGCAGGCAATCTGGACTACTATCAGCCCACCTAATTTTTTTTATTTATTGACAATGTTCTGGTAAAATTTATATATACACAAGATGACTCGTATTGGATTAACAATGAAGTATATAATCCAGTTTGGAGTTTGGCCCAGATATAATACTGACATTGCCTTTACTATAGATTGTTATCAATCTCCTTTTGTCAGCTGTCCTTTCAGTATTGCTATTTTGTACAGTTCTCTTGTAGTTCTGATAAAGGGGTTGGGATAGTAATACTAGATACCAGTGAATATAATGAACTGATGTTGACAATGCTTTCAGATGCTGTTACCTACTGTAAAATTGATCAGAGTATGCTAAGAAAATTAATTTACAAGATTTACGATGATCTGTATGATCTCTTGATGTGCAGACAAATTACATATGAATTGTATGAGTTTTTTCTTGTTGAACATCCTTTGGTACCATATATAAAAGGTTTGCCTAACGTGCATAAGGATATTTTACCGCTACCCATGCACCCGATAGTAGCAGGAGAGAGATGGGTGACGGTGACGATTTCAGTCTATATAGAAAAAACTCTTAGTCCATTGATTAATAATATACCTACAATTTTAAAAGATACATACCAAATAATCAATGTTATTAATACTATGCCATATAAATCTATACCTACTACCTGTCTATTGGTCACTCTAGATGTTAAGAATTTATTTACTTCTATACCCAACGAATATGGGCTAGAAGCTATAAGGGAGTTATTAAACCATTCGTTTAATTTTGATTTTGAGAAACAGACTTTAATATGTGCTTTACTTGACATTATTCTGAATAATAATGTCTTTATGTTTAATAATCAGTTATATTTACAAAAATGGGGTGTCGCAATGGGCTAATACTTATGCTAATCTTGTGGTATACTATTGGGAATTGAACCATCTATTTAACAGTGTATTCTTTGAAAAAGTTATATTATATAAAAGGTTTGTGGATGATATACTTTTATTTTGGAATGGTACACTAGTGGAATTGATGGAATTTGTGAATTTTTTGGAAACTACGACCAATTTTCTAAGATTTACGATGGAACACTCTGAGTATACTATTGATTTCTTAGATGTTACTATCACCAAAGACTCCTATGGTTTTTTATCCACAAACCTTTTTAGGGAACAATGTTGGAAGAACACAATACTTGAATATAGCAGCATGCATCCCCACCATATATTCCCGAATTTGATAAAAAGCCAGTTTACTAGAATAAGTAGATTATGTAAAGAACCTACTCAGCTCAAAGAACAAGCTGACATTTTGCAAGGTTTATTTATAGATAGGGGATATACGACCACTATTGTAAAAAATATTAGGGAGAAGGTGTTAAAAGAATTGAACATGACATCTAGTGATATTACAATTAATAATCTACATGTAGCTTGTAAGTATGATGGGTGTAACAAATTTAAAAGTAGGACTACTTTTAAAAATGGAGTTACTTTTATAACTAGATACACTAATGATAATAGTATCATAGTAGGAATTATACAGAAACATTGGCACATACTTGACCTTGATCCAAATATTAGTAAAAATGTAGGCATACAACTAAAATTCACTTATAGGAATAGCAAAAATCTAGAGAGATTACTCTGTATTGATCACAGTATACCAGATGAACATGCTTACTCTTTGAGATCAGGAAGGTCTTTTGGAACTTTTCCATGTGGTTCTTGTAATACTTGCCATCTGATTAGTGAAAGTAAAGATTTCCAACATCCAAATATGAATTATATTTTTAAACCTAGATTTTATGCTTCCTGTAATGATTCGAATCTTATCTATCTAGCAAGCTGTAAACAATGTCAAGCCTTCTATATAGGCATGACATCAAGAAGATTAAGGGACAGGATCTACAATCATATTTATGACATCAGGAAACTTAATCAGTTGAATGCCCTGGCTAAACATGCTGCTATGCATAAGGGACACTCGTTTGTTTTTAAGAGTGTTACAACTAGTTAACAAAAGTGAGAGAGGAGGTAACATTTTAAATAGGCTAGAAACTATTGAACTTCAATGGATTTTTAGAATGCAAGCACATCAACTTCCAAGTCTCAACCAGTATATAAGTATTAAATCAGTGCTTGATTCACCCCCCTTAAAATAAAGCTGCATATACATATGTCCAATTATTTATTTATTTTGGTTAACAAAATTTAATATTTTATGATGAAAGGTTTTTTTAGATTCATGTCCTAGAGATATTTTTAAATTAGTATATGTTTATTGTTATTGTGATTTGTTAAATGTTAAATTGCAAGTGCTTTCTATAACATAACACTGATCAGTTAAGTTGGTTTACTTGATTGTACTGTTTCAGACTTTATAGTCCAGTAAGAAATGTGAGTTAACACTTGATTGATTAATTGAATAATTGATTAATTAATGCTTCTAAATGAATTTATGTATACTATTTAAGACAAGAAGCTTTTGTTGTATTTTGAGATCTGAAGAAGCGTACCTAGTGTGTACGTGAAAGCGCTTATCAATTTTTTCTGGATTAAAAGTTTATTATTTTATCGTGGTGGTCCAGTTTTGTATTTTTTCAATATTCTTTTGTAGTTCTCTGCATTTGCCATCACTGATCATGGGGTCTTGTTAAATGCTTGAAGACACTGCGGTATCTCAGTTGTCATCTGGACTGTTTTTTTCTTACCTTCCTGGAAGTACACAAAGTGAGTTATTAGGGGTTCAATTTATTTATCCTACTCAGTGTCCTGTAGTGTGCCATATGGTTGAATCATGAATCCACTGTTATTTTTATGCATGTTTCCTCTAACACTAAACACATTAACTGCAAACCTGGAGTATATCAATAACTGGTGAGTTAGTAATTGCATAGAGCTCAATACCACCAAGCTGCTTGCCTTGTTTTTTTCATGATATCATTCACATGTCAGCTGCTGCAGCTTTGTCCCCTGATATTATATACAGTGGTGGCAAACTAGAATTGATGTCAAATGTGCAAAACTGTGAGATGCTTTTGATGATCAGCTCACCCTTAAGGGCTCACGTCTGCTGTGGTCAAATCCTCATGTTTCCATTTTAGGATATTGTAGCGCATTATACCCTGGCCTTTCAGAATCAGATTTTGACTTCTTGTGACTAGTGTAGAACTTTGTAGGTTTGCCACTGATGGAATTTGCTAGATACTATCATATGATCACAGTTCTACAGAGTCTGTGTTGGTTGCCAGTATGGTCATGTATCATTTAAAATGTTGTTGTTCTAGTTTACCTTGTCTTTTATAACTTGGGAGCTTTTATCTTAATAAATATTTGTATTTGTACTAGATATTCTACTACTTTACTGTATTTCTCCCTGAGGCTGTAATGAGTTGCAAAGGTTCATTTTAAGTCACCTGATTAATGTCCATTGGCTTTTCAGGGGCTGCACCTTTAGAAGTTTCTAGTTGTCTAACTGAGGATGCCTCTGTTGTTCACTGGATTTGGTTTTCCATGTAAGGTGCAGTCGCACCATTCAGACTTAATTTATTCACATTCATACTTAATATTTAATGTTTATATTTATTATTTATATTATTACTTAGGTTTTAATAACTAAAATTAATTTGAACTTACATTTAAATCTGCAGCATCCATAAACAAAAGATCCTAAATCATTATCAGCCAATTCTCCTTTGTGGGAAACTTCACATTTCAATACATGTGTCATTCAAGTATGTATATTGTTTGTTTTTCACAGTGACAGTTCCTCCCAGAACATGTTGTATCCTCAAGAATATGCAAATTACTCATCTAGTTCTAAAGTAGCCTTCTACTGGAAAATATAATTGCATCAGTCTTAAGATGAATTATTGTACCTTCTTTTTTGTGACAGTGCCATTGGTTTGCATATTAACTCCACCATAACTTCCTCCATAGATCTGCTTAAGGCTATATTAATTCTACTTTCAGGACAGTCTGTTTTAAATAGCTTTTAATGTAGGATGTACAGCTCTCAAAAAATTAGCTGAGCAGCTGCAGTTTAATTTTTCAGTCAAAAACTGACTGTATGGCGTATCAGATGTGTGCATGTAAGACAAAAGTTGTGAATGCACAATTCAAAAATCTTCCATGTAAAATAGGTGGAAACAATAGCTTTTTATTAAAATGGCTACTTTAGTCATACTATCTTGAAATGTAAATAGCTTTACAAGTATAAGCAAAAGGAAAGAATATTGAATTATATTAAGAGATGCAGAGTGTAAATAGTAATACTGCAGGAGACATTTTTGGAAAGAAATGAGCATGCAAATTTGACTATAAAAGGATTTCAGGATGGATATTCAGGAAAAACTAACAGGGACAAAGGAAAAGGGGAGTAATCATACTTGTTGCTCAAGGGGCTTCAACAATGATAGAAGAGGGGAAAAGGAGAAAAGATAAAAATGATACATTTGTGGTAGTAAGGGGCTATTGACAAGGGAGAAGAATTATGCTGATATGTATTTACATTCTGCAAGAACAGCTGTTATGGAGCTTAATAAAACTTGGGGAGAAATAATCAGCTTTCTGCAGGAAACATTATTTATAAGTGGGAATTGGAACTTGGTTTGTATTAATGAAGATGTATCAGGGGGACCTAGAAAGAAAACTATAACAAAAGGGAGTACATTTATAAAGACATTTTTGAAAATATTGTTATGGAAGGCATGAATTCAGTAGTAGAGACTCAGACAAAATTTATATATTATTCTGCAAGGTACAATAACTGGGCTAGACTGGATAGAATTTATATTTCATAGGAACATGTACATATAATTAAAAACTTTGACACCCATTAAATAACTATTTCAGATCATGCACAAATAAAAACTAAAATAAAAATGCAGGTTAACTAAGTAAAAATCAAATACTGGTGATTTCCTAGCTTCCTGTTAAAAAGGAGAGATTCTAGGAATAGGTAATGGAAAATATTCAAGGGTTCATAGAGAAGATACATTTCTTCAGATGGGCTAGCTAGTGAGTAGGACAAAATGAAAATGGAGTGAAAAATAGAGCAGACATAAAAAAGAAAGAGACATGGTTACGATTTAATAGTATCCAGAGGAGCTGATGAAGGTTAATGTATTGCAGAATAAGGGACATCTCACAGAAGAGGAAGAAGAGCAACTGCAGAGTGATGAAAAGAAAACTAAGGACATGAGTTTAGAAAGACTGATGTTAAGCAACAGTTTTTTGACAAATCCAGAGCTCAACATGTTTTAGAAAAATGACCTGGGAAACAAAAAGTAGAAAGGGCTGTTGCCAAACTTAAAGTAAGGACCCTATGACAAGAAGAATAATCAGAGAGCTTAGAGTGATATAAGAGATATTTCAGAAATATTATACAAATTTGTGTAAAGCAGAAGAATATGGAAACCAAGAAAGAGCACAAATAGAAACATTTATTGAAGACATAATTATGCCCAGGTTAGAGGAAGATGAGACTCAAAAACTAATAGTTAAGTCAGGAGGAGATGGGATAAGAACAGTGGTGTATTATCAATCGGCAGGTGAGGCTCCAGGAATGCTTGTTTCTTGCCTTTCCTGTAACTAGTCTAGTCCAGATAAGCTTCTGAGTCCCCCAAGCCTTTCTACATTGTGCGGAAGCATTCTAGCTTATCAGTGGGAGTGGTAAGCACTAGGTAACCTGTCTACCACATAAGGAGTGGTTCTGACCCAGAAATTGTAGTTATTGGCCATTTGGGCAGTTTTTCCATCTCTCTCAACTTTCTGATTTAAAAGCCCACATTTGCACTTGTTTCTTTCCTGCAACTAGTCTAGTTCAGATACAAATTCTTAGTTATAGCACTTGAATTTGCTTATTCATGCTCAGCACTTGTTCAGAACTTGTTGTAAGCACTAAATAAGCTTTGAATTACTACAGCACTCAAGCTTCCTCATTACCTAGAGGAAAACAGTTTTTGTAATTACTTTCCTCATTTGCTTAGAGAAAAACAGCTGTTGCACTCACTTTCCTCACTTATCTAGAGGAAAATAGATTTTTTTATTCAGGCATGTCCAAGGGTCAGCTCCCAATGTTCCCTCCTGTCTATCTGATGAATCTGGACATCTTGGAGCAATGTAGCAATTGCCCCATATACACAGACAACCCTCTCCTCCTACTTCCCATCACTACAACCTATGTGAGATGCACTTATCTAACCAAACTGGAGGTAAAGCTCTCTCCAACCAAGACTGAACTTGACAGTCAAGAGGAGAAGGTAAACACTTACACCACACCACACTCATCATATAGTCCCAATAAACCTACACCACCCAAATCCACACCTTGAAACACAAAAACATTTGTGGAGGCTCTCAGTAATAATCTGCTCAAGCAACAGAGACCTCCAAAGCAGAAATGCAAGCAACCTCCACCCCCCAACACAAACCAACTGACACATAGCCCACAGACTCAGTGTGCCACTCAACCACAGCCCATAAGGCAAAACAACTAACCCAACACACTAGTCATAGGTGACTCTATAGTCAGGCACACTGATGTCCCACTCACCAGGCTAAACAAGGAGAAGGTTACTGTGAGCTGCCTGTCGGGTGCTAGGATCCGCCACATAACCAACACACTCAGGTCACTCCACAACAAGTACAAATATGAATCGGTCATTGTCCATGTTGGTGTGAATGACCTGAGATGTACCTTCCTGGACTTCATGAAAAGAGACATGGAAGAGCTCTCTGATCTTGTAGCCCAGGCAGGTATGACCCTAGCCCTGTGTAACATCCTGCCATCATCCAGAATGATACTGCAGTACAAAGACAAAATGATTGACTTCAACAATTGGCTAAGTTTCTGGTGTTATTCTATGGGGATCCAGTATCTGTCTGCCTGGGACAACATGGTCGACAGACGACAATGCTTTGCCAGAGATGGCCTGCATCTGTCATCCCTGGGATTCCGGATACTGGCTAAGGCTCTTGCTGCCCCTATAGTGCCTTTTTTAGGCAAGGTTCAAATGACAAATTCACCACCGTAACAGGAACAGGCAAGCAAAAACTGAGGGTAATGCTACTCAATGCTAGAAGTCTAAATCTCAAAATGCACTCTCTCAAGGCACTCCTTAAAATGGAGAACATCGATATCTGTGCAGTGACTGAGACCTGGTTCAAGGCTCTAGAGAGTACCCCTGCATTACCAGGCTATAACTCATACCACACTTTTCGGCCATCTGACCTGGACCGGAACACCAAAAGGCGGAGGTGTGTCCATATTAGTTAAGGATATCCACACCTCCAGGCTAGTTGCTCAGCATAATGCATCCGAGGTTATCCAAGTGCAACTAACTCTGGGCAAAACTGCAATCCAAATTGTAGCTTGCTACAGATCCCCCACCATGTCCCAGGATTCCCACTTCTCTTTTCTTGATCTACTGGAAAATATTAGGGTTCAACCAAACACCCTAATAATGGGTGATTTCAACTACCCCACCATTAACTGGGAAAACTACTCATGTACCAACTCCTTCGCTCAACGCTCTCTGGAATTCATAAATTCCAATGCCCTGGATCAACTTATCCTCACCCCCACCAGGGGCAACAATATCCTGGACCTAGTTATTACCAGCATGAGTTCCTTACCTGAAGTCAACTCCTTGTTGGTCAGATACGACAGTAAGCTAATAACACTAGATATCCACATCCTGCCCCACCGCCCCCATTAAGGAAACCACGGTAAAAAATTTCTGCAAGGCCAACTTCATGCATCTTAGGACAGAAGTGGCGAACTTCATGACACCCATGCAGATGGACAATACAGTTACGACTGCTGAATCCTACACAAATGCACTCTATAAGCACTTACACGAGTGCATGGTTCGTGCCATCCCAAACAGAGCTAAGAAACTATCCTCCAAAAAAAGGAAGCCAATCCGGTGGTCTCCTGTCATAAACAAACTCTACAACAGAAGGAAGAAACTGTTGCAAAAGAGATAAAATCCCATGAGTGGAGGAGCTCCCTGGTCAGCCTCAGTAAGAAGCTGAGATCCCTTATAAGATCATCCAAAGCTAGCTATGAAAACAAAATCACCACTGATTCTAGGGACAACCACAAGCATTCAGTTACAGCAGAATGGATGAAAATTACAGAACCAACTGATATTGCCAACATCCTAGCAGATAGGTTCAGTGCTAACTTTACACCCCTCTCACTCTCAAAAGGGCCCATATCTATACAGGAAGAATGCAGAGCCCCTGTAATCACAACTACGCAGGTAAAAGCTGCACTCTCTAAAGCCAAAAACACAGCATCCATGGGACCGGACAACATCCCAGGCTGCATTTTACATGAACTTCAGAACGAACTGGATCCCCACCTAAGCACCATGTTCAATCATAGCCTCATGTCAGGCTTTGTGCCCACTGAATTGCGCACAGCAACAGTTATCCCTCTCCACAAAGGGGGAGCCATCACTGATCCCAGGAACTATCACCCTATTAGCCTGATGAGCCTGGTCTGTAAGGCCATGGAACATATCATCATGGAACTCATAAACAAAGACATTGGTAACATCCAAACTCTGGACCCCACCCAGTTCAGGTTTGTGAAAGGCAGATCATGCCTCCTAAACCTGATCAACTTCTTTGAGGCAGTCACCAAAGCCGTAGACAAGGGTAAGGTGGTTCACGCAGCCTATCTTGACCTCGCCAAGGCTTTCGACACCATTCCCCCATTCTGGAATTATAGCTAAACTCACTAAACTAGGTATAACTCCCGATATCACAAGATGGGTTGCCAACTGGGTCACTGACAGAACCCACACTGTAAAAGTTGCAGACTCCAAATCTGACTTCAAACCAGTGACAAGTGTAGTACCACAGGGTTTAGTCTTTGGACCTCTGCTGTTTGGTGTCTACTTCGCTGAAGTACAGGCTAACACAAAAGGCCTTTGGCTAACAAAGTTCACTGATGACTGCAAACTAGGAGCCTTAGTCGAGTCCCCAAATTATGTGGACATCCTACAGAAGAGCCTCACTGAGACAGATGCCTGGTGTCAGAGCCATGTCCTCAAGCTCAATGCCAAAAAGTGCATTGTCATCCCCTTTGGTAAAAACTCTGTACCCATGAACTACCACATAGGTGGCAGTCTACTTAACGCAGAATGTGTGATAAGAGACCTTAGGACCCAGGCGGACAGCAGTCTCTCCTTTGATAATCACATCACCACAGTAGTCAGGAAATCCTTATACGTGACACACCTCATCACAAAAGGGTTCTTAGCCAGGAAAAAAGAGGTCATTGTTCCCCTCTACTCGACACTCATTAAACCCATTATAGAGTACAACCCTCCTTTTGGAATGTACCTCACAAGACATCTGCAGCAGCTGGAAAAGCCACAGAAGTACCTCACAAAGAGGATTACTGGCCTCAAACAGATGCCCTACACTGACTGTCTCAAAAAACTCCAGCTTTACTCCATAGCATATCGCCTACTCTGAGGTTATCTCTGCCTAACATATAATTCTATGTCAAACCCAGAGCTGTTGGACTTGTTAACCTAAAGAATTCCCAATCCCTCTGAGCTGCACGCTCTAGGGATCTAAACCTTGTCACCACACTAAACAGGACATGTTGGAGGGATAGATTCCTGTCCCAGAGACTTCCCATACTCTGGAACAAGCTACCCATCTATGTCAAGCAAAGTTCCTCATTAGCACTCTTCAAGACAAATCTTGTTGACTGGATGAGAAATATGAAATACACCCCAGGGATCACTTCTGTGGCTCTGCTTAACAGAGGCACAGGAAAATAACTTTCTTGGGTGGAGTAAGCCAGGCAACCTTGTTGGCTAGGCTTACTTAGACCCTTGGGCCAATAACCTAGTACCTACTATGAAACTATGAACCTATGAACCGGTGTAAGTTTGGAGGTTAGGGAAGAAAGTGATAAAGATCTGTAAAATCTTGTTTAATAGTATTTTAAAAGGAGGAGAAACATTATTAATGTTGTTTAACAGTATTTTAAAAGGAGGAAAGACATCATTAACTTGGAAGAAAGTTGTAATGGCTGTATTACACAAAGAGGTTAAAAACCCATCAGTCCCAACTTCATATAGATCAATTTGAGCTTTAAATCATGAGCCAAATTCCAAAAGAGGTGTTCTCAGTATAAGTATGCCCTGATTCTAAAAGACTGGCTCTAAGTGTAAGTGACTTGCTACAATGTAAGGCCTATGCATAAACAGACTTATACAGAGACCAGATTCCAAAAAAACATGCTCTTGATATGTGGTCACTTATACTTACACTGAGAATAAGTGTTTTGGAATTGGTCTCCATGATTACAATGTGTTTATATCTATACTAGGTAAAAGTATGGAAAGATGTTGCTGAAATGGACAGACGTGGTTTTGTGGAGGAGCAAACATTTGACAACATTAATAGAACAATGATGATCAAGAGGAAAGCAGAATATAAGAAAAATACCATGTTGCTGGCTGGTCTTGGTACAGAAAAAGCATTCAACATAGTAAGCTGAGAATTTATAAGTAAAACAATAGAAGCATTTGCATTCTCTGATACAATAACAGGGTTAATTTGGAGAGTATATGAAGGATCATAGCAAGAATTAAAGTGGGAGGGTTTGTGTCTGATAAGTTGAGTTTGGCCAGAGGAACTAAGCAGGGGTGCCCTCTGCATCTTTTGTTATTTACTCTATATTTAGAGCCATTGTCAAAAAAATAAGGGACTCTCAAATTCAAGGATATAATCAGAATGGGAATCAAAAAAAGTTGTTTTCATTTGCAGACGATATTATTTTGTACAGAAAATTACATTTTGATATTATGGAAGATTTTGAGACTGTTTCATATCCTTTCAGGATATACAATTAATGATGATAAAACAAAGGTTATAGCTATAAATGATGTACCCACACACAAATTATTTCAACAATAACCATATATATGTGGATGTGATAATACAAAGTACTTGAAAATATGGAATAAAAAGACTTCAGTTATGGCACAAAAATGGAGTAACTGGAAGGTCTTGTTAAAGGATATGGATAGTAAGATACAATCAGTGAAAATGCTTGAATCCATGTAGTTTTCTATACAGGTCAGGCATATTTTTATCAACCATAGGAGAAGCTGTGGTTAATAAATTTTAAAGAGTTGAAGGAATTCATCTTGGAGAGGAAGAGGGCTAAGCTGATCCTCCAAATATAACAAGGTGGTTTAGGATTACCTGATTTGAAAGGATATTAGAGTTACACAGTTAAGCTTCCTATACATAACACAAGTAGAAGGTTATAGTTCAAAATGGAAAGGGATAATGATGCAGTGGGAGGGGGAGTTCAAAAATAAGGCGAGAGTGTGAGCTTTGGATGCAGATCCTTGAGAGAAGAATAGTAACACCTGCATAGAATGTCATAGTCATAAGGCTGCAGAAAATATTCTAAGAACTAAGCCAACACAGGAATAGAGAAATGTAATTTTGCCAGTAGGGATGACTGCAAGTAGGAGTGCAGAAAACAGGCAAAAGGAGGTCAGGCATTTTCTAGAAAAAGTTGACAAAGGAGCCATGGTGTTTAGTATACTTGCCTTTTGGAAGCTTAGATGACTGCCAGTCTTATTCCCACATTTGATGACTGGATTAACTTTCTATTACTGACGCTGCTGCAGTACAGTGAGAGGAGAGCACTGCACTTCTGAGCCTGTCAGTCTTCAGATGATAAACTAGGATTCCATTTGCTTGAGTTTGTGGTAGTTCAAGTGTACATACAATATTGTTTGCCTTTCAAACTTGCTTGCCTTATCTTGCCTTTAAACGTCAGTGTATTTACTTGTTTCAACTTTGTACTTGTATTTGTTTTTGTAACCATGATCTTGGAGCTTTTCTCCCCGGGCCTCCACTGAAAATGGACATGTATCCAGTTGGACTAGCCCGGTCAACAAATGTAAAATAAATAAATAAATAATAAAATAAAAAATATTGCATGTCTCTTATCAAAGGAGGGAATTGTCCCAGCACTCCAAATTTCCCCTCATATGTATGAATACCACTCTGGGTCTTCCCCAAGCTGATTTAGTGAAGCTGACTGTCAACAGTGCATTCATAAATAAATGAAAGTACAAGCTTAAAATGAACTTCTGATTTACCTCATACACTTAGCTCCATGTATGTCTATATATCTATAATTAGGCATTGAT
The DNA here is from genome assembly GCF_019279795.1 of Protopterus annectens. NCBI lineage: Eukaryota > Metazoa > Chordata > Ceratodontiformes > Protopteridae > Protopterus > Protopterus annectens. The sequence goes on along the minus strand of NC_056730.1, from coordinate 281,271,843 downwards.
TTAGATACTCTGTTTGTAAATGATAGCCCAAGGACTATTACATTGTGCCAACCTTTTTACTCATCCATGTCTTGTATAATGTTTCATATTAATGTAAGGACATATCACTCAAACAGTTATGATAGCACTTTTCCATCTGTAAATCCTCAAATGATGGCTTCCTCCTGAAATTCTATGATGAGGTTGTTATAGGAAGAGAGTTACCAATATCTACATAGCTACCCTTTTCTTATCTACATAATCTCTTTCCAAATGGTAATAAAAACATTGAAAATTTAACAATAATTTGGTCTCTCAGGGACCCTCAGTAAAACTTAGTACTTAACTGTTTTATTCATGATCTTGTGAACTAAGCTTTTGTATAGCTGTACCACATAAATTGCAAGCCACTGATAGTCAGATGACTATAATATACAATTAAAATAAGTACAAGAAATGCTGAGAAGAGCATATTGTAAATATTTGTGCCTATTTACACAAATAAAGGGATATACAAAGAGACAAAAACGAGATGTATTTTGCAGTAAATTTCAACTGTGCTTTCTCTGCTAACCTGGTGCACTTGGGCATTCAGAGACAGTGTGGCAACTGTCTAATATACACAGACAACCCTCTTCTCTTACCTCCTAACACTCATACATGTGAGAGATGCATTTATATCACCAAACTGGAAGCAGTGGATGTTTCAACCAGGACTGGACTAACTGGTGAAGAGGAGAAGGTTAACACTTGCAACTCACTACATAGAACACACAGCCTTCCAAAACACCAACCATCATAACCCACACATAGAAACATAAACCATACACCCACCTTACTTGAGGCTCTCAAGAAAAATTTACCCAAAGAACAGAGACCCCCGAGACAGAAATGCACTTGACCACCACAACACGACAACAGCCCAGAACACATAGCTCACCATCACAGTATGCCCCTCAACCTAAGTCCTAAGGAAAAACTCTTTGCCCAATGTATTAATCACAGGAGGCTCAATTGTGAGGCACACTGATACCCCACTCACTAGGTTGAACAAGGAGAAGGTGAGAGTCAGTTGTCTATCAAGTGCCAGGATCTGCCACATAACACATGCACTCAGATCACTCTACAACAAGTACAAATATGATTCTGTCATTGTCCATGTGGATATGAATGACCTGATACGTACCTCCCTGGACTACATAAAAAGAGATGTAATGGAACTCTTGGATTATGTGGCCCAGGAAATTATGACCATAGCCCTGAGCAGTATTCTACCGTCACCTCGAATGATACCACAGTACAAGCAGAAAATGACTGATTTCAACAATTGGCTAAGTTTCTGCTGTCATTCTAAGGGGATCCAGTATCTGTCTGCCTCGGCTGACATGATCAACAGACCTCGATGCTTTGCCAGAGATGGCCTACAACTGTCACCCCAAGGATTCCAGTTACTGGCTAAGGCTCTTGCCATCCCTATAGTGCCTTTTTTATGCAGTGTTCCAAAGACCAAAATTCCACTGTAACAGCTACAAACAAATGCAATCTGAGGGTCATGCTGCTCAATGCTATAAGTCTAAATCTCAAGATGCACTTGCTCAAAGCTCTCCACAAAATGGAGAATGTTGACATCTGTGCTGTAATGGATACCTGGTTTAAAGTGGCAGAAAGCACCCCTGCGCTCCCAGGTTACAACTCATTCCATACATTTTGGCCCCAGAATATGACCAGAAGCTCCAAAGGTGGTGGTGTCTTCATATTCTTAAAGGATACTCACACCTCTAGACTGTTAGCCCAGCATAATGCATACAAGATACTTCAGGTACAACTAACACTGGGTAAGATGGCGATACAAGTCATAGCCTGCTACAGAACCCCAAACATGTCCCTAGACTCTCACTCCAAGTTCCTATGCACTCTGGAATCTATCAAGGTCCAACCCAATACTCTCATACTGGCTGACTTCAACTACCCTTCCATCAACTGGAAAAACTATTCAGGTACCAATGTACAGGCCCAAAGCTTTCTGAAATGTATCAGTTACAATGCCCTGGACCAGCTAATTCTGACGCCCACTAGAGAAAGCAACATCCTCGATCTGGTTATCACCAACATGAGAGACCATTGCTCCACATGTATAGTTAATTCCTCCCTGGTTAAATCCACCCACAAACTGATCACCATGGAAATCTCCATCTCACCTACAACCCCCGCTAAAGGTGACCACCCTGAAAAACTTCTCTAAAGCTGACTTTGGGCTCCTAAAAACAGAGATGGCTAACTTCTCAGCACCCATGCCAGTGGAAAATAGCTGACTGACTGCCAAATTATACACCAATGGACTGTACGAGTATGTACACAAATGCATGAACCTTGCCATACCAAATAGAACTAAGATGCTCTACTCCAAAAAAAGGAAGCCAATCTGATGGTCCCCAGCCATCAATACACTCTACAACAGAAGGAAAAAACAGTTGCAGAAAAAAATGAAGTCACAAGACTGGAAAACCTCCCTTATCAGTGTCAACAAAAAGCTGAGATCCCTTATCAAATCCTCTAAAGCCAGCTCTGAAGTCAGAATCGTGGCTGACACCAAAAACAACCACAAAGCCTTCTATAGCTATATCAAAAACCTCCAAGGCAAAACCCAGATTTGCTCTGAGTTATTGCACAATGGCACCTCCTATACTGAGACAAGCGCTATAGCCAACATACTGGCCGACAGATTCAGTGGCAAATTTACCCCCACCCCAAGGGCCCTATCGCAATACCAGAAGAAAGTCTGGTACCCACCATTTATGTGGCACAGGTAAAAAGCTGCATTGTCCAGAGCCAAGAATACAGCATCCATGGGACCTGATAATATCCCTGGCTGTGTCCTACATGAGCTACAAAATGAGCTGGCACCACATTTGTGTGCCCTGTTCAATCACAGCTTTACCTCAGACTATGTCCCTAATGAATGGAGCACTGCTACAGAAATCCCGCTCCATAAAGGGGGAGCAACTACAGATCCTGGGAACTATTGCCTCATTAGCCTGATGAGTCTGGTATGCAAATCTATGGAGCACATCATCATGGACCTGCTTAACAAAGATATAGGCAATCTCCAAATGCTTGACCCCACACAGTTTGGCTTTGTCAAGGGGAGATCGTGCTTGCTGAACCTGGTTGTCTTCTTTGAGGCAGTCACCAAGGCTGTGGATGAGGGTAAGGCAGTGCATACAGCCTACATCGACCTGGCCAAAGCCTTTGATATGATTCCTCAGTCGGGTATCATTGATAAACACACCAAACTAGGCATCACTCCTTACATCACTAGGTGGGTTGCAAATTGACTCACAGACAGAATCCACAGAGTGAAAGTTGTGGATTCCAAGTCAGACTGCCGACCAGTTACTAGTGCAGTCCCACAGGGCTTGGTCCTGGGCCCTCTCCTGTTTGGCATCTACTTCTCAGAAGTCCAGGCTAACACAGAAGGACTCTGGCTAACCAAGTTCACTAATGACTGCAAGCTAAGAGTCATTATCAACTCCCCAAGTAATGCAGACATCCTACAAAAGGGCCTCTCTGAGGCCAATAACTGGTGTCGTAACCATGGCCTGAAGCTTACTGCCAAAAAATGCATTATCATCCCATTTGGAAAAAACTAATTTCCCAAGAATTACCAAGTCGATGAGATCCCACTGAACAATGAAGGAGCCATAAGAGATCTGGGCACCCAGGTCGATCGCCACATTGCTACTGTAGTCAGAAAGTCCTTCTATGTGGCACATCTTATAACCAAAGGTTTTGCATCCAGGAAGAAAGAGGTTATGAGCCCTCTGTACTCATCCCTCATTAGACCAATCATTGAGTATAACTTGCCATTTGGCATGTACCTGACCAGACACCTACAACAGCTGGAGAGGTCACAAAAGTACCTCACAAAAAGGATCCTAGGCCTTAACCACATGTCCTACATGGACAGACTCAAGAAACATCAGCTGTTCTCAGTCCATTATCGTCTACTTAGAGGTCATCTCAACTTAACTATTGAAAAAGTACATGCCAAACTGGGATCACTCTACTGTATCAAACCATTTCTTACCAACAACACAAGATCAGTCATTGCTCACTCCCAACTTATATCCACGCTACTCTATGCATCTCCCATTCTGACTAATCTCAACAAAACTGAACTAAGCAAAATGGAAGCCTGCTATAACAGAATTGCCCACTTTGCTGCAAATTGCACATATAGAACTCATCACTGTACTGCTTTGAGACAGCTCCACTGGCCTGAACTGCCCAACCTCCTAACTTACAATCAGCTCTGCCTCTGTCATTCTATCTAATACCTCCCCAATAAGTGTCCTGACTTCAAAAACCTAGTACATCACTCAGCCAAAAGGCCTCTTAGATCATCAGGCAACCTACTACTAGAAGTCACCAACAGCTACAATAAGCTTTGGAGATGCGCTATATAGTAGTTCAGTGGCTAAAAAATGGAACTCTGTCCCCACTAGCATTCAAAACACATCATCCAAAGCCTCCTTTAAAGACCTCATCAGGCAACATCTCAAGCAAAGTTGGCAGTGCCATGATTACTCCCCAGGCTAGTGAAAGTGGATAAGGTATACATACTAAATCTAGGGTACTTGATAATAGTTTTCAGTCTTACTCACAAACACTGGCTAATCTACAATGTATGTACTGTACCTGTGTACTATGTATGTATTCTACCTATGTTCCAAATTTAAGCCGTACACCACAAATCTATTAATTACCTTTATTTTTAAATTAATATTTTTTTGTTTGTTTTCTCCACTGTAACTGTTGATGTGCTGCATACCACTGTAAAAACATGTATTTTGTAATTTGTGTGTATACTGATAATGTCTAACTAAATATATCTGTAATTTTTCTTTGTGGAGCTTTTCTCCCCGGGCCTCTGCTGAAAAAGGGCCTTTTCGGCTCAGTCTGACACCCCCGGTTAACAAATCTAAAATAAATAAATAAATAAATCTCTGCTTGACTTACAAAGCCATGTCTGACTCAACCTGACTTGAAATGCTACATCTAAAAAAATCCCAATCACCCCATGCCACACACTCCAGAGATCACAACCTCATTACCACAATTAACAGAACATGCTGGAGGGACAGGTTCATCTCCCAAAGACTGCCCATATTCTGGAATAAGGTTCCCATTCATGTCAAGCAGAGCACCTTGATGGCCCTCTTCAAGAGAAACATTGACGAGTGGATGGGTAACAGAATGTTCACCCCAGGGATAACTCCAGAATAGGAGCACTGTGAACTAACATCAGGTGGCACGGATCCTGGGCAATTTCTTTTGGGCTAGGCTTGTAAAGGCTCCATGGCTATTAAAATAGTAAACACCTATAAACCTATCAATAGTTCAGTTAGTTAAAAATATAAAAAGTGTATGTGTTTCTCGATGAATTGTGCTAGTTTATGGCTTATGACAAAACAAACACTGAAACCGATATAAAGAAATTATCCCACTACTAAGACAGTTTAATTCAAAATGACACCTTTGTGTTATTGACATTTTTATATGGATCTTAATCTAAGGTCTATGTATCTATAAAAACACAGGGTACCTTGAACAGCTACAATAAGCTCAGCTATCATGTACACTTTTTGGTGCACCACCCACATGACACAGCTTTATTTCGAAGCCGTTAACCAACTGTATACAGTGCAGAGCCTCAAAACAAGGGTAAATGGTAGAATATACTAATTACAACATAAGTAGCCAAATTACATGCTAATTAACTGATCTTAAACTGTGGAGCTATTGATGAACCTATATAGCAATTGTGTGTACTCAGTGTGAACATTTGCGCTGAAATCCAACACTCCTTGGATTACAGCCATGATTACACTTATCAAAAAAATATATATATGAGCAGTTACTGCTGCCATTATAAACCTGTGTGTGTAACAGGCTTTAATTCAAGATGCCATTGCTGTGACTGCTGCTGCTACTGAGAGATCTTTGACAAGAATAAAAAGGGTGTTCAGATCCCATTTGACTTACCATGGACTGTATGACACAGAAATTGTAGAATGATACTGGGTGTGCAGGGGAAACACTATTGGAAATATGCAACCTCTGCTACCCTCACCTGAGGTCCCAGGGAAATCATGGAGTATCTATCCCAGTGGAAACAACACAATGTGTAGCATTACATATACTAGCTGCAAGTACTTTCCAGAGACCCACAGGGGATGTATTAGGGGTGTCACAGGCCTCAGATTCCAGAATATTATATCAGTTTCTAAATGCAAAGCTATAACATACAAGGTGGGGATATCTGTTTCTCATGCACCCCACAGGAGAGAACAAGAACCATGAAGGAATTTAATGCAATTCCACACTTACCTGAAGTTTTGGTAGCCATAGATGGTACACCTACATAGAAATAAATATCCCACCCAGTTAACATGGAAAGAATTACCTTAACAGGAAAGGATACTACTCTATAAACTGTCAGGTTGTCTGTAATCATCTATAATGTTTATGCAGGTAACCCAGGCAGTTTTCATGACTCATGCAAATGGATCACCTCCGAGCTGTACACACGGTTTGCTATGGATGACATCCTACAAAGACATCCAGTGGAGAATTCAGGTTATGCATTGGAGCTATGGCTCATGACACCCATGAGAAACCCACACAACTCCACCAAGTATGATGCCCATGCTCAAACTAGAAATATCATAGAATGTGTATTTGGCTTGCCAAATCAAGGTTCCAGTGTCTAGATATTCCAGGAGGTGTCCTGTAGTACAACTTAGGAGCCTGTGCCAAAATACTCCCAATCCATTCCACACTACACAATATCATTCTCAGGTGACAGCTTCAACATGGACACCTAGGCACAAGACCACAGTTACCAGTACCACAGGCATGGACAGTAGCTGCAGCAGATACAGAGGAAGAGTTTGAGGGAGAACTATCAGCCATAGTTCCTTCTGGCAGATGTAGGTATGCATAATATGCTATGGCTCTAGGTAACAGGTGAAGGATAGCACATTCAAATTAATATTAAAAATCATGCCTACCAAACTGCATAACTTTTAGTTAATGTAATGGTTATATTCAGTTTGTATCAAAGATAGGCAACTCCCCAAGGGGATGTCTCAAATGCGCATTATTACCAAGGTAAGTCTGGAACCTTTGCAGAAAAAGCAATACTGTTATATAACTGTGTTATTCAAATTCTCATATGTCCCTAATGTGCTACATGCCCCAGTTGCACAGTAATGTCAGTAATTGCTTATGAGTGATGTTTGCAATACACAGCTATGCATTTTACCCAGTAATGCACATCAAGCATTTCATTTGGCCACAGAATAAAAAACAATAAGCAGGTCAACGTCAGCATCATTTGCAGAAGTATAACAGTAAGCAAGACTTAAATATCAACTTTATAATATATACGACTACTACTTCTTCTCCACCACAAATGAAAACGACAATCACCCAATGGACCAAACAAAGAGGCACGTACAAAACTTTTATTCCACTCTAGCGCTTCGGTGTAACCACCTTCCAGGAGTAACAAACAATATCAAACATTCTCAAACATTTATATAAAACCTTCAATTTACAATCAATTAAACACTAATTAAAGAATCATCTGCATTTAAAGCAAACATTTCCAAATTAAATCATTATTGAGTCCATTTGGCACAAGTGTTTTATACTTTAAAATATAGATGCTTTCTTTATAACATAACTTATGCTTCAATATATTTTCATCATCATAAAACCACTTAACAGTTTCTAAAATTGTTCCTTTTAACTTTGTTACATCACTTCCATGAAACATTTGAAAATATGCAGCTATTGTTTTATCTTTAATTTTTTGTTTCTAATGTCCCTAATGTGTTCTGTGAATCTAATGTGAAACTCCCTCTTAGTTTCCCCTATATAAAACAATTCACATGGACATTTTAATGCATACATTACTCCTTTACTTCTACATGTAAAAACATCTTTAGGCTCAACTTTAATACCATTGATGTTATCAAAAGTTTTAACCACATTGGTACAGATGCTGCATTTATTGCAGCACAATGTCCCTTTCACATTCAAAATGTTTGGGATACTAACCGCCGACAGACAAAATCTTCCATGCACAACCATTTATTTAGATTTAGTTTTGGAAGGGAGAGTAGATGGGGGTATCTCTTCCAGTATTCATAGAAAATTTGTAGATGGGAATCAATACTTACATGCAACTAGTTGCCACCCCCCACATGTGATTAAAGCACTACTTTATGGGGAGTTGGTTCGTATTTCCAGATTATGTAATAATAGAGAGGTAATTAAAGAAGAAATGGAACAAACTAAAGAGATGTTTCTAAGGAAGAGGTTATGACCCTAAGATTTTACATCAGGCTCAGGATAGGGTCAATATAGAGTTAGATGGTGGGGATAGTAGCTTAAAACATAAATGTACATTGGGGAGAAGATATAATATGGCTGATTGTAACCAAAGTAGTAATAATATAGATAACCCAATTTATTATGTATCAGTATTCAACACTAGTAGTGATGAAATGAGAACATTAATTGAATATTACTGGAAGTATTTGTTAGAGGATAACATATTGAAAAGAATTTTACCTAATATACCCCTTTTTTCATATAAGAGGGGTAGGAATTTAAAAGATATGGTTGTGCATGGAAGATTTTGTCTGACGGCGGTTACTATCCCAAACATTTTGAATGTGAAAGGGACATTGTGCTACAATAAATGCAGTATTTGTACCAACGTGGTTAAAACTTTTGATAACATCAATGGTATTAAATTTGAGCCTAAGGATGTTTTTACATGTAGAAGTAAAGGAGTAATGTATGCATTAAAATGTCCATGTGAATTGTTTTATATAGGGGAAACTAAGAGGGAGTTTCGCATTAGATTCATAGAACACATTAGGGACATTAGAAACAAAAAAGAAGATAAAACAATAGCTGCACATTTTCAAATGTTTCATGGAAGTGATGTAACAAAGTTAAAAGGAACAATTTTAGAAACTGTTAAGTGGTTTTATGATGATGACAATATATTGAAGCATAAGTTATGTTATAAAGAAAGCATCTATATTTTAAAGTATAAAACACTTGTGCCAAATGGACTCAATAATGATTTAAATTGGAAATGTTTGCTTTAAATGCAGATGATTCTTTAATTAGTGTTTAATTGATTGTAAATTGAAGGTTTTATATAAATGTTTGAGAATGTTTGATATTGTTTGTTACTCCTGGAAGGTGGTTACACCGAAGCGCTAGAGTGGAATAAAAGTTTTGTACGTGCCTCTTTGTTTGGTCCATTGGGTGATTGTCATTTTCATTAAATATCAACTTTGACTGCATGACTAACAACAGTACCAGAAAAACAATGACAGTCAACAATTACAGAAGCCGCCATTCACAACTGATTATGAACTATGATTAAAAGTATTTATTCTGCAATGTATTTATGTTAAAGGAAGATTCTGAATTAGCAAACAATAGCTGTCCACTCTGTGTATCAGACATATATGAAACCTGAAGTCACAAAGAAATGTGTAAAGGACAGGTACGGTCATCATCATTTACATAAGGTGAGGTGGGGGGCAGGAGGCCATGCCTGACACCAAAGAAGTGAGCGTGCAAATAAAATAAAAATTATTCCTTAAGTATCCAATATGCGGGGCCAGTAGCAAGATATGAGTAGAAGTCAACAGTACTGCTTAGATAAGATCAGTGGCAGCTGGTGACTTCATATCAAAGGTGGGCTGCAGGAAACAGCTGAATGGGTGGGGTTAATGGGAAGGGGTGTGGTCAACTAGAAAGGGGAGGGGCTATGCTCAAAACCACAAAAACTGTAACTTTAATTAAATACGCTGCCCTGAGTGCAAAACCATCATTATGAGAGTCCAATCAAGGCAAAATGAAGTGTAGAAGAAAAAAAATATTTCAATGCATTGGCTAGATGGAAACAAAAAGGTTGTGAGGCATGAAAAAATAAATTACTTTTTAAATACATTACTGGAATGCCAGTCAAAATCAAGTATAAGAAAAACAAGCAGTACTCAACTCAAACCACTTCTCCTTGCACTGCAGTTCTAATTATATATATAATATAATTTATATATAATATATAATTTATATATGATATAATTTAATATATAATTTTAAAACTACAATCCACTCTGCTGCAGGCCCCATGAGCAGCTCAGTGTCTCTCCAACCTAACACCACTCTTAAGTATTCAGCTGCGGTACCACATTTATCATTCTTATAAAAAAAGCGCAGTCTGGGTCTGAACTGTCTGCAAACAACTAAAGTTAACTTTGAACCTAACACCACTCTTAAATATTCAACTGCGGTACCACGTTTATCATTCTTATAAGAAAAGCGCAGTCTGGGTCTGAACTATCTGCAAACAACTAAAGTTAACTTTGAACCTAACACCACTCTTAAGTATTCAACTGTGGTACCATATTTATCATTCTTATAAGAAAAGTGCAGTCTGGGTCTGAACTGTCTGCAAACAATTAAAGTTAACTTTGAACCTAACACCACTCTTAAGTATTCAACTGTGGTACCACATTTATCATTCTTATAAGAAAAGCGCAGTCCGAGTCTGAACTGTCTGCAAACAACTAAAGTTAACTTTGAGTATGTGTCTACCTGTTTGAGCCAATATTCATTTTCCCCTGGAGAGCACTCTGCTTTGGCTTGTAAGCAGCCCCCCCCCCCACACACACACACACGCACTCATCTTCCACTTTCTCTCTATTCCCTTCTGTTAGAAAATAGTATCCATAATCTGATCAATACTGTGTGTTTGTTAATTTAAACTGAGACTACAGTGGCCTACTGATACAAGGTTATCCTGTTTTTCCACCTGAGAAATGGTTAAGAAATGACTTACAGTTTCAGAGCAGTCCTTGGTCAATTGTGATTGTTTCTCAAAGACTAACTTGTCTTTGCTTTGGCTCATTAGCAGCAGTACAAAGAACTGCCTGCTCACACCCTTGTTCTCCCCTCCCCCTTCCCTGTTTCTTACCTTAAGACTATCCCAAAGTTAATAAATATTACCTGTGGCAGGCACCATTTTTAAAACTACAATCACCCTTGTCACTATCATATGTTCATTCATCAGTTAACTCTGTTTACCTGATTGTTTCCAGCCCCCTCATAAGAACAACTAACAGGGTCTCTACCTGCTTCACTCCCCACCCTGCCCCCTATTCCCTCCCGCCTCCAGTGGTCCCACCTTTATTACACTCTCAAACCCCTCCCATCTTTCCAATAGCCAACCACAGCGCTAACCCAACACTACCTCCTCCATCTTCCCACTACTATCACACGTCCTCAACTAACATTTACAAGCATACCTTACCTATGTTCACTGCATGCACTCTCCTTGCATATCTTACATCCTACCAAAGCTCCATCATTCCCCCACTCAACCACTACCACTGTACTACTACTCACACCACCACTCATGTCTCACCCTCATTCAGCTCCCCTCCCGCCAACTCAAGAACCATCCCTATGCACCCCCCACGTATTCTACCAACTATATTACTCAAACATAAAGCATCCCTACAACTTAACATAGTAACCCTCCCACCATACCTATTACCCAAAGAGCACAATCATAAAGTTTCCCTTATAAACAAACACATTCAAAAACTGAGAAAACTAATAACCTCATGCATATCAAAACTAGCTCTAAGTGGAGATATCCACCACAACCCTGGCCCTACCATCTCCAATCCCAATCCTCATAATCAGACTAGAAACCACATCTTCTCCCATATTACAGCCAATAGAAAGCCAAATGACTTCCTTCTACTAAGCCTAAATATTAGAAGTATATGCAACAAAGTCTATGAACTCCATGCCACCATAGACTTGTACTCCCCAGATATAGTCATCCTGACAGAAACCTGGCTAAAACCTCACATTACCAGTGAGCAAATACTCCCTACAGGTTATGGCATACTAAGAGTAAACTGGCTAAACAAGAAAGGAGGCGGTGTAGCTATAATATTTAAACAGCATCTAAACATCCAGATCTTAAAATCATCAGCTCCACAAATAGGCAATGAAGAAATAATATATACCAACCTCAAATAAAATCAAAACAAAACCATCAGCATAATTGGATGCTACTTCCCACCTGGCCAAAACATCCCTCCACTAGTAAACCTCCTCAGCTGGTCTACCCACCATCTCCCCCAAGAAACTATCATTTTAGGTGATTTCAATATTGACTGGCAGTCCTGTTCTGGCAACCATCCAACCCATCATGTAAACCTTCATGGCTTCACTCAACTAGTCCAGTCGCCAACCAGGATAAATAAAAACTCCAGCAAGCACACTACCCTGGATTGGATACTAGTCAGTAAGAGCCCCCAGTCATATATAACAGGCTGCTTATCAGATAGCCTCAGTGATCACTCCCCAACATTCCTACTGAAAAAATACCTGTACCAAGGTAAACCTGTCATCTACTGTCAGATACGTAAAAAAATAAACTTTAACCCACTCACATTCATCTCATCCCTCAAAGAATGCAACTGGCATCCACTAAAGTACCTCAGTCTTGATGACGCAGTTGAATTTTTTAATACTACCTTCCTGAGCATCCTTAATTACCATGCCCATATAAGACTTTCCAGAATCAAAGCACAACCCTCCCCATACAAAAAACCACTAAGTCAGAAATGAAAAACAGGGATAAAGCCTGGGAGCACTGGCGCAAAACCAAGACCCCCTCAACTAGACAGAAATTCCTAGAACTATGCAATAGAGTCAAAAATCTAATAAAACAGGACAAATTCCGATACTACCCGTCTGCCCTAGACTCCTCCGAACACAGCTCCAAACAATTCTGGTCCTCAATAAACTCCATCCTCCACCAGGTAAAGTCAGTACCCCTCCTCCTAACATCCCTCACTCCTCAGAAAATATTGCTACCTCATTCAACACACACTTCACACAAACCATACTATCAATAGCTAAACAATACAATCCCCTCCCCTCCAACCCACACCTTCAACTAGTAATCTCCCCACTGCCTTCTCTTTTTCTCCTGTACCTAACTCCAACATAAAAAACTCTTAACTAAACTTAAACCCACCAAATTAGCAGCAGACAATCTCCCAAGTGAATACCAACAAATCGCAGCTGATGCTCTGGCCTACCCAGTATCCATCTTGATTAACCGATCTCTGTCAGAAAGTTATGTTCCCACACTGTGGAAAGTATCACATATAATTCCCCTCCACAAAGGCAGACCCTCCACAGAACTAACCAATTACCGCCATATAGCTATTCTCTCTAGAGAGATGCATACACTCTCAGGTCTCAGACTACCTCCTTACTAACAACCTCCTTTCTAATACTCAGCATGGTTTCCGACCCAACCATAGCACCACCACTGCCTTACTCTCCTTTACTAACACTATCCTTCAGCATAAAAACAATGGCTATCTCTCCTCTGCTACTTTCTTAGACCTATCTAAAGCATTTGACATGGTCCCACACAAACAACTTATCTCTGTCCTCAATAACCTATCCTTCTCACAATCAGTCACCAACTGGTTTCAGAGTTACCTGTCTGACCGGCAACAATCCGTTGTATGGCAGAATGACATATCTCCCCAACTACCTGTCTCCATAGGGGTTCCCCAAGGATCCATCCTTGGACCCCTACTCTTCTCTGTTTTCACCAATAATCTAGCCTCTGCCACCACACATGGCACACTCATACAATACGCAGATGACTGGACTATCATCTGCTCAGCCCAGTCCCTACCCAAACTGCAAAAAGTCACACAGGAAGCCTTTTCCTCTGTTGAAACTTGGTTATCCAATGCCCAATTAATACTCAACCCAAACAAAACTAAACTACTCATCTTCCAACCCACCAAACATACTCAAAATAACTCTCACTTATCATCACAGCAAAAGACAACACCACTATATACCCAACTGAACACACCAAATTGCTAGGAGTAGAAATAGACAATAAACTAAAATTTGACATTCACATATCCATGACCATAAAAAAGTCCAGAAAAAAACTAGGAGCATTATACAGAAATAAGCATCTTCTCACCAAAGCAGCAACGATTTCAATAGCAAGTTCCCACCTTATCTCCAACCTACTTTATGCCTCTCCAGTATATACCAACCTAAGGCAATGTGATCTAAACAAGCTAGAGACCTGCTAGAACAAAATCGCCAAATTCTCTACAGGGGCATCCTACCGTAGTAACCACTGTCTCTCACTTGCTGAACTGAGCTGGCTTGAACTCCCTCACCTCCTTCAATGGTATCAACTCTCACTCGCCCACAAACTAGTAAACCATCCACTAAATGTCCCATCCCTACAGAATCTACTCCAACCCTATCGCACCACCAGACCACTAAGATCCAGCAATAAAAATCACTTGCAGATCACTAAAGCCAATAACTCTGCTGGTGAAGCACTATTCTCTCGCACCATAGCCAAATTATGGAACTCCCTCCCACCCACAATTACCTCCGTACCATTATGCACCCACTTCAAAACTTTACTAAAAGCACACCTAAAAACATGCTGGCTATGCCCTTGCAACTCCCACTCTAATATCACCCACCCCATCCAACCACTACATTTCTTTCCTCTCCACTAAATACCTTGATTATAGCAAGCTCAGATGCTCATAAGCCTAGTACTTATTATACAGCAGGAACTTCTTATTTTAACATTTGTTAATGTCTGTTATGCACTTCACAGATAAAGATTCTAGTTGTCTACTGATGTACTATGTTCTTCATCTGTAAATATGTTGTAAGTAATTGCTATGTAAATTGTTAATCGCTATGTAATCCAATGTAACTACTGCCTGTTTATTTTAACTGTGGAGCTTTTCTCCCCGGGCCTCTGCTGAAAATGGACCTATGTCCAGTCGGACACTCCCGGTCAAAAAATATAAATAACTAAATAAATAAATAAATAATATTCAGCTTTATTAAAGTACCAAGTAACATGCTGAAAGTAGCAATCTATGTGATACCCCCACTTGTAAAAATGTTTCTTATCCAAAAAAGACCTGCTGCCTGATGACAACTATCTACTTGTTTCATGGGGAAAACAAGATCAAAGTAAAAAATGAAAACAAACAAGAAAGAAGCTCAAAATACATTGCTTAAAGGATAATTGCACAGGTTATGGACCACACATGATAGGTTGGCATTCTGTTTAGTTTACAGGTAAAGCCTGCAAAGATGACTGCAAGTCTCCAACAAATGTAATGAGCTTCTTAAAATAATGTAATCCTGTCCTTTATTACAAATACTTTCATATGCATTTCAATACCCAAGGCTTATACATTATCTAGTTATGTAAGTATTCTCTGCATGGCAACAACAGAAAAGCTTTCAATGTTGGCAATTCTTTAACAGTATGGTTATTAAAGCTTACTTGCATCTTACAATCTCAGAGAAGCTTACCTGATGGTCATTAAAGCATTGCTACTTAAACACAGAGCAACAGGCACTTTCTGAATAATAATAAGCATAAATCAACAGTATAAAAATATGACAGAAACCAGAACATTCTGCAAAATCAAGGACAGATGAAAAGCCACTGTAGTACTTGTGACTACCTTGGATGGGGGGAGACTCTGCACATTTACACTGCATAACTGCTCCTTGCCTTGCTTGGACACATCCAGAGTCACTACATGGGGGAGTAGGGTGCAACAAGTATGTCACAATTTGAAATATCTCTGGCTGACTGTGATGGCCCTGATACATTTGTCATACCTCTCAGCCTCAGAGCAAGAAATCTGGACAAAGCCATACATAGAAGTGGGACAAAGGCCCAAAGATAAAGACAATTTTTAAATAAAATAGAATAGTAGGTCTTGCATTAGTATGAATTTTCTGAACGGTATGAAATCTGAAACTCAAATGTCCGTCATTATTTTCTAACTTCAGTCTTTAATGATTTGCCACTAATTTGCCAAAAAAACACAATTTTATGAAAAATGGACCAAACATGTGTTGTAAAAATATAAAATAGCAACACAATACAGCTGGGAACCAGTCAAAGAAGGGACCCTTTTTAATATCAGCACTGCTAACTTGAGCAGCTGACAAAATAAAAGAATCTACATGCATTTCTGAAATAAAAGTAATCTATAACTCTGATTATTGCAGTTATGTATTAATTGTAAACCCTCCATGTTTTCTTTTAAAACTGACATTTTGCGGAGGGATTATTAGGGGAAGAGCAACATTTTGAGCCAAAATCGGGGACAATTCAGAGGTTTGGATATGCCTAATTCTATAAAGCAATGTATTTGCACATATCTCTCAACCTGTTAATGCAGGAAATCTGGACAAGGTCAAATATATTGGGGGAACATATAAACAGTGACAAAAACTGCTCTTGTATAAACTGAGACATTTGATAGAATATAACAGGCCTTGCTTTAGCATGCATTTTTCTGAAGGTTATGAAGTCTGAAACTCAGTGTCTGTCATTATTTAGTGACTTAATTCTTAAATGATTTGCCAGAAAACCACAAATTTTATGAGGAAAAAAACAAAAATAAGAAGCAAAAATCTATTCATTCTATGAAAATCTGGACAGTTGAGAGGTATAGTTCAGCCGGGGCTGTCTTAGTTTGCCACTCTTCCCCCTCACAAAATCATGGTCGAATGGAGCCTCCCCCCTGCAGCCATTCTAATGAACCATTACTTGGCTACTTCACCCCATTTACCATAAACACTAATGTGCATACTGTTTTACTTCTACGATGATTTGGACTTCATTTGAAAGTTTTATTTTGCATTTTACAGCACAAACACTAAGACATCTGCTAAACAAAGCAATGCAGTCTCATAGGTAGGTACTAGGCTATTGGCCCTAGGGCCTATATAATTCTAGCCAAATGGTACCCTGGCTTTTGCCATCCAAGAAAATTATTTTCCTGTGCCCCTGTCAAGCAGAGCCACAGAAGTGATCCCATGGATGGAATTTCCTATCTCCCATCTAGTCATCCAGATTTTTCTTGGAAGAGTGCTAATGAGGAGCTTTGTTTGATATAGATAGGTAGTTTATTCCAGAGTATGGGAAGTCTTTGGGAGAGGAATCTACCCCTCCAGCATGTTCTGTTTATTGTGGTGACAAGGTTTAGGACCCTAGAGCGTGTAGCTCGGAGGAATTGGGATTTCTTTAAGTGGAGCATGTCTAACAGATCTGGGTTAGATCGCCTTCGAGTAGGCTATATGCGACAGAGTAAAGCTGGAGTTTTTTGAGACGGTCTGCGTAGGGCATCTGACTGAGGTCGGTAATCCTCTTTGTGAGGTATTTCTGTGGCCTTTCCAGTTGTTGTAGATGTCTTGTGAGGCACATACCAAAAGGGGCATTGTACTCTATAATGGGTCTAATGAGTGATGAGTAGAGGGGAACATTGACCTCTTTTTTTCTGGATGAGAAACTTTTTGTGATGAGGTGTGCCACGTAGAAGGATTTTCTGACTATTGTGGCGATGTGATTATCAAAGGAGAGACTACTTTCTACCTGTGTCCCAAGGTCTCTTATCACACTTTTGGTGTTAAGTAGACTAGCGCCTATGTGGTAGTTCATGGGTACAGAGTTTTTACGAATAGGGATGACAATGCACTTTTTGGCATTGAGCTTGAGGCCATGGCTTTGACACCAGGCATCTGTCTCAGTGAGGCCCTTTTGTAGGATGTCCACATTGTTAGTAGTTTTGATTATGGCTCCTAGTTTGCAGTCATCTGCGAACTTTGTTAGCCAAAGACCTTCTGTGTTAGCCTGTACTTCAGAGAAGTAGATACTAAACAGGAAAGGACCTAGGACTGAACCCTGTGGTACTCCACTTGTCACTGGTCTGAAGTAGGATTTAGAGTCTGCTACTTTCACAGTGTGGGTTCTGTCAGTGAGCCATTTGGCAACCCATCTTGTGACATAGGGATTTATACCTAGTTTAGTGATTTATCTATAATTCCAGAGTGGGGGATTGTGTTGAAAGCCTTGGTGAGATCTAGATAGGCTGTGTGAACCACCTTACCCTCATCTACAGCCTTGGTGACTGCTTCAAAGATGTCTATCAGGTTTAGGAGACATGATCTCCCTTTTACAAACCCGAACTGGGTAGGGTCCAGAGTTTGGAGATTACCAATGTCATTGTTTATAAGTTCCATGATGATATGTTCCATAGTCTTGCAGACCAGGCTCATCAGGCTAATGTGGCGGTAGTTCCCAAGGTCTGTGGTGGCTCCCCTTTTGTGGAGTGAGATAACCATTGCTGTGTGCCATTCAGTGGGCACAAAGCCTGAGGTGAGGCTATGATTGAACATGGTACTTAAGTGGGGTGCCAGTTCATTCTGTAGTTCATGTAGAATGCAGCTTGGGATGTTGTCAGATCCCATGGATGCTGTGTTCTTGACTTTGGAGACTGTGTTTTTTACCTGTGCAGCTGTGATTACAGGAACTTTGCATTCTTATGGTATAGAGATGGGCCCTTTAGGGGATGAGAGAGGGGTAAAGTTAGCACTGAACCTATCTGCCAGGATGTTGGCAATATCATTTGTTTGTGAATATTTAGTGCCATTGTGCTGTAACTCAGAGCAGATCTGAGTGTTGCCATTGAGATTCTTGACATAGCTATAGAATGCTTTGTGGTTGTCTTTAGAATCAGTGGCTATTTTGTTTTCATAACTAGCTTTAGAGGATTTTATGAGGGATCTTAGCTTCTTACTGAGGCTGGCCATGGTGTTCCTACAATCATGGGATTTTACTCTTTTTTGCAACAGTTTCTTTCTTCTGTTGTAGAGTTTGTTTATGGCAGGGGACCACCAGATTGGCTTCCTTTTTTTGGAGGATAGCATCTTGGTTCTGTTAGGGATAGCATGATTTATGCACTTGTGTAAGTGCTTATAAAGTGCAGTTGTATAGGATTCAGCAGTTGTACCTCTATTGTCCATCAGCATGGGTGTCTTGAAGTTTGCCACTTCTGTCTTAAGAAGCATGAAGTTGGCTTTGGAGAAATTTTTTATGGTGGTTTCCCTAATGGGGGTGAGATGCGTATTTTTAGGGTGATTTGCTTGTGGTCGGATCTGACAAATGAGGAATTGACCTCTGGTGTGGAACACTGGTTGACCATGTTGGTAATGACCAGGTCTAGGATATTGCTGCCCGTTGGTGGGGGTGTGGATAAGTTGATCCAAGGTGCTGGAATTTATAAATTCCAGAAAACGTTGAGCACAAGAATTGGTACATGAGTAGTTCTCCCAGTTAATGTTGGGGTAGTTGAAATTGCCCATTATTAGAGTGTTAGGTTGTTCCCTACTATTTTCCAGTGTATCAAGAAATGAGGAGTGGGAATCCAGGGGCATGGTGGGGGATCTGTAGCAAACTACAATTTGGATTGCGGTCTTGCCCAGAGTTAGTTGCACTTGGATAATCTCGGATCCATTATGCTGAGCAACTAGCCTGGAAGTGTGGATTTCCTTAATGAATATGGACACGCCTCCGCCTTTAGTTCTTCGGTCCAAGTTAGGTGGCCAAAAGGTGTGGTATGAATTATAGCTTGGTAATGCAGGGGTGCTCTATGAAGCTTTGAACCAGGTCTCTGTCACTGCACAGATGTCAATGTTCTCCATTTTAAGGAGTGCCTTGAGTGAGTGCATTTGAGGTTTAGACTTCTAGCATTAAGTAGCATTACCATCAGATTTTGCTTGCTTGTACCTGTTATGGTAGTGAATTTGTCATTTGAATCTTGCCTAAAAAAGGCACTATAGGGATGGCCAGAGCCTTAGCCAGTATTCAGAATCCAAGGGTAACAGGTGCAGGCCATCTCTGGCAAAGCATCGTGGTTTGTCGATCATGTCATCCCAGCAGACAGATACTGGATCCCCTTAGAATAACACCAAAAGCTTAGCCAATTGTTGAAGTCAATCATTTTGTCCTTGTACTGTGGTATCATTCTGGGTGATGGCAGGATGCTACTCAGGGCTAGGGTCATACCTACTTGGGCTACAAGATTGGACAGCTCCTCCATGTCTCTTTACATGTAGTCCAGGGAGGTACATGTAAAGAGACATGTAAAGAGACATGTACCTCCCTGTACTATATGTAAAGAGACATGGAGGAGCTGTACATGTAGTCCAGGGAGGTATATCTCAGGTAATTCACACCAACATGGACAATGACAGAGTCATATTTGTGCTTGTTGTGGAGTGATCTGAGTGCATGCATTATGTGGCAGATCCTGGCACCTGACAGACAGCTGACAGTAACTTTCTCCTTGTTTAGCCTGGTGAGTGGAACATCAGTGTGCCTGACTATAGAGTCATCTATGACTAGAGTGTCGGGTACGTTGTTATGCCTTATAGGCTGTGGTTGAGTGGTACACTGAGTTTGTGGGCTATGTGTCATTTGGGTTGTGTTGGGGGGGTGGAGGTTGCTTGTGTTTCTGCTTTGGAGGTCCCTGTTGCTTGGGTAGATTTTTTCTGAGAGCCTCCGTGAATGTAGGTGTGTGTTTTGTGTTTCTATGTGTTTGTTTTGGTGGTGTAGGTTTTGAGGGACTATGTGATGAGTGTGGTGTGGTGCAAGTGTTTACCTTCTCCTCTTGACTGTCTAGTCCAGTCTTAGGTGAAGAGAGCTTTGCTTCCAGTTTGGCTATATTAGTGCATCTCTCACAGGTTGTAGTGTTGGGTGGTAAGAGGAGAGGGTTGCCTGTATACATGAGGCAATTGCTGCATTGCCCCAAGATGCCCAGATTCATTAGGCAGACAGGCAAAAACACTGGGAGCTGACCATTAGACATGTCTGGATATGTGCTTATTTATTAAGTACTAAAAACCGTTTTCCTCTAGACAAGTGAGGAAAGTTAAGTGCTGTAGTAATTTGTAGCTTATTTAGTGCTTACAATGAGTTCTGAACAAGTGCTGAGTTCAAAGAAACAGATTTGAGTGCTGAAACTAGAAAACTGGCTAGTTTTAAGAAACAAAATTAAGCTAGAAGGCTTCCCTCCAACACAGAAAGGCTTGAAGGCTCAGAAGCTTACAAACAGTCCTGGATAGAGAAAAATCTGTATCTGGACTAGAAGACTTACAGGAAAGGCAGGAATCAAGCTTAGAAAAAAAATGTTTTTTTTTTTGTAAAGTGGAAAGGGGAAAGGAGGAGCAGAAACTAACTGGGTTAGCCTTCTCAAATGTTCTCCCTGGATTAGGTAGAATGAGGTAATGACACTAGGCTGGGAGGAGTGTCCCAGATCAAATTTACAGTAGGGGCAGGCAACTGCAAAGCCACCAAGTATCAAAAATCAGAAGAAACAAACCCAACCAGATTCTTTACAATTGTAGAAAATTCTACTTAATACCTCACACACAGTGAAACTAAGTAGCAAAGTATATGCAGATAATAAAAGCGCTATAAATAACTTAGAAATAAGCAAAAAACAGGATACTTAATGTTATATATCACAGATTAATTAGCTCAGAGCCCTTCCTCCAACTTCCTCCGATTAGCTCAGTGTGAAATGGCAGAAACAGTCACAAGTTAACTTCTTAAGTAACAAAGTTGAAACCTGAAACAACTTTAAAAAAGCTTGAAAGAATCAATGAGGTGCTTACTACAAGGTGTAGTCCAGGCAACCCCAGTCAGCCAATGACCACAAACAATTCACTCTCACTGAAATGCTATACTGGCTTTGGCTAAGCTATGATGGCCTGGAACATGTGCTCAGACACACAGCCTCTACTAACAAACTAGGCCCAAAACATAAGCCTGAATATAGACAATGCTACACTACCAACACTGCTTAGGTAGAAAAAAACTGCATAAATGTTTAAACAGATAAAGGATCAAGGAGACTCTAGAGAATGTTTTTAAATGCAAACAAGTTATATGATACACTCCTAGCAGGAAATCAGGACAAACAAACTCAACTAGATGCTTAACAATTGTAAAAAATTCTACTTAATACCTCACACACAGTGAAACTAGCTAGCAAAGTATATGCAGACAATAAAAAGTACTATAAATAACGCAGAAATAAGCAAAAACCAAGATACTTAATGTTATATATCACAGATTAGTTAGCTCAGAGCCCTTCCTCCGACTTCCTCCAATTAGCTCAGTGGGAAATGAAAACATACTTAGCATTAAAGCCTCTCTGCCCTTGAAACTCACATTCATTGAAACAGCATTGAAATCCACATTCAAAGAAAATACATTTTGCCAGTGGCAGATAAAGATTAACTTTGGACTGTTTTCAAATCATAGGTCCCTTGCACATGAAACATACACGTGCTCTTTGATACACCTTCCTGATTGTATTAAATTGTATTCCTTGTACAATACAGTACAGTTGTTAGAGGGTGTTTTAAATGTATTGTTTTGAACATTTTTCCAATAAACAATGAAACAAGATGCATGCACCAATAATGACAAAACTGTCCATTCAGAACATTTTCATCATAAAAGTCTACTCAAACTTCTACAGTCTACCAGTATCAGTAAATATGCACAATCTCTGAAGAAGTAAAAGTCATCTAAATAATTCCACATTAAAGAAATCTGTAACTAATGAAGAGGTTGCTGCTAGCAAACAACTTTATATTTCATTGTTTCATCTACAAATAAAGTGCCTGTTGCCCTTGAGGAATAAATTGCCTATGTTGCATTAAAAAAATTATAAGCAAGTAATATTGCAATAGGGAATGGATGACAAACTGATAACAGGTTCATAGTTACTAGGTATCTTCGCCTAAAAGGATTACAGCATCCACCACTTTACAACAATGTAGTATCAGCAACGCATTTACCTACTGTGGGCGTAGAACCCATACCCTTGTACATCAAAAGTAAGTACACTACCTGTTGTGCTATTAATAATGCATATTGATTTAGCATAAGCAGCACTAAACTTTTGTTCCCCTGCAGCTTGCAGCTTTCAGCTTCTTGTAAAATCTACTTGACACTCAGCTGTATCTCTGAACTTTGCAGTACAAGAAATCTGGAAAAATCTAAAATTTATTGGGGGGGGGGCAAAAGCCTAAAAACCAGGGACACATTTTAAACAGTGCTTGTGTAATGTTGGAAAGTTGCTAGAATAAAATGCTGCATTACCATCATACATTTCATTGCCAAGTATTGAACGCAGGGCCCTGTGCAAAACAGTCAGCACAACATACCACTATGCCAAATCATCTACTCTATGAAAGCAAGGAAGACTGAAACTTAAATGGCTACCATTTAGTGAATTCAGTTCTCACCATAGCTGTCAACCTCTTAGCACAAAACACCTGAAAAAAGCCAATAATAGGGGAATACAGCCCCCAAACATATTCAGTGAATTTAGTTCTCACCATAGCTCTCAACCTCTTAGCAAAAAACACATAGACAAAGCCAGTAATGGAGGAATACAGCCCCTAAGCATATTCAGTGAATTCAGTTCTCACCATAGCTCTCAACCTTAGCACAAAAAATCTGGACGAAGCCAATAATGGGGGAATACAGTCCCAAAAATAGGGAAAAATTTCAAATACCCATGTTATAAACTTAGAAAATTGCTAGAATAAAAGGTTTTGTGTTACCATGTACTTTCTGAAGAATATGAAGTCTGAAATTCAAATGCCTGTTATTTTTATTTTTTTTAACATTTGTTAACCAGGAAAGTCTGACTTGGAACAAAAGCCAATTTTCAAAAGAGGGCCAGGGAGAAACACACCAGACATATGCCTTTGTAAGATGACAGAACATGCAGACTCCACACAGATGGCACCCCTGCCAAGAATCAAACCAAAGAATCTACAGCTAGCAAACCACAATGCGACCAGTGCACCACTACACTACTGACTGTGCAAGGTAACAAAAATACAGAAACCACAGATTTTATGAGGAACAGAACAGAACAAATATGAGGCAAAAATCTGCAAATTTTTTTACAAATGGTGGTGGGTAGGGAATTCAGGTCCTTGCCACCTGCAAACAAGGTACACGTTCAAGCCTGAGGTATTCTCTACTCACCATCATGTGTTCTCCAGCCATGAGTATATAGCAACTGGGGCATTTTGCACACACACACACACACACACACACACACACACACACACACACACACACACACACACACACACACACACAAAATCCTTCCGTTGCTGTATAGATCCACTCACTAAGCTCCCCGATCCCGTGGTTATGTCCTTCCTTCCTGCGACCAGCCTGTGGACATTGCAGTCCAATCCCTTTCCAGTCGCTAAGCTCCCCAATCCCGTGGTGATGTACTTCCTTCCTGCGAGAGCAGGACAGCCTGTGGACATTACAGTCCAATCCCTTTCCAGTCTATGCAGTTGTAACTAACTGCATAGACTTCTGGGATGCTCTTGACTGCTGTGTTTCTAATCCGGACTGCTGTTGAATCAGTCCAGAGCTCTGCACATGCTCTGGACTGGTTCAGCAGCAGTCTGGATGTCGGAAATGCCAAAAGTGCACATGCGCAAAGGTCCGAATTTTTGTTCTTCTTTTATTTTGTTTTTTTTTTCATAGGTTCATAGGTTCACAGGTAGGTACTAGGCTATTGGCCCTAGGGCCTATATAAGCCTAGCCAGACTGTACCCTGGCTTTTGCCATCCAAGAAAATTATTTTCCTTTGCCACTGTCAAGCAGAGCTACAGAAGTGATCCCTGGGGTGAATTTCCTATCTCCCATCCAATCATCAAGATTTTTCTTGAAGAGTGCTAATGAGGAGCTTTGTTTGATATAGATAGGTAGTTTGTTCCAGAGTATGGGAAGTCTCTGAGACAGGAATCTATCCCTCCAGCATGTTCTGTTTATTGTGGTGACAAGGTTTAGTTCCCTAGAGCATGTAACTTGGAGGGATTGGGATTTCTTTACTTGGAGCATGTCCAACAGTTCTGGGTTTGACATAGCTTTGTATGTTAGGCAGAGATCGCCTCTGAGTAGGCGATATGAGACAGAGTAAAGCTGGAGTTTTTTGAGACGGTCTACATATTGGATCTGTTTGAGGCCAGTAATCCTCTTTGTGAGGTATTTCTGTGGCCTTTCCAGTTGTTGTAGATGTCTTGTGAGGTACATACCAAAAGGGGTGTTGTACTCTATTATGGGTCTAATGAGTGATGAGTAGAGGGGAACAATGACCTCTTTTTTCCTAGATGAGAAACCGTTTGTGATGAGGTGTGTCATGTAGAAGGATTTCCTGACTACTGTGGCGATGTGATTATCAAAGGAGAGACTACTGTCCACCTGTGTCCCAAGGTCTCTTATCACACTTTTGGTGTTAAGTAGACTACCACCTATGTGGTAGTTCATGGGTACAGAGTTTTTACCAAAAGGGATGACAATGCACTTTTTGGCATTGAACTTGAGGCCATGGCTTTGACACCAGGCATCTGTCTCAGTGAGGCCCTTTTGTAGGATGTCCACCACATCGTTAGGAGATTTGATTATAGTTCCTAGTCTGCGGTCATCTGCAAACTTTGTTAGCCAAAGACCTTCTGTGTTAGCCTGTACTTCAGAGAAGTAGATACCAAACAGGAGAGGACCTAGGACTGAACCCTGTGGTACTCCACTTGTCACTGGTCTGAAGTTGGATTTAGAATCTCCAACTTTCACAGTGTGGGTTCAGTCAGTGAGCCAGTTGGCAACCCATCTTGTGACATAGGGATTTATACCTAGTTTAGTGAGTTTGTCTATAATTCCAGAGTGGGGGATGGTGTCGAAAGCCTTGGTGAGATCTAGATAGGCTGTGTGTACCACCTTACCCTCATCTACAGCTTTGGTGACCGCTACAAAGAAGTCTATTAGGTTTAGGAGACATGATCTGCCTTTTACAAACCCGAACTGGGTAGGGTCCAGAGTTTGGAGATTACCAATGTCATTGTTTATAAGTTCCATGATGATATGTTCCATAGCCTTGCAGACCAGGCTCATCAGGCTAATGAGGTGGTAGTTCCCAGGGTCTGTGTTGGCTCGCCCTTTGTGGAGTGGGATAACCATTGCTGTGCACCATTCAGTAGGCACAAAGCCTGAGGTGAGGCTATGATTGAACATGGTACTTAGGTGAGGTGCTAGTTCATTCTGTAGTTCATGTAGAACGCAGCCTGGGATGTTGTCAGGTCCCATGGATGCTGTGTTCTTGGCTTTGGAAAGTGTGTTTTTTACCTGTGCAGCTGTGATTACAGGAACTGCATTCTTCTGGTATAGAGATGGGCCCTTTAGGGGATGAGAGAGGGGTAAAGTTAGCACTGAACCTATCTGCCAGGATGTTGGCAATATCAGTTGGTTCTGTATATTTAGTGCGATTGTGCTGTAACTCAGAGCAGATTTGAGTGTTGCCATTGAGATTCTTGACATAGCTATAGAATGCTTTGTGGTTGTCTTTAGAATCAGTGGCGATTTTGTTTTCGTAACTAGCTTTGGAGAATTTTATGAGGGATCTCAGCTTCTTACTGAGGCTAACCACAGAGTTCCTACAATCATGGGATTTGACTCATTTTTGCAACCGTTTCTTTCTTCTGTTGTAGCGTTTGTTTATAGCAGGGGACCAACAGATTGGCTTCTTTTTTTTGGAGGATAACATCTTGGTTCTGTTAGGGATTGCACAATCCATGCACTCATGTAATTGTTTATAAAGTGCAATTGTACAGGATTCAGCAGTCGTATCTCTATTGTCCATCAGCATGAGTGTCGTGAAGTTTGACACTTCTATCTTAAGAAGCATGAAGTTGGCTTTGGAGAAATTTTTTACGGTGGTTTTCCTAATGGGGGGTGGGGCTGGGGTGTGGATGTCTAGGGTGATTTGCTTGTGGTCAGATGTGACTAATGAGGAATTGACCGCTGGTGTTGCCCATGTTGGTAATGACCAGGTCGAGGATATTGCTGCCCCTGGTGGGGGTGAGGATAAGTTGATCCAAGGCATTGGAATTTATGAATTCCAGAAAATGTTGAGCACAAGAGTTGGTACATGAGTAGTTTTCCCAGTTAATGATGGGGTAGTTGAAATCGCCCATTATTAGGGTGTTAATTTGTACCCTAATATTTTCCAGTGTATCAAGAAATGAGGAGTGGGAATCCTGGGGCATGGTGGGGGATCTGTAACAAGCTACAATTTGCATTGAGGTCTTGCCCAGAGTTAGTTGCACTTGGATAATCTCAGATGCATTATGCTGAGCAACTAGCCTGGAGGTGTGGATATCCTTAATGAATATGGAAATGCCTCCACCTTTAGTGCTTCGGTCCAAGTTAGGTGGCCGAAAAGTGTGGTATGAATTATAGCCTGGTAATGCAGGGGTGCTCTCTGGAGCCTTGAACCAGGTCTTTGTCACTGCACAGAGGTCGATGTTCTCCATTTTAAGGAGTGCCTCGAGTGAGTGCATTTTGAGGTTTAGACTTCTAGCATTGAGTAGCATTACCCTCTAATTTTGCTTGCTTGTACCTGTTACGGTGGTGAATTTGTCATTTGAATCTTGCCTAAAAAAGGCACTATAGGGGTGGCAAGAGTCTTAGCCAGTATCCAGAATCCCAAGGGCGACAGGTGCAGGCCATCTCTGGCAAAGCATCATGGTTTGTCGATCATGTCATCCCAGGCAGACAGATACTGGATCCCCTTAGAATGACACCAGAAGCTTAGCTAATTGTTGAAGTCAATCATTTTGTCCTTGTACTGTGGTATCATTCTGGGTGATGGCAGGATGCTATTCAGGGCTAGGGTCATACCTGCCTGGGCTACAAGATCAGAATGCTCCTCCATGTCTCTTTTCATGTAGTCCAGGGAGGTACGTCTCAAGTCATTCACACCAACATGGACAATGACAGAGTCATATTTGTACTTGCTGTGGAGTGACCTGAGTACAAGCGTTATGTGGCGGATCCTGGCACCTGATAGGTAGCTGACAGTGACTTTCTACTTGTTTAGCCTGGTGAGTGCAACATCAGTGTGCCTGACTATAGAGTCACCTATGACTAGAGTGTTAGGTACGTTGTTATACCTTATGGGCTGTGGTTGATTGGCACACTGAGTTTGTGGGCTATGTGTCATTTGGGTTGTGTTGGGGGGTGGAGGTTGCTTGCGTTTCTGCTTTGGAGGTCCCTGTTGCTTGGGTAGTTTTTTTAGAGCCTCCACAAATGTAGGTATGTGTTTTGTGTTTCTATGTGTGTGTTTTGGTGGTGTAGGTTTTTAGGGACTATGTGATGAGTGTGGTGTAGTGCAAGTGTTTACCTTCTCTTGACTGTCTAGTCCAGTCTTGGGTGAAGAGAGCTTTGCTTCCAGTTTGGTTATATAAGTGCATCTCTCACAGGTTGTAGTGTTGGGTGGTAGGAGGAGAGCGTTGTCTGTATACATGAGGCAATTGCTGCATTGCCCCAAGATGCCCAGATTCATCAGGTAGACCGGAGAAAACATCGGGAGCTGACCCTTAGACATGCCTGGATAGGTGCTTATTTATTAAGTACTAAAAACTGTTTTCCTCTAGACAAGAGAGGAAAGTTGAGTGCTATAGTAATTTGTAGCTTATTTAGTGCTTACAATGAATTCTGAACAAGTGCTGAGCTCAAAGAAACAGATTTGAGTGCTGAAACTAGAAAACTGGCTAGTTCTAAGAAACAAAATTAAGCTAGAAGGCTTCCCTCCAACAAAGAAAGGCTTGGGGGCTCAGAAGCTTACAAGCAGTCCTGGATACAGCAAATCTGTATCTGGACTAGACAACTTATAGGAAAGGCAGGAAACAAGCTAAAAAAATGTTTTTTTGTTTTTTTGTAAAGGGGAAAGGAGGAGCAGAAGCTAACTGGGTTGGCCTTCTCAAATGTTCTCCCTGGAATAGGTAGAATGAGGTAATGACACTAGACTAGGAGTGTCCCAGATCAAATTTACAGTAGGGGCGGGCAGCTGCAAAGCCACCAAGTATCAATAATCTGAAGAAACAAACCTAACCAGATGCTTAACAATTGTAGAAAATTCTACTTAATACCTCACACACAGTGAGTAAAATAGAAAGTATAAAAAGTAAGTGGACTTTCTCTACCCAATAGTCTGGGCTTACCTGAAACAGAACCTCTGTGTGGAACCCCTAAACTGTTTTTCAGTACATTACTCCACTCTTGAATGGTCCTGCTCTACCTCCTGAACATACAGACTACCTCCTGCAAAAGCTCAGTCAACTTACCTGGACTTTCTCTACCCAATAGTCTGGGCTTACCTGAAACAGAACCTCTGTGTGGAACCCCTCAACTGTTTTTCAGTACATGTATGTAGCCTTCTACCTAACTCAAACATCTAAACTTCTATATTTTTTGCATACTGGTCCCTCAGTGTGTGCGACTCAGCAGCCTACCGCAGTCCACAACAACTCCCCTCTCACTGGTATTTAGTGACCTCCGTCCTCCTATCCTTTTCTGTACCCCTCTGAAGACTTACCCTTTACCTCCGTTTACTGTCTATTTTTTCCTTCACCTTAGAGTCTTTTCCTTTTGCTCTATCCTACTCCCCATCCC
Source organism: Protopterus annectens (assembly GCF_019279795.1). Lineage (NCBI taxonomy): Eukaryota > Metazoa > Chordata > Ceratodontiformes > Protopteridae > Protopterus > Protopterus annectens. The sequence continues at coordinate 281,242,304 of NC_056730.1, read as the reverse complement.
CTCTGCCTGTCATTTCTCCTTTCTCCACTAGGTGCCAGCACCACCCCGCCTTCTGCCTGCTCCTACTCTATTAATTTTATTAACAACTTTTCCTCTAAATACTTCAAAAGCCAAACCTCCCATAACTCTACTCCACCTTCCCTACCTTATATTTTTTGAGTGCTGCTCAAACTCTACTAATTTTTCCACCCAGTCTTACTGTACCTCTACCTACTCACCTCTGCTCCAACCTGCATTGGCTGATACTTTTTCAGCTGGACTCTTCTGCCCTGTTGCTCCACTCCTCCTTGATCCTTCCCTTCCCATCTCTCCCCCCTAGCAAACTCCCAGCACGCCCCTTCTACCTCATTTATCCCCTCCCCCTCTGCTTCCCACCTCCCCAGAGTTTACTTCTAGATGCCACTACCTTTTTGGCACCACTTTTCTTGTACTCCTGGTTAGGATACACCACCTCACTCCCCCATACTGGGCTGCCTACGCAGTAGTGCTGCTGCTTCACTCACCCCCTTGGTATGTTTTTTTTTGTGTAGAAGGAAACTGTTAATTTTCTGCTCTGTTGTTTGTAATGTTTTGGGTTTTATCTGCCAGTCTGCCTAATGCCTGTTAAATGCGTTCTGAACATTGCTAATTAAATGTGTTTATTTTGGACAGATACTCCGATACTTTATAAATGTATTCTTTATTAGTTTTCCAACTAATTGTTGCCTAATGCTTATCTAAAGGCGTTTTACTCTGAACACATGCTTTGCTTTAGAAAATGATACGTAAATTGCTTTAGCTAAATGTGTTTATGTGTTTATTTGTGCAAACGCTCTGATGCTGTACATAAGGATTTAACTACTAGTTTATTAATTGCCTATTTTAAATACATGTACTTTGAACTGCTTTCTGTGCTTGTACCAAGCTCTCCTGGGATAAACGGGTGCCATTTCTTTACCCACCCCCCCATGACTTTCTACTACGTCGTAGCTGTTTTTTGGGAAAATTGACTTATCCCTCAGCGTTTAGGAGTGACCGCTCTTCCTTAAATTAGTGCCTTAGTCGTTTACTTATCAGCGACCAATCTGCGAGTGATGCAGGGGCCTCTAAATTGGAAAGATTAATTTTATATTCGCCTCAGACACAGACACTTAAGCTGTTAGTGCCTAAGGAATCTGCAAAGCTTAATGCCTAGGGGGTCTGCGAGCTCTGCGAATGCTGCAGGAGCCTGTACACCTAATTTTCCATTGTAAAGTCTGCAACAAACACGGCTATTAGTGCCTAAGGAGTCTGCGAGCTCAGCGAGCAAAGCAGGAGCTTCAAATTTGTAAGTTTATTTCTTAGTTAAGTGTCGAAGGGGTCTACGAGCTCTGCGAATGCTGCAGGAGCTCCGACACTTAAATTTCTATTTGTCTGCGAGCTTTGCGAATGCTGCAGGAGCCTGTACACTTAAATTGCCATTGTAATGTCCGCCACAAACATGGCTATTAGTGCCTAAGGGGTCTGCGAGCAAAGCAGGAGCTTCGAATTTGTATGTTTACTTCTTAGTTTAGTGCCTAAGGGGTCTGCAAGCTCTGCGAATGCTGCAGGAGCTCCTACACTTTAATTACTATTTGTCTGCGAGCTCTGCGAATGCTGCAGGAGCTCATACACTTTAAGTTCTATTTGTTACTCGGCCACAAACTCGGCTGTTTAGTGCCTAAGGGGTCGGCAAGCTCAGCGTGCGTAGCAGAAGCTTCTAAATTTGTATATTTTACCTCTTTTCGTCACAGACTCAAACGGTTAGACTATTAGTTCCTAAGGGGTCTGCGAGCTCTGCGACTGCTGCAGGAGCTTCCACATTTCAATTTCAGTTTTATTTTTCGCCACTGACTCCAATTCCCACCCATGTTACTTTGTAAATAATTACACAATACCTTTTTCTCCTCGATTAGCCACTAAATTCCATTACCTAGCCGCCTTTTAAACAGCTGAATATTACTTAGTTCTCCTGGTTCTAATGAACAGCTAGTCCTTTTGTTACTTAGTTAATTTACACAATACCTATTCTCCCCATTTCTTAGTTAATTATTCTCCTCAGTTAGCTAATATTTACTTACCTAGCCTCGTATTAAATAGCTGTATTCACATAATGCCTAGCCACTATTAAGTCACAAGCCTGACTGGTTGCCAGGGATTTTTTCCCTCTTTAACTCCCTAAAACAAATGTTTGTTCTTCTCTAATGCATGATTTTCCCTGCTTTGATAGTATAAATATATTTAAAACTTGTCAGGGATATATATATAAACCTTGCCATTTTTCCCTCTTTAACTCCCTAACAAATGTTTGTTCTTCTTCAATGCATGATTCTCCTTGCTTTGATAGTATAAATATATAAATATACCTCATATGTAAAGTGCCTAGCCATTATCTTGCATATCTGCAGAAGTACAATGCATTTATAAGTTTGCTTCAAATGTATCTGTTTGCCCGACACTAATACTGCATTATTACTACTGCATTTTTTCTGTTGAACTGCATAACTGTTATTTGACTTTGATTTGTACTGGATGATAGTGGCATACATAAGGTTCTTTCTCTGCTACATTGTCTCCCTGCTCTCTCTTGCATCATCTTTACCTTCCATTTTTTTTCCTAACTCTCCCTCAAACATACTCTTCTTCTAGATAAATCTTCATTGTCTTCAATACTTCCCTCTAAATCCCTCTACTTCTGCACTAACTCCTACTGTCTATTCCTACATTCTTCCTCTTCCTTCCCTCCCTAGTTCTTACTTCGGCCTCTTCCTCTCGCCCCCCCTAATACTTACGTTTGTTTTCCCTCTCTCTTTACAGTACTCCACTCTTGAATGGTCCTGCTCTACCTCCCAAACATACGGACTACCTCCTGCAAAAGCTCAGTCGACTTACCTGGACTTTCTCTACCGATAGTCCGGGCTTACCTGAAACAGAACCTCTGTGTGGAACCCCTAAACTGTTTTTCAGTACATGTATGTAGCCTTCTACCTAACTCAAACATCTAAACTTCTATATTTTTGTAAACTGGTCCCTCAGCGTGTGCAACTCAGCAGCCTACTGCAGTCCACAACTCCCCTCTCACTGGTATTTAGTGACCTCCGTCCTCCTATCCTTTTCTGTACCTCTTTGAAGACTTACCCTTTATCTTCATTTACTGTCTATTTTTTCCTTCACCTTAGAGTCTTGTCCTTTTGCCCTATCCTACTCCCCATCCCCTCTGCCTGTCATTTCTCCTTTCTCCACTAGGTGCCAGCACCATCCCGCCTTCTGCCTGCTCCTACTCTATTAATTTTATTAACAACTTTTCCTCTAAATACTTCAAAAGCCAAACCTCCCATAACTCTACTCCACCTTCCCTAACTTATATTTTTCGAGTGCTGCTCAAACTCTACTAATTTTTCCACACAGTCTTACTGTACCTCTACCTACTCACCTCTGCTCCAACCTGCAGTGGCTGATACTTTTTCAGCTGGACTCTTCTGCCCTGTTGCTCCTTCCCGCTCCGTTCACTCTATGGGCTCACTCCGCTCTCCTACCCTGCCCCCAATTCCCACCCACCCCCAGTGGTCCTACATTTATTGCCATCCCATACTCTCTCCCTCTCACATCACCCAATCCCCTCACAACTATACTCCTCTCATTCTCCTCTAGAACCACCTCCCCCTCCAGCAACCACACCTCATTAATCAATTCTCCTCCCCACCCACCAACCTTACCTAACTCTGTCTAACCACAAACTCTTTCACACCTCTAATCAAACTACTTTCTAAGATGCTCTCTTTTCCTACTACAATACCTGTCCCTACAATACTCCTACTCCTCATTCTTCTCCCTCTCTACCATACCACCTCCTATACCAACCTTTACCTAAACCCTCTACATCAACCACCACCTCCCTACCCTACTCATCATTTCCACAATATCTCTCCTTCTTTAACTCCCTTTCACCCCACCTTGCTCTCAACATTAAAACTCTTCCAAATCCCCACCAAATACTACAAACCTAAACCCACCACCTTCCATCCATTCCTAACCAAACACACTCCTAACAAACTTACCTTTTCTCCTACCTCAACTTAGCAGGCGACATTCATCCCAACCCTGGAACAAACATTTTACAAACAAATAACCTTAGCTCCAACAACAAACCAAACTGTAAATACCTCAAATTCCTCACCATCATCGCCCAAAGTTTAGCTAATAAAATTACCCTCTTTCATGCCTGGCTTAATCATAATTCTCCTGACATATTAGCCATCTCAGAAACCTGGTTAAAAACCACACATAACTGACACTGAATTCCTTCCCCCCGGCTCTCATTCTCCCCTATCTGACCGCCTAAATAAAAGAGGTGGTGTAGCACTAATCTACTGCAATCACTTATCCATCACTCCCTTCCCAAATCCTATCCCTTCCTTTAATAACACTGAACTAGTATCTGATATTCTAAAATTAAATAACCATAAAAGTATCTGCATCATCTCCCTTTATATTCCTCCTGGTAACAACACCAAAATCTTGGAAGACATCCTCTCTTGGACTTCCTCAAACATTAACTATGAAACCTATATAATGGGAGATGTAAATATTGACTGGCAAAAAATCAGTAACCATAATACCACCATATCTATCAATCTCTTCAACTATACTCAACTTATTAATTCTACCACCAGGCCCAACAAAACTAACCTCACAGGATCCATCCTAGACTGGATCCTGGTGTCTCACCCTAACAGAACCACTACATCTGGTGTCACCCCCGACCCACTAGGAGACCACCTTCCTGCCTTCACCCACAGAACCACTTCCTCTTCCTCTTTCTCCCACAAACTCTTATATACACGCAATTTAACTAACTTTAGCCCTTCCACATTCTCGGACTCCCTCAAAAACAGCAACTAGAACCCAATAAAAACCCTATCCCTAGACAAAGCCATTGATTTCTTCAACTCCAAATTCCTTACTGTCCTAAACTCCCTAGCTCCAATACGAACAAAATGAGTTAAAGCCAAGACTGCTCCTTGGCTAACTAAAGAAACCAAAAAAATCATGCAGCAAAGAGATAAATAATGGAAAAGCTATCTACATCATAAACAACCTGAATTCCTACTTAAATACAAACAGCTACGAAACCTTGCCAAAAATCAAGTCATAATAGATAAAAATTCCTACTACAACCATCTACAAATAAATCACACAAAAAAACTTAAACAATTCTGGAATTCCATTAACTCTCTCCTTAAGCCTGGTACAACTAACAACCCCTGCCCTGACACTAGCAAATCTGACCAAGACATTGCCAAACTATTCAATACCTTCTTCACCTCTTCAATTGCTGAACTAACCAAAACCTTCCCCAACAACATTTCCCCACCCCCCTCTGCCCAAGTTTCCTATGCCTCGACTCCTTCAACTCCTGTTTTTGAACTTAAACCTGAGTCTACCTTCCTTATAAAAAACTTCTCTCTAAACTCAAACCTTGCACCAAAGTCCCTGATAACATCCCCTCCTCCTTCTTAAAAACAGCCTCTGACAGTATTGCACTCCCTATCAGCATCCTGATAAATAGATCAATGCTCGAGTCCTATGTACCCAAACTATGGCGCTCTGCTTTTATTCTTCCATTCCATAAAGGTGGCAAAAACTGTAGCTTCTCCAACTTCCGCCCTATAGCCATCCTCTCACCCGTCTCCAAAATTCTTGAAAAATGCATTCACCTGCAGCTCATGCCATTCCTTACCAAACACCAGCTGCTCTCTCCTACCCAACACGGCTTCTGCCTCGGACATAATACCAACACAGCCCTTCTCTCCTTTTTACACTCTGTCAATTCAGCTCGAGACTCAGGCAACTTAGTTTCATCTGTTCTATTAGACTTATCTAAAGCTTTCGATACCATCTCCCACTCTCATCTACTAAATCATCTATCTAACCTCAACATCTCCCCAAAAACTCTATCCTGGTTTTCCAGCTACCTCTCACACAGGTCCCAAGCTGTGAAATGGGGACAAGCTTCCTCCAGCTTCCTTCTCACCCCCACAGGAGTTCCCCAAGGGTCCATACTTGGCCCTCTGCTATTTAACATCTTCATTAACGATTTCCATAAAGCCATTCCCAATGCCAGAATTGTCCAATACACAGACGACTCAACTTTGATCTGTTATGCCTCCAACCTTACAGATCTCAAGTCTCTAACTCAAACCACCTTCTCAACCACTGAAACATGGATGCACCAAAACCACCTCTCACTTAACGCTAACAAAACTAAGATTCTTCTATTTACTCACTCCAAATCCACCCCCACCCCCACAGAAAAAAACTAATTTAAAATTACTAGCCTAAACAATCTCCATCGTTGACATTGTTCCCTCCGCCAAACTCCTAGGGGTCACCATCGATGAACACTTAAAATTCAATACCCACATTCATCTTAACATCCAGAAAACCCACATAAAACTCAGCCTATTGTACAGAAACAATCAATTCCTCTCCCCCTCTACAAGACAGACCTTGGCCACTACATATCTCCTCCCATCTCTTCTATATGGGGCTCCTCTACTTACTAATCTATCTTCCACCCTAACCTCTAAACTGGAAGTATGCTACAATAAAATCTCTAAATTCGCCACCAAGGCAATTTCCCACTCTCATCACTGCACCTCCTTACAAACTTTAAATTGGCTTGAACTCCGTAATCAACTAGACTACCTCCAAATTGTCTCTGCCCACAAACTAATATTCCAACCTACAAGCTGCCCTGCACTATCCAATATTCTTCAACCATATATCCCCCCCAGACCACTTAGATCTTCTTACCAAAACCTTATTTCCATCCACAAACCCAAGCGCCCAGCTGGTCAACTTCTACTCTCCTTTTCCCTAGCAAAAAAATGGAACACCCTGCCCTCTAGCACTCTACTCTGAGGACATGCAACAACCTACACTCCTTCAAATCACAACTCCATTGCTACCTACTAACTCAAAGAAAATGTAACTGCACTCTTCATTCTTTTCCTCCCAAGCTCTCATCTTCCTTCTCTCCCGGCTAAACTTCATACCTTACTAATTTCCCCCTTCGTCCTTCATTATTAATGCAACAAATATATTTACTCCCGACCTTATACTTAATGCCACTCATCCTCCATAAGAATACTTATTCTTACATCCTAGTTACTTAACTATGAATGACCTCAATATTGAATTCTTTTACCAGATGTCTGTGGAATTTCCACCTATTTTGACTGTAAAAAAAAAAAAAAAAAAAGTTTTTTTCTTTGTATTTTAAGTTTTTGTATTTTTTTGTATTTTTTTATTTGTATTTTCTTTGGGATGTAACATTGTACTGTGAAGCTTTTCTCCCCTGGCCTCCACTGAAAACGGGCTCTCGGGCCCAGTGGACCTCCCCGGTCACTAACTGTAATAAATAAATAAATAAATAAATAAATAAAATAAAAGTGCTATAAATAACTCAGAAATAAGCAAAAAAACAGGATACTTAATGTTATATATCTCAGATTCGTCAGCTCAGAGCCCTTCCTCCGACTTCCTCCGATTAGCTTTATTCTACAGCTGGGGTCTTCCTTCTTTCTTTTACAGCTGAGGGGGCTGCAGTCCTATAGTCCAATAGCACAGGCCACTCTCGGATAAGATGTGTGTGTGTGTGTGTGTGTGTGTGTGTGTGTGTGTGTGTGTGTGTGTGTGTGTGTGTGTGTGTGTGTGCTCACGTGTGTGTGTGTGTGTGTGTGTGTGTGTGTGTGTGTGTGTGTGTGTGTGTGTGTGTGGAGGGGGGTTATGGGCAAATATTTGTAGAATGTGTGTGTGTCTGTATGAATAAAATCAATGGCTGCTCTAGCACAATGTTCTAGAAAGTTTGAGAGGTGTGAGTCATTCATGGTAGACGAGTCAGTTCTGCAGCATCTTTTTGACCATGAGAACTACCTTTACCAGGAGTTGCACTGCTAAATCCATGACCCTAGCTAGAATTTGGGGTGCTACTTGTATGTCAGTTATGTCTACTGGATGAGTTCTCATCATGACTACATCTAGGATTATAACCATGTGGCCTACCACATCTGTGACTGAACACTGTAATCACTGCTGCAGAAGTGGAAGTAGTGCCACTACAGGCAAAACTACAGTGGTGGGATCTTGCACAGCCATGGTGACTAACACTGGATGATATAGCAGCTCTACAGCCACTTGGATACCAACACTCCTTCAGCAGACATTCCATTACAGACAGCCCAGTCCAGTGTGTCATTCTAACTGTTTAAGGAGTCAACGACATGGTTCAATCAGTCATGTACATCAGAATGCACAATGTTTAATACTCGCTCTATCACTTCTGAGACACTTGTGGAATATGCCTGTGCCTCTGTAATGACCTTACACATGTTGTGTGGCACTTGCTGGCACACTAACATCAGGAGCAGGGTGGACAGCAGGCTTCCTCTAAGTAGCTGTAGTAGCCTGCTTGTGTGACACCTCAACCTAACAATTGCTATGAAGACAATCAACCAGCTCTGCAACTGAAGAAACCACACTACCCCAATCAACTATGTCACCCTCAGCCTGTACAATATCTGAGGTCTCTTTGTAATGGGTATGTGTAGGTGTACTGACTGTGTCTGAAATAGGAGTAGGAGATGTTGGAGGCACAATCTCAGTGTCAGACTTACTATCTGCAACCTCAGACTGTGAATCTTCATGGCTGCCATCATCTTCATTGGCTACTGATACTCTAACATCAGGCTGCACAAGTTCCACAGTGTCACTGGCAGGATAACCTATGATACAAGTTAAGTCACACAAAAAATAAAAATAAAATAAACAATGATCAAACTTATGTTATATTAAATGTATATTAAAATTAAAATATGCTAATGGAATGAAATCAAAGAACTTTCATTTACACATTCCTTTTGGATATCAGTGAGAATATAGAAGGTGTGCTTACTATGTGCAGGTGGCCACACAATAACTAATACTGATCTGCTTAGATATAACAAAGGGTGATGAAATAATTGCCTTCACAGCTGCAGAATAAGACACAGCTCATACAAATCTCATACAAATTGTTTCCCTCCACTGGACTTCTCTCCCCCCATTACTCCCTCCTTTTCCCTGTCTGCTTATGTCTCTTCTATCTCTCCCCAGTGTCTATCAATCTATATATATATATATATATATATATATATATATATATATATATATATATATGGATTCCTATTACAAGAACGAAAGTTCACCACTTCGAACTTGTAATAGGAAGCCTCACTTCTGCGAAAGTTCACTTTAACGAAAGTGAACTTTTGCAATGCACTTCACCGAAAACACCGCAGCACAGTGGAGTACATAAAAAACAAGCTATGTCCTCCACTATGGTGCGATAGTCACGGACCTAAGGGTTAGAGCATGGGTTAGGGTGAGGGGGTAGTTAGTAAAGCTATCCCCTTACCCTAACCCATGCCCTAACCCTAAGGTTCGTGACTATCGCACCATAGTGGAGGACATTGCTATGTCCTTCACTGCTCTGCGGTCATCACAGACCTTAGGGTTAGGGCATGGGTCATGGTAAGGGGATGACCCATGCCCTAACCCTAAGGTCCGTGAGTACTGCATGGAAGTTCAGTACAACACCCATTCGTTGTACTGAACTTCGCGTAAGTGCACTTTCGATTAAGTGCACTTTTGCTGTAGTGAGCACTGTAGTGAGCATTCCATGCACTATTTCGAATTAGTGAAAATTCGATCTAGTGTATGGAACCCATATATATATTTATATATATATATATATATATATATATATATATATATATATATATATATATATATACACACACACAATGACAATTATTTAATTATGTAGCATACCTGGAAGTTCTTCAGTAGACACATATTGGTTGTCTTCCATGTCAGCCCCAACATGAAGGATTCTGTGTCAACCCTGTGTTGATCTATCTGGATCTGTGACAGTAGACATACATCAATTAAATTTGCTTCTTTTGTTGATTTTTTATAATGCCTTTTGCATTTGTTCTGTGGTCAGATTTATGCAAACACAGTTCACTTACTAATGAAAAAAATGAAAAATTTAATTTGGGCCACCTTCAATGGTGCTGTTGCACTTCCATCAACACTCTGGATAGCATTCATTGAAGAAAATGCAGTGGTCAAATAGCTTTCTCTGTGACACATGGAGTAAGAGCAGTATGGTTGAAGATAGATAATATAGCGTTTGATTCCAGTTAAGTGGCAATTTTAATGAAGGAGGTCAGAATGCATATTTATACACATTTTGTTATTTGATTGATGTAATTTTCATTTAATGTTTTCCTTTTTTTTTAATTCCTTTTGCAATTGAACTTCCCACATCAGTAAGCAAACACTTCACTTCCTAAAGAAAAAAGTGAAATATTTAATTTTGGATGCCTCCTGGTATGCAAACAAGCCTGACAACAGTATGAATCCATCAGCAGTCTGGGTAGTATTCGGGGAATAAATTCCACTTGTCAGGTAACTATCTTTTTGGCAGAAAGTGCATTTGAAGTGAGCCTAAACAAAGAGGAAAGCTGAAGTAGGGTTTAGTTCGAATTCAGTTGACAGATAGTTTTACAGAAGCGGGAGGTCAAAATGCCATTTATTAAAACATTTTGATGAAGAATGTCACACTAAATATACGGGCATCATAACTATGTTTACTACAACAAATGTATCATTACTGCTTGCTATAGAAGCCCAATATTATGTGTGTAAATTATGTTAAACATGACAAAGATGGTATTTAATATAGAATGCTCATGCATAGGTATGATATGCACAATATTTTGTTATAATTCTTATGACTTGTTAAATATCATAAGTATGTGCTTGTGACAGTGTGTCTTGTAAAGTATGTTTGTAACCTAACCCATGTATTACTCAGGTCATTCAACTAACTGGATACTTGCATTTGAAATGTAATTACAAACACAAATATTGACTTTTACATAGAAATCCAGTTCCATGATTGAGTAAAGTCACAGAAATACAGGTATCTCTGAAGTATATCTCCATGCATTCTTAAATGTGTATGCCTCTAATTTAACATGTTAAAAAATAAGTTCTCCTGTGACAGTGACAGTTAATAAAGAAAGTTTAACAATTTATCATTTTTTCTAATGAGTTTGATTCCTTGGTAGTACTACTATATCCTACTAGAGTGTAAGTCCCAACAGCTCAATATGTCACAGGTCATGCCATTTTCCTATAAGCAACCATGATTATAACAAACACCATAAAGCATTCCATTGTTTAACACTGATGCATGTGTCGATAGTTTGAGCATCACAGATGGCCAGTCCTCATTGGCATTTTTAGCACCTACCTTACTTCTTGCGGTTCTTAGTGTCAGTATATCTGCCAAGCCATTGCTGTGCTCCCAATTGTGCAAATGCAACTGGCAAGTCTGTGTGCCTTTGCACACAAGCTGTTGCAATCTAAACTGGGTGACAATTCAGAGCCATATTTCTAGTTTGACTGCTGCAGACATGGATGGTGATGGTGGGGATGGTGTTCCATTTAGAGCACAAAGGTGCGGTGTTGAAGAGTCCAGGATTTTTGTGACACTCCTTGTGAAGTGCTACAGCTGGAGGTTATGGCAGTGAGATTATACTGTGTTTCAGTATAAGGCTGAAGCTTGGAATAGCTTGGCCAAGCCTGTCTCCTGTGCAAATTTACATCCCGTGCACTGGGGTTCATTCTTATCACCACTACAGTGACACGAAGAAGTACAAGCAGGACCTTCTGAGCTGATAGGAGGATAAATTTAAGGCTGCAAACACCCTTCACTTGTGCAAGTATACTGACCCATCCCCAGTCTATGATACGGCATTAATTAGCCAGCCAACTCAGTTATCCAATATGCTGTTAAACATCTATATTTTGGTTTTCTCAACTCTGCAGATGCAACAGATAGCAGACAAATGGGTGATGCATCAGGAGAGATTACTTCACATCAGAGAGGCACAGGGTAAGTATGCATTAGGTCTGAATGCAAGGCAGATGAGTATTTTCAGTCCAACACTTTATGTTATCTTCAACAGGCATGCCTAAACTTTTATATCAAGCATACATGCTTGCTCCGATAGCTCTTGTTGATTGCATTAGACAATGTGTACATCAAGTTAATTGTGTGTGGATTCAATACCCAGAAGCACACATATATTATTTAGAAAATATTAACTGCATTACTGCATGATATTAACAGTTACATTTTGGTAAATTTAAGTATTACCTTGGAAAGCAGATATCTGATATGGCACAGTAAATTCCATGATTCTATTAGTACTATCAAACCACTGTGGTTGGGGGATCTTGTGACAGTTAAGTAATGCCTCAGTGTCAAATAAGCTGTGTCCATGTCTACACAGGAGAAAATATTTAACTTTGGATACAGCTACGTCTGTAATTTATCCCACTTTTAAGAGAATGTTCATCTCTGCAACACACAAATAGGGTTATCATTTCAAAAATGCACTCTCTCTCTCTCCTTAAGACTCAGACTCCTCCTGTGGCACTTGTGACCTATACTATGTTCTCTAGTTTGTGTAACTAGACTGGAAAGAGGTGCAATTATCACCATGAGGAACTTGCATGTATAACTGCAATATCAGGTGTATGCAGCTGACTGAACTGATGTGCTGTATCAACTTCCACTCTGGGCAAATATTCCACTTTATCCCACTTTTACCACAAATAACTTCTTTTCAACATAATAACAAGGTCATCATGCCAAAAGTGCAGTCTCTCCCATTAAGATTCAAACTTTTTCTGTGGTGCTTGTGGCTGATATTGTGTTCTCTAGATTGTGTAACTAGTTAGAAAGGGAAGTTCACATTTGGCAGTGGTGAACTTGTTGTGTCTGTGTGGTTCTAATGTTAGGGAAATTAAGCTTCAACAACAGATGTACACTGTCTCCTCCCCATCCACTAAGGAGACAACTTTAATTCTGAGCACAGCTCCATCTGCAGTATATCTCATTTTTTTCACAAACTTCTCTGAAACCCAATGACAAGGTCATCATGTCAAAATTAACAGACAGACTTCTCCTGTAGCTCTTTTGACTAATATGGAGTTCTGTAGACTGTGTAAATAGATATGAGGTGCGAGTCTCATAGTGTGGAACTTGTGTATAATGCTGCAATATCAGATGCACATAACTTCCTGAACAGATGTGTTGTATCAACTTCCAGTCATGGAAAGAATTTACTCTGGGTGAATACTCCACCATCTCCTTATCCAACGTTTACTACAAGCATCTTCTCTACAACACACTTGAGGTCATCATGTCAAAAGTGCAGTCTCTCTCATTAAGAGTCCAGTGTATCATGTGATACTTGTAGCTAATACAATGTTATTTTGATTGCATGATAAGATAGATAGAAGGTTCAAATCTCACAGTGGGGGCTTTTGCATCTGGCTTGAAAGCCAGGTACATATAGCTTCCTTAACAGACATGTTGCATCAACTTCCAGTCAGGGGAAGATTTAAACAGGGGAAAGGATAACCCTGTCCCCTTATCCCACTTTTACCACAAACATCTTCTCTGCATCACAATGATGAGGTGATCATGTACAAAGTGCTCTCTCTACCCTTATAACTCAGACTTCACCTGTGGTGCTTGCAACTTATTCTGTGTTCTGTAGATTGTGTAATTATATACGGCGTGGATTTAAATCCAAAATTGGTTAACTAATGTGACTGTGCGTACTGTCATGTACACTTGTCTTTGTGACAACTCTGTTTATATAAACTTCCAGTTAGGAGACATATTTCCACTGGCAGAGGACTACCCTATAAATTTCTATTACCCCCAAGCATTACCCAGTTTTGGAAGCACAATGCTTACATCATGATATCAAAAATTAAATACATCCAAGTGGTTGTTTGAGTTATCTTATGATACTGGCTGTTGATACTGTTCTCTACAGACTGTGTGTGTAGAGATGGAGGAAGGTGAATCCAGCAATGACTACTACTGTGTGTGTGTGCATGTGTGTGCATGTGTGCGTGTGTGTGTGTGTGTGTGTGTGCGTGTGTGCGTGTGTGCGTGTGTGTGTGTGCACGCGTGTGTGTGTGTGTGTGTGTGTGTGTGTGTGTGTGTGTGTGTGTGTGCGTGTGTTGGTCTGCTATGCTGTGTTGAAAAGGCTCCTAAAGCATGTAGTATGTGTCGCTATGTAGTGTTACTGTGTACTTCAACCAACTTTATGCATATTTTTATAAAACATCGATGTGTTAAGGAATTGTGATGGCATCTATTCAAATGTTCACTTTCATAACTGTAAGAAAGCAGCTCATGTGGCATGTGCTATTCAGACAGTGTTCTATATCTTGTTATCTTTAGTAGTCTGTTCAAATCCAGCCATTACTCCTCAGACTCACTTGTGCCAGTATATCTGTGAATGAACAGGTAGGTAATGATGTTGTCAGCAAGTGATCTGCTATGAAATACATGGCTGAATTTTCCTATTACAACACTTTATACTCATTTTTCACACATAAATGTTTTATTGCATAATACTGATGTCATAGGATGATATTTGGCTTTCCTGTGAAAAATGCTAAGGCTTCTCCTGTGGTTTGAGGATTTCTGACAGTGTTCTGTATGCTGTTGCCTTCCTGCCTATTTCTATTTGTCTATGCAATTTGGATTTTTTGCTTAGACTATTTGTCTTTATTATTGTTGAAGCTTTTCTCCCCAGGCCTCCACTGAAAAATGGCTTTTGCTCAGTTAGACCAACCTGGTCAACAAATATTAAATAAGTAAATTAAATAAATAAATAAATAAGGCAGTGTTCAAATCTGTGATTATCCACACATTGTGCATGATTGCCATTCTCACATCACAGTGACAACTGCATTACACATCAGGTCTGTTTAGGTATAGCAACAGGCAATGTTGTATAGAAAAGGCACGTGTAGCAACAGCCTTTTAAAAAAATTACAGGCACATGTATCCCTTGCAACAATAACATGATGCTAGAACTTCAGAGTGCCAAATATCTCACAGTTGTGGCACCATTTGCACCATGGTCCATTCATTCTTCCTAATATAATGTAGCTTCTGCATCACATAGTACAAAACCCTCATTGACTGACTGTAAGCACTGTGTGTCTTTCTGCTGTTATGCATGAATGACATCCACAAGTGTTACAATGTGTATAATTGCAGAGGGGAACCAATTTCCCCCTTTTATTTCAAACAAATTACAATGCAATCATATGATGTAACAACTATCCAAATGTATGTGGAGTCTCATAGTTTTGTTAAGATTTCCACTGTGGTGCATGTGATTAATACAGCTGTTGGTAGTTGGAAGACTTACATAGCTTGCTGTTCAAATTTCAGCAAAGAGCAACATTCTGTGAATATACTGCCATTACACAAACGACAATGCACAAAGTTATTATTCTCAGTTTGTAGTTTGAAGAAAAAATATAAAGTTATTTTTTAATATCCTGCCAGTGAAACATTCATTCTGCAAATGTTAGGGTGTGAATGCTCCTGCTTCACATGCATTCAATGACTTGTATAGCATATTTAGACAGATACAGTGTGTTTCAATTTGGGGATAATATTGTTGTACAAAACAGCAGAACAGCTTCCTTGGCCAAGGAACATTGATATTGCATTGCTCAGAGTTGTGTAAACATTAACATAGTTACCTACTTGTCATTATTCTTTCAAAATCATAATGTACAAATTATCCTCAAATGTCCTTTATTGCTGATTGAGCCCTATGCTCAACACTTTCTTGTGTATCTGTGTTTTTTACATGATGTTATGGCAGTGTTCATTGTAAAGTCTTGTGAGCAAGCTCAGTGTAATCATGTAGTTAGATGTGTTCCATTTACAAATGGAGATCTTGAACTACTGCAATGTCATCACATCTGTGATGTCATTTATCACTTGCGTATTTTGATTGCTATTATATTACTTTTTATGATGTACACGAATATGAAATACATGCTTCTCTAATAAATGTGTCAAGGTAATAATAGTCCCCTATCTATTGTTGTCTAATGACAAGAGGTAAATCATGTCCCTTTACACTGTGCATGACACAGCAGCTACATGGTTCATGCCTTGTTTAAAACAAGATAAATTGGATGGTACAGAACTACAGTCAGTTATCACATACACATTCCCTGTATATGCATGTCATTTTTAATAACTGCAGTGTATAGAATTTTTGCCTCACATGCAGGAGACCTGGGTTCAATTTCCGGCCAATGCAGTGTCTTGTTTGGGCAACTGTAGTAGTCCAGTGGTTAGCATCACTGCCTCACAGCAATAGGTTCTTTGGTTTGATTCTCTGCTGAGGTGCATTCTGTGCAGAGCATTTTCTTCCTGCTGTCATGTGGGTTTCCTCCAGGTGCTCTGGTTTCCACCCAAAAACATGCTCAGGTGGATTGGACACACTAAAATTGGCCCTAGGTGTGTGTGTGTGTGTGTGTGTGTGTGTGTGTGTGTGTGTGTGTGTGTGTGTGTGTGTGTGTGTGTGTGTGTGACTTCTGTGGAAGGTTGGGCACCAAGCTGGCAACTTGACACCGTGGTTGCCCCATAACAGGAAAAGCCAAAAGGAGAAGAAGATACAAATAGTCCCTAATGTATCCACAGTCCTTGTTGTTATCTGCACTTGGCATGTTATAAACATTAATATCACATTTACTCCAGTTTCTTAAAATATTTCACTGTGTCCCTCACATTTGTTGCTAGCATATCCATTTTAGTTATGTACATGGGTAAACAACTGGAAACAGGATTGTTTATTATTGCCATCAGTATGACATCTTTCTATTGATAATGTGTCTTTGTGATATTATCATATTTGAATGCATTAACTAAGTACATTTTTTTGGTTTATCCTCCCCTCATGTTTGTATAACATATTATATTTCACTTGCCCTTACTTTATATAATCGGTCCACACATGCTTATATAATACATTTGCCTGTAGGCAAGCAGCTTTGTTTACATTGTGTGCTCATGCTTCCCAACACCATTTCATGGCCGCCAACACTGCTGCTGGCCATGAAGCAGGGCTGAGGAACGTTAAGTGTGATGATCAACATGCATATTCACTGAATGCTGCTGCACATTGCGCTAACATACAGTAATCATGTAGATTTTAGGCAAAGCCTAAATGATTGTTAATGACGTCCAAGGATGGTATGGATTTACTTCAAAAAATGTAGTAAAAAATTATATAAAATACAACAAATTCCAAAACATGCTGTTCCACCTTTAAAGTTTTTTTTTTTTTTTGCATAGTTGCTTTACGTCCCAGTATGGGGAATAAATCTTCCCAGCAGTTCACACTTTAATATCTGCTGTTTTGAGGACTATAATGATAGTCCTTAAAATAGCACCAGGAAGCTACTGCTGTTATTCTGATATATTGTTTGAATGTAATAGTTCATTTAAAGAAATAAAACATACTCATTAAATTCTAGGCCATTTGACTAGTGTATGTTGATTGAATGTTTCGACTGAAAAGGGTTAGAACTCCATCTTCAAATATGTTAGCAGCTGGTTTCATGAAAAGGCTTGGTAGAAGCTTGCTTTAAATATAAATGTTTCTCTTTTATTCCAAGCAGTGATATAATTTTTTAAACTTTGTTCAAGAATGAGTTATAGGAGTATATGGAACACTTCCTCATTTAGATTCTCTCCACATTTTAATATATTAATTAAGCTAATAATTAAGACATTTCTTAACATAAAACAAAATGCTAATATTACTTTTATAAGAATTTGGTATAAACAAGAAGTCTATCTTCATTACTGCAACATGTTTATCTTATAACATCAAATTAAAGTAACTACTTTGTGGAATTTTGTTTCATGCACTCCATCTGAGACCTTTAACTTTGTATCATTCCTACTTCACTTCTCTCTTTTAAATGTATGGACCCTCTGATTTTGGTGTTTTTTCCCATCTTACCTTAGGTTCAACTCAATGTTCATACTGCACATTTGCTTAACTTCTGATTCAAACATTTGTCTGTGGAATATTATCTATAGAGCAGCTTCAACGTCTGTCCCTATGATCGTTCCTGTTTGCATATTTTTGGTAAGTCATCCAAGGAAAAGTCCCGCCTCTCTCTGCTTATTTTGTTATTAGTTTAGTAGACAGCATCTGACTCATATTACCCAATGTCTTATAGGTTCATAGGTTCATAGGTAGGTACTAGGCTATCGGCCCAAGGGCCTAAGTAAGCCTAGCCAACAAAGTTCCCTGGCTTACGCCAACTCAAGAAAGTTAATTTCCTGTGCCCCTGTCGAGCAGAGCCACAGAAGTGATCCCTGGGGTGTATTTCCTATTTCCCATCCACTCATCAAGATTTTTCTTGAATAGTGTTAATGAGGAACTTTGTTTGACATAGATGGGTAGCCTGTTCCAGAGTATGAGAAGCTCTGGGACAGGAATCTGCCCCTCCAGCAAGTCCTGTTTATTGTGGTGACAAGGTTTAGGTCCCTAGAGTGTGTAGCTCAGAGGGACTGGAATTTCATTAGGTGTAGCATGTCCAGTAGCTCTGGGTTTGACATAGCTTTATATGTTAGGCAGAGATCACCTCGGAGTAGGTGATATGCTACAGAGTAAAGCTGGAGTTTTTTGTGATGATCAGTGTAGGGCATATGTTTGAGGTGAATAATTCTCTTTGTGAGGTACTTCTGTGGCCTTTCCAGCTGCTGCAGATGTATTGAGAGGTACATTCCAAATGGGGCATTGTACTCTATAATGGGTCTAATGAGCGTCGAGTAGAGGGGAACAATGACCTCTTTTTTTCCTGGATGAGAACCCTTTTGTGATGAGGTGTGCCATGTAGAAGGATTTTCTGACTACTGTAGCAATGTGATTATCAAAGGCGACACTATTGTCCACCTGGGTCCCAAGGTCTCTTATCACACATTCGGTGTTAAGAAGCCTGCTGCCTAAATGGTAGCTCATGGGTACAGAGTTTTTACCAAACGGGATAACAATGCACTTTTTGGCACTGAGCTTGAGGCCATGGCTCTGACACCAGGCATCTGTCTCAGTGAGGCCCCTCTGTAGGGTGTTCACATCATTTGGGGACCCGACTATAACTCCTAGTTTGCAGTCATCTGCGAACATTGTTAGCCAGAGGCCTTCTGTGTTAGCCTGTACGTCAGAGAAGTAGATACCAAACAGGAGGTGTCCCAGGAATGAACCCTGTGGTACTCCACTTGTCACTGGTTTGAAATCAGATTTGGAGTCTGCAACTTTTACAGTGTGGGTTCTGTCAGTGAGCAAGTTGGCAACCCATCTTGTGACATAGGGATTTATACCTAGTTTAGTGAGTTTAGCTATAATTCCAGAATTAGGGATGGTGTTGAAAGCCTTGGCGAGGTCAAGATAGGCTGTGTGAACCACCTTACCCTCATCTACGGCTTTAGTGACTGCCTCAAAGAAGTCGACTTGATTCAGGAGGCAAGATCTGCCTTTCACAAACCCGAACTGGGTGGGGTGCAGAGTTTGGAGGTTACCAATATCTTTGTTTATGAATTCCATGATGATACGTTCCATGGCCTTGCAGACAAGACTTGTTAGGCTAATAGGGGGATAGTTCCCAGGATCAGTGGTGGCTCTCCCTTTGTGGAGTGGGATAACTGTTGCTGTGGTGCGCCATTCAGTGGGTACAAAGCCTGATGTCAGGCTATGATTGAACATGGTGCTTAGGTGGGGAGCCAGTTCATTCTGAAGTTCATGTAAAATGCAGCCTGGGATGTTGTCTGGTCCCATGGATGCTGTGTTTTTGGATTTAGGGAGTGCTGCTTTTACCTGTGAAGTTGTGACTACAGGGACTCTGCATTCTTCCGGTATAGATATGGGCCCTTTAGGGGGTGAGAGGGGGGTAAAGTTAACACTGAACCTATCTGCCAGGATGTTGGCAATATCAGTTTGTTCTGTAATTTTTGTGCCATTGTGCTGTAACTCAGAGAAGATCTGGGTGTTGCCATTGAGATTCTTGACATAGCTATAGAATACTTTGTGGTTGTCCTTAGAATCAGTGGCAATCTTGTTTTCATAGCTAGCTTTGGAGTATCTTATAAGGGATTTCAGCTTCTTGCTGAGGCTGACCAGGGAGCTCCTCCACTCATGGGATTTTACTCTCTTTTGCAACAGTTTCTTCCTTCCTTTATTTATGGCAGGGGACCACCAGATTGGCTTCCTTTTTTTGGAGGATAGCATCTTGGTTCTGTTTGGGATAGCACAATCCATGCACTCGTGTAAGTGCTTATAGAGTGCATTTGTGTAGGATTCAGCAGTCATAACTGTATTGTCCATCTGAATGGGTGTCATGAAGTTCACCACTTCTGTCTTAACATGCATGAAATTGGCTTTGGAGAAATTTTTTACCATGGTTTCCTTAATGGGGGGTGGGGGTGGGATGTGGATATCTAGGGTGATTAGCTTATGGTCAGAATTTCATGACATTTTGTTAAAGTTATATCTATGAATTACATATGTGATGTTGTTTGTACCATGAAATTCACTTGACACAGTGAAAAAAAAGAAGCAGCCTAAACATTTTCCTGTTAAAGAAACAAATGAAACAAATGAAATTTTCATCTGGACTGCATGCATAATGAAGAGAGAATTACTAGATTTCATCTTCTAGTCTGATTATGAACTCAGCTGTGTCATCCTTGCTACTTCAGTATATCAGTCATTTTAAAAATATAACCATTGAAAACAATCAGATAATAAATGTGCTCAGCTTTCTTTATAACCCATCTTCAGAAGGCATATCAAAGGCTATAGATCAGCTTTATTTGTTTGTCTTTAATGCAGCATTTTCCTCATGATATTGTTTCAACATTTTTCTGTTAATAGTGACAATTAATTTCCATATACCATAGGTTCTTTAATTTGGGAAATAAAATTTCTGATTCTAAAATGTGGCAGCCTCTGTGAATTCTATGTTTTCTAGACTTCTAGACTCTCTTATGATGCCTCTGTGCTTGTCCTGCAGTCTATGTCACCCACCATCTGTGTTATTTCATTTGTGTTGCATGCTTTAGTAGATGAGCAGCTACTAGTTCCTCTCACATTGCTTAAGCCATTGCTACTACATAAAATACTGATATTCTATTTAGTGATATATTTTTAGAAGAGATGCTAAAAAGAGTTGTAAATGACTGCATGGTTCAACTTCTTGAACTCTGTATTTGCCAGACTGTGCACTGATGGACCTGACTACAAATCATCTAAATGTTGAGAGTTTGCTATTTTGAAATAACTACACAATGAAATATAATACCACACAAGATAATATTACAGCATTATGTCACTATGCACATTAGCTCAGTGAGAGCACACGTGTATCCAGAATAACTAATTTAGTTTGATTCTGCCTAGCGTACTTTTTGGGGTATGCCAGTGTAGAAGAAAAGCATCTTAAATGGTATTCACCAGCAAAATTTTTGATAAAGAAAAAAACATACTTACTCGTTCTTGAAATGTGAATGCATTACATCTCTTTCTTTTGCTTGCTCTTTCTTAACTTGTGTTAGCCATGTATTGGACTTGTGTGACATTACTGAATAGTCTGCTTTGAGGCTGCAGTTGTTTATGCCAGATTTCATGCAAACTTCCTTAGTAGCAAGAATTTTACAGCAAAATTAATATAGTTATCTAGAACAATATTGTAGGCCAAATAAAAAAAATAATGCAGTGTATACCATTTAGGACAAATAAAGCCTGTCTGTTTTTAAGACTATCATCAAACACACTCCTTTGTTTTTCAGCACTATATCCATGAAGGGGTTTAGGAGAACAATGAAAATATATGAGATATGAATGAGGCATAAACTATGAATCTTGAGATGTAACTAGCTAAGGTCTTAACGTACTGAATTAAACTAGTTGGGATTCAATCACCCAAATAAAATTAAAAGTGTTTTTTTATAATGGGGAAAGCTACTCTACCTCCAGTCTAGGAAATTAAAAATGATGATGTCATTGTCTGTTAGCTGCATTAGGCCCAAACTTGAGCATGGAATAACAATATGGAAACCCACAAGATAACAAGCAGGAGTAAACTGGAAAGAGTACAGCGGAAATATTCCAGCAGCATCCATAGATGTGAACATTTTAGTTATTACGAAAGACTAAAATCTTTGAACTTGTACAGTATCTCTTACAGATATCTAAGATGAGAGCTTATTCGTGTATATAGGGCATTTAGAGACAACTACCTCTGGAAATGTTTGGAGTTATCAAAAAGTACTAGAGAATCATCAGACAACTTACATAGAATATTGTAGATAGATTACATAGAAGGAAGCAGCAGTCCACAAAAAGGACACAAATTGATTGGCCAAAAAAGAGCCATAAAGATGATACAGTGGACTATTGAGGATAAGAAAGAAATTATGTATTGTTATTATTATGCAAGAAGCCCAGAATTTCCGGATACAATATATACAAAATGATTAAGAGAGAAATTAGAGGAAAGAAAAATACTTTCGCAGGAAAAACTGTCAGAAGCTTCAGATAAAAAATTATGTTCATTAATACAACAGATTTCTGAAAAACAATATATAGATCAAGAAACTTTGATCTGTTTGGAAAAAGAAGCCTTTGAGGAAGTGGAAAAATATAAACAACAAAACTTAGTGATATTTGAAAAAGCTAAAAAAGAGATATGGACATGGGAAAGAAAGAGAGATTTGATATGGTGCAATATTTATGCAAAGGAAAGCTAAGTTAACTAATATAGAGAAGGCAGTCTAAGGATAAGGCGTATGAAGAGTTGTATAAAAGGTTGGACACTAAGGAGGGAGAAAAGGACCTGTACTGATTGGCTAGACAGAGGGACCAAGCTAGTAAGGATATGCAGCAGGTAAGGGTGATAAAGGATAATGAGGGAAACATACTCACAAACAAAGAGAGTGTGTTGAGCAGATGGAAAGTGTACTTTGAGGGGTTGATGAATGAAGAGAATGAGAGGGAGAGAAGGTTGGATGATGTGGGGATAGTGAATCATGATGTGCAATGGATTAGCAAGGAGGAAGTAAGGATAGCTATGAAGAGGATGAAGAACGGAAAGGCTGTTGGTCCAGATGGCATACCTGTGGAAGCATGGAGGTGTTTAGGTGAAATGGCAGTGGAGTTTTTAACTAGATTGTTTATAATGAAATCTTGGAAAGTGAGAGGATGCCTGGGGAATGGAGAAAAAGTGTTTTGGTACCGATTTTTAAGAATAAGGGTGATGTGCAGAGTTGTAGTAACTACAGAGGGATAAAACTGATAAGTGACAGCTTGAAGTTATGGGAAAGAGTAGTGGAAGCTAGGTTAAGAAGGGAGGTGATGATTAGTGATCAGTAGTATGGTTTCATGCCAGGAAAGAGCACTACAGATGCGATGTTTGCTCTGAGAGTGTTGATGGAGAAGTACAGAGAAGGTCAGAAGGAGTTGCATTGTGTCTTTGTGGATTTAGAGAAAGCATATGACAGGGTGCCTAGAGAGGAGTTGTGGTATTGTATGAGGAAGTCGAGAGTGTCAGAGAAGTATGTAAGAGTGGTACAGGATATATACGAGGGTAGTGTAACAGCGATGAGGTCTGCGGTGGGAGTGATGGATGCATTTAAGGTGGAAGTGGGATTACATCAAGGATCAGCTCTGAGCCCTTTCTTATTTGCAATGGTGATGGACAGGTTGACAGACGAGATCAGACAGGAGTCCCCGTGGACTATGATGTTTGCAGATGACATTGTGATCTGTAGTGAGAGTAGGGAACAGGTGGAGGAGACCCTGGAGAGGTGGAGATATACTCTAGAGAGAAGAGGAATGAAGGTCAGCAGGACTAAGACAGAATATATGTGTGTGAATGAGAGGGAGGATAGAGGATGCAGGGAGTAGAGGTGGCGAAGGTGGATGGGTTTAAGTACTTGGGGATCAACAGTTCAGAGTAATGGTGAGTGTGGAAGAGAGGTGAAGAAGAGAGTACAGACAGGATGGAGTGGGTGGAGAAGAGTGTCAGGAGTGATTTGTGACAGAGGAGTACCAGTAAGAGTGAAAGGGAAGGTCTACAAGAGGGTAGTGAGACCAGCTATGTTATATGGGTTAGAGACAGTGGCATTGACAAAATGGCAGGAGTCAGAGCTTGACGTGGCAGAGTTAAAGATGTTAAGATTTGCACTGCGTGTGACGAAGATGGGCAGGAATAGGAATAAGTATATTAGAGTGTCAGCCCAGGTTGGATGGTTTGGAGACAAAGCCAGAGAGGCAAGATTACATTGGTTTGGACATGTGCTGAGGAGGGATGCAGAGTATATTGGGAAAAGTATGCTAAGGATGAAGCTGCCAGGTAACAGGAAAAGAGGAAGGCCTAAGATAAGGTTTATGGATGTGGTGAGAGAGGACATGCCAGTGGTTGGTGTGACAGAGCAAGATGCAGAGGACAGGAAGAAATGGAAACAGTTGATCTGCTATGGCAACCCCTAATGGGAGCAGCCGAAAGAAAAAGAAGAGAAGGCAGTCTCAAAAGTATTCAAAGAGAAATACAGGCAAAGGCATCCAGATATGGAAACTTTCACAATAAAAAAATTAATAACACAAAAACATAATATAGAAGAGACGATTAGTAAAATAAAGGTTAAAGAAATAGAAGCTGAAGTTATGGAGTGCCTGCAAAGTGAAGGATTTAATGTAGGAGGTCTAAGACAGACTACATCACAACATGATGGAGCGAGTCCCCAGAATAAGGAAAAGCAGGAAGGTCAGGAGACGTGAAGAAAAAATATGGACAGGGGAAAGGAAAGGAGAATTAATATGGTGCAATATTTATGCAAAGGAGAAAGCAAAATTAATTAATACAAAAAGAGCAGCACCAAAGATATTTGAAGAAAAATGTAGGCAAAGGAATCTGGATATGGAAAACTTTACAATACAAAAAATAAGAAGACTAAGAGGAAAAGTAGAAAAAGAGATGAGTAATGGAAAAGTCAAAGAAATAGAAACTGAAGTAATGGAACAGCTGCAAAGTGAAAGAATTCAGTGTAGAAAATCAAATGTAGGAAGCACCACAAAAGGATAGAGCAATGGATATCCAAATTAAGGGGAAACCAGTGGAACAGGAAGTAACTGGTCAGGTGCCATATCAAGATATTTTGGAGCCTTCCACAGGAAATCAGTATAAACATTAATTTGAAGCTAGACAGCAAGGAAAGGAACAGGAAAATGGAAACTCTGATGCAGTCAATGTTGAGGAGTGATTGGCCAGTGAGTTCCCATATGACAGAGCAACAGATGGCACAGGATGAAACTGAAGAGAATGTGCCACAGGAAGATGCTATAGAACTTTCTATAGAATGTAAACACCTCTTCTCCACGTCAAGAAAAACACCAACACCATAAACACCAAACACAAGTTTATTAGACAAACAGCAACCAAGCACAGTAGGATTGAGCGCGCTTTCATCTATAAGACTTCATCAGAATCCATCTTTTTCAAAATTGAACTGCCCTTAAATACCAATCTAATCAGTTATAAAATTAAATAATTATTAATTGATTGACTTGATTCCATTTCACTATACTATATGTCAAAAAAAAACAAAAAATAAAAAGAATAAAATACTATTCATTATGTATTATAAATGTATATAATACATGAATAAATGTTGTATGTTGTGCCTACTATATAATATAATACAAAAAACAATGTTAAAAAATATATAAATTATATAAAATAAATTTATATATATATATTTATGCAAGAAATGACTCCCAATCACCTCCCTCTCATTTCTTTTTACCTCTTCCAACACAAAATTTTTTTATTGTTTCTTTTCACATACTTCAGTATATAAATAAAGTCGTTATTTCCTTGTATTTTTTAGAAAGGAATGTTTTTCAATTCATATGTTCATTTTTGATGATCATCCCCTATAAAGAGAAAAAAAATATTATTAAGGACTGATTAAGACCCTTTATGGTACTTTCTATAGAATGCCCACAGGAAATGGAAAACAAGGGATGTACCCTCAGTATGGAAGAAAAGGAGTTAAGAGAAGAGTTGCTTGATTTAATAGACAAAGACAGATATATAAAGATCAATGAGAGAAATAGACTACAAAAGGTTAATAAAACCCCAAAAGTCAGAAGCTTGATAAAACAAATGAGCACAGTAATTACCACTGTCCATAGAGACCCATGTGATATAACAGAAATAAACAGAATATATTACTGTGCTGCTAAATTAATAACTGATAAAGTTCTACCACAGGAACATAGGGTAGAGAGGGAAAAGAGGGGGCAACAGCGAATACCATCATGGAAATATAGAATAGAGAAAACTATAAAGCAGCTAAGACAAGAAGTATCATTGTTAGAAGATTATAGAAGAGGGAACAGATCAATGAAAATATTAAGAAAGATAGATGTGATAAAAGCAATGTGTGGTATTAGAACAGACCAGGATCTATTATGCACTATTGGATATAACAAACTAAAAATTACAAAACAGGCAGAAAGACTTAGAAGATACGAAGATAAATATAAGGGAAAAACACAAAATAAACAAATTATTGATGACCCAAAAAAGCTTTATAGAGAACTGGGAAATAAGGTAAAAGGAATAGATAGACCGCCAATAAAAGAGGAAGTAGATACATTTTGGAGAAGTATCTATGAAGATCCTGTGGAACATAACAAAGATGCTAAATGGATAGAAGAAGTAAAAGAGAGAATAAGCAGTTTAAAGGTACAGGATATGAAATGGGATGAAATAACAACTAGAGAGATTGAAATAAAGTTGAGAAAACCCTCTAACTGGAAAACCGCAGGCCCAACTGCAGTACCTAACTTTTGGCTTAAAGTATTAACTTCTTTGCACGATGATTTAGCCATGAGTAAGAACTATTTATATATGCACCCTGAACACACACCGCACTGGTTAACAACAGGAAAAACAATGCTCTTACTTAAGAGTGAACCTGCAAGCTACCCTAAAAATTATAGACCAATAACTTGTTTTCCGACAACATAAAAACTATACACGGGAATTGACACTGACAGAGTTTATAGTCATTTAGAAGAAAACTCAATTATGGCAGGAGAACAAAAGGGAATACAAGAAAGTCATATGGAACAAAGGACCATTTGTTGTTAAACAAAGTTATAGTGGAAAATTGTAAGAAGGGGAAGAACCTACGTATGGCATGGATTAACTACAAAAAAGCATTTGATAGTATCCCACATTCATGGATAAAAGAGTGCTTAAAAATGTATAAGATACACCCTACACTGATTGATTACATTACAGGTCCTAGTGGCAGACCACTTTGCAATTAAGCCATGATAAAGGACAGATTATTATCCCAGGGATAAAAATTCAAAGTGGGATATTCCAGGGCGACTCTCTGTCACCCTTGTTATTCTGTCTTTCCATTAACCCATTAAGCTGCTTACTTAGCAGCCTAGGCCATGGCTACAATTTGACTTCTATAAAACAACAAAGTCTAATGACTTCTCATCTTCTCTTTGTTGATGATTTAAAATTGTATAGCTCATCAGATGAGGAACTGAAAGCACAGCTGCAGGTTGTCAAAACATTTTCAGATGATATCGGAATGTCATTTGGTCTTGATAAATGTGCAAAAGCAACCTTTAAAAAAGGAAAATTGCAGCACCAGGAAAGCATCAGTTTGGGACAAGAATGTGATATAAAAGAACTTGAGCAAGAGGGGGTGTATAAATACTCGGGAATTGATGAAGGATCAGCAACAAAACATGAACAAATGCAAATAAGGCTTAGTAAGGAGTACTTTAGAAGACTTAAATTAATCCTGAAAACAGCATTGACACCTAGGAACAAGATCCAAGCTATAAATCAATTTGCTCTTCCTGTCCTAACTTATAGTTTTGGAGTGATTGACTGACCCCAAAAAGTGTTGGATAGACTGGATATCAAAACAAGAAGGATGCTTCATGCTCACCAAATGATTTATAAAAATCAGTGTACACCAAGATTATATATCCCCCGTTCTGAAGGAGGGATGGGCCTCCTTGAAATTGATTACATGTATAGATCTGCAATCGTGGGACTCCACACATATCTATTCACCTCACAAGATCTAAATGTGAAAGTTTTGAAACATGAGGATAATAAATCTAAGATGACATCTCTGCTTAATTTAGCAGAAGCATATCGAAGTCAAGCAGGAATGGAAATCAAACCAGAAGTGGATAAAAAACAGGCAGCAACTGAATGTGCTAAAAAAGAAAAGAAAGAATATAAGGTGAAGAATCAGATGAGAAGGCAAGAAATGTGAAAAAAACATAAATATAGTTGCAAGTATAAAAAACTTCTGGAAGAGCCTCATGTTGATCAAGAACGAACGCAGGAATGGTTAAGGAGAGGTGAATTTACATCAAGAAATGAAAGACTAATATTGGCAGCCCAAGATAGTGGGCTGCGTACACGCTGGTTTGCTAAGTCCATTGAACATGTGGGAGAAACAGATATATGTAGGTTTTGTGGAACTGAGTTGGAAACAGTTACACACCTTATTGCTGGTTGCGATGCTCTAATGGCAGAGGGACTGTATACTGAAAGGCATAATAATGTGGCGAGAGTGTTACACTGGAGATTGTGCAAACATTATGGTATCGAAGTGGCTGAAAAACATTGGAAACATGAGCCACAGAGAATCATAGAAAATGATGAAGTTTACATCACATGGAATCACCCAATACCAACAGTCCAAAAGACAGATGCTAGAAAACCGGACATAGTGAACCAAGAAAAGAAGACAAAAATAGCACTGATCATTGAAATCGCCACACCCAGTGACTATAGTGTCTTGTGTACAGAGAGACAAAAAGTCATAAAATACCTTGATCTGCAGGCAAAAATGAGTGCCATGTGGAAGAAAGATACCCAGACAGTTTCAATAGTAGTAGAAGCAACTGGTCTTATAAAAAATAATTTACAATCATATTTAGATATGTTACCAATTCACGTAACACCGTATGAATTGCAGAAAGAGTCATTGCTGGGCACATTGCGGGTACTGCAAAGAGCACTTTTAGCTAACATCAAAGAGTGAAATAATACTAATTTCATGAACTTTAATCGTACTCTGACTTAGGAATGGGGTCCATTCCTATCATGGTATTAGAAACCCAAAAGACTTGGAGAAATCAAAAAAGATTGTATAGGAATGAGAAGTGTACTAACTGGTTCTCTGACACAGTAGCTGATGCATGGGACAGACTACCAAAATAAATTAATGCAAGTACTAGTTTAGATATTTTTAAGAACAGCCTGGACACTTATGGGAGCAAGTGTTTTGGTATATTGGCAAGCTAGAAGGACATTAATGCCCGTGCTTGAAATATTTATATGTATGTATGCATGTATCATGTGGTTGTAAACTTCCTCCTTCCTCCTAAACTTTACATATATATATATGTATATATATATATATATATATATATATATATATATATATATATATATATATATAAACTCTACAGTTACACAAATATTAAGAATCTAATTTTACCTCCATAGGTACCCACACTGATACAGCAAGTGACTTCCTGCCAGATTATACCTTTTGCAGTATTACACAACTAACAAAGAGACATAAACTCAAAACTACCCATAATCTCTCCGGTTTCTCCAAAGAGTCTTTCACTGAAGCTCTGAAAGCAGTTAATTGGTGCATCTTAAAAAAGCTGCCCTTAAATGATGCAGTTGAATACTTTTTATAGGTTCATAGGTTTATAGGAGGTTATTAGGCTATTGGCCCTAGGGCCTTTATAAGCCTATACATATAAAAAACCCATGTATCCTAATTGACAGTAGTTAGATGGTTGTTTCACCTATCCAATTTTGAAGGTTGCTCATAAATATGGTAATTGAGGAGATCTTCTTCATGTGAAGTGGAAGCTTATTCCAGAGGATTGGCAATCTCTGGGAGATATATATCTGTCTCTCCAACATGTTTTGTTAATGTCACAGGCTAGGTTGAGATCCCTGGCTTGTGTGACTCTAGTCTGCACTTGAATATGCAGCATTTCCATTAGGGCAGAGGCACAGACTGCTCTGTAGGCTAGGCTCAGTTCGCCTCTCAGCAGCCTGTATGATACAGGGTACAGTGACAGGACTTTCAATCTTTTCATGTAAGTCATGTTTTGCAGGCCCTGGATTCTCTTGGTTAGAAATCTCTGTGGCCTCTCCATTTGCTGCAGATGTCTGGTGAGATACATACAGAATGGAGCATTGTACTCAATTAGTGGTCTGATAATGGTCAAGTACAGTGGAGTTATAGCCTCCTTACTCTTGGATGTAATACCCTTATTTATGAGATGTGTAATGTAGAAGGTGTTTTTTGTCACTATGGACACATGATGATCGAACTTTAGATTGGTATCAATTTATATTCCTAAGTCTTGCATGACTGAGTTTGAGCTTAGAGGGGTACTATCTCTAGTATAATTAGCAGGGTATACTTCTTTGCCAAAGGGAATAATGAGGCATTTTTTTACATTTAGTTTTAGTCCATGACTTTGGCACCAATCATTTGTCTGTGTCAACCCTTCTGTAATATGTTTACATCAATGGGGGGACTCAATGATTGTGCCCAAGTTACAGTCAGCTGCAAACTTAATACGCCACATGCCATCCACTTTCACCTGGACCTCAGAAAAGTAGATTTTAAACAGTAGAGGGCCCAGCACAGATCCTTGTGGTACCCCACTGGTAACTGGTCTACTGGTGGAAATGGACTCTCCAACTTTGACAGTGTGCATTCTGTCTGTGAGCCATTGTGCTACCCATCTACTGACATATGGATTAATCTCCATCTGGGAGAGTTTCTTAATGATACCTGAGTGGGGGATTGTGTCAAAAGCCTTGGATAAATCAAGAAAGGCAGTATGTACTGCCTTGCCCTCAACTAGGGCTTTGGTGATTTTCTCAAAGAATTACACCAAGTTTAATAAGCAAGCTCTGCACTTGATGAAACTAAGCTGGGTTGGGTTGTCTGTGTCCTTTTTGATAAGGTCCATGATGATTCTTTCCATGACCTTGCAGATAAGGCTGGTTAGGCCTATGGGGCAATAGTTTCCTGGGTTGGTTGATGGACACCTTTTGCACAAGCATTTCTAAATATTCTTAATAACTTAGACCAACAGCATACAAAGAATTCAAATGAACTATACCCCATGGTTCACCAACCAATGCAAACTCCTTATAAAAGACAGAGATAAAGCATGGATTAACTGGCAAAATAATAAAAATGACAAAATTAGCAACTATTCAGATAGCTACAAAACTAAGTCAAGAAGTAGGATAATAGAAATTATATTCACCTACAAGGTAGCCATAAAACAACTCTAAACAATTCTGTTCCACCACATCCTTTCTCATCAACCCAGGTACAGAAAAAAGATTCCAGCCCATGCCCAGACATTCTCCTTCTTCAAACAGCTACCTATTTCAAAACATACTTTATAGAATGCATAGCCAGCATAACACACACCCTTCTGCACAGCTAACGTCCCCAACTTTAGACCCTAGCACAGCTCCTTCAGAAAACTCACCTAACTGCAAACTCTTTGATACATATATAGACAACTCCATCAACTTTACCTTTCAAGCAGACTAAAATCTCATTTTTTTTACATAAATTAAAAGCTTGTTCCTCCTCCATCAACATCGTTTTCCTGGAATACCTACATTTAATTACAGATGCAATAGCATACCCAATCTGTATTCTTATTATTAGATCAATTGCAGAATCCTGTGTCCCTAACTTATGGAAAATGGCACATATTATCATCTTGCATAAAGGAGGTAATTCCACTGGCATTGAAATATCCATCTTGCAGGCATCTTATCTCCCCTTTCTAAAATCCTTGAAATATGTATGCATCAACAATTTTTCCACTATCTCTTACAAAATAAGCTAATTGCCAAAATTCAACATGGATTTCAGCCAGACTACAGCACCTCCACTGCATTATTATCAATTGCAGACACTGTCAATGAAGCTTGTAACTCTAATAAACATGTATCTACAGTGTTTCTAGATCTATGAAAAGCCTTTGGCATGGTCTCTCACATTAAATTAATCAATTTTCCATCCTGGGTCTATCATCTCCATATATTTAATGGTTTTCTAGCTATGTTGCCAATAGGCAAGAAGCTGTAAAATGGCAAGGGTCCATCTCTGCATACCTTCCCACTTCCACAGGAGTTCCACAAGGATACATCCTTGTCTCTCTACTATTCAATATTTCTATTAATAACCTGCATTCATCTTCTTGTGAAGGCATCTTAATTCAGTATGCAGATGACTCTACCATCATCTGATATTCAAAAACCTGAGCTCACCTCCAAGAAATCACTGAACAAGCTTTCATTCCCATTGAAACCTAGCTTACAATTGCAAAACTCTTAGCCCCCAAAAAACAAACTTCTCGTCTTTACCCCCCAAAACTCACACTCTTAACAAAGCATCTTTCAAAATATTTTTGCACTGAAATTGAATTAGTTGATCATACCAAATTATTAGGGGTCATAATAGATGATAATCTTAAATCTGATCTCCACTTCCAAAGCAATATCAAGAAAACCTATCAATAACAAGGTGTGGTATACAGATATAAACATTTTCTGAGCACACTCACAAAAATTACTCTAGCCAAAACTTTCCTTCTGCAATCTCTACTCTGTGGAACCCCAAATCTAACCAATTTACAATCCTCTATAGAAAACAAACTTGAAAGCTGCTGCAACAAAATTGCTGAGTTTGCTACTAATATATCCTCCTTTACCCATAACTGTAAAGCTATACATTCCCTTAGCTGGCTGAAACTCCCCCTCCATCTCTCCTACATTGAACTTATAACAATACAATACATAAAATCATACATAAACATTTAGCCCGGCCATTTCTTACCACTTTAATCAATATATATTTCCCTAAATGAACTCTTGGAACAGAAGACAAACAACATCTCACAATAAATAAACCAAATAAATGCCCTGGACAAAGCCTATACTAGTACTGAGTAGTAAAAAAAAATGGAGCTCCCTACCTGTGACAACCAGAACTATTTCTAACCTACTCACATTTAAATGCTCTCTAAAAAATACTTTACAAAATCAATCCTGGCTGAGGCTTCTCATTCTAGTTCACTCATCCGCTTCAGCTTAAGTCACACCTCACAACCCTCTCCAGCATCCTACTCCACTCCTCTCTTTTGTTTCTCTCACTACCTTATCACGATTACTTCATCTCTGCAGACCTTTCCTCTATCTCTTTCTCTTTCCTCCCTATTCACTTAAGCTATCTGAAGACATCCTACCCTGCACTCTTCTTGTAATGTCCTTCTCTCCAGTCATCTTTTTTCTATAACCTTAATATGAACACCATCTATCATACTAAGAAATCACTCAATTTCCCCTCACTATCTCTTTTCAATATCTTATTTGAATTGTCTCAGGTCATTTATTGCATGCTAATCTATGTAACAAATAATGTAATTAATTATTTTTTCTCATATATTTACTTCAACTCATGTTATTGCTTTTCACTGCACTCTACTATGAACATATCTTCTATGTTTTTCTCATTACAACATATTTCATAGGTTCATAGGTAGGTACTAGGCTATTGACCCTAGGGGCTATACAAGCCTAGCCAAAAAAGGTACCATGGCTTTCGCCACCCAAGAAAATTATTTTCCTGTGCCCCTGTCAAGCAAAACCACAGAAGTAATCCACGGGGTGAATTTCCTATTACCTATCCAATCATCAAGATTTTTCTTGAAGAGTGCTAATGAGGAGCTCTGTTTGACATAGATAGATAGTCTGTTCCAGAGTATGGGAAGTCTCTGGGACAGGAATCTATCCCTCCAGCATGTTCTGTTTATTGTGGTGACAAGGTTTAGGTCCCTAGAGCATGTAGCTTGGAGGGATTGGCATTTCTTTAAGAGGAGCATGTCCAACAGCTCTGGGTTTGACATAGCTTTGTATGTTAGGCAGAGATCGCCTCTGAGTAGGTGATATGCGATGGAATAAAGCTGGAGTTTTTTGTGTCGGTCTGCATAAGGCATCTTTTTGAGGCCAGTAATCCTCTTTGTGAGGTATTTTTGCGGCCTTTCCAGTTGCTGTAGATGTTTTGTGAGGTACAGGCTAAAATGGGTCGAATGAGTGATGAGTAGAGGGGAACAATGACCTCTTTTTTTCTGGATGAGAAACCTTTTGTGAAGAGGTGTGCCACATAGAATGATTTCCTGACCACTGTAGAGATGTGATTATCAAAGGAGAGACTACTGTCCACCTGTGTCCCAAGGTCTCTTATCACACTTTTACAATGCACTTTTTGGCATTGAGCTTGAGACCATGGCTTTAACACCAAGCATCTGTCTCAGTGAGGCCCTTTTGTAGATATTCACATCATTAGGAATTTCAATTATGGCTCCTAGTTTGCAGTCATCTGCGAATTTAATTAGCCAAAGACCTTCTGTATTAGCCTGTACTTCAGAGAAGTAGATGCCAAACAGGAGAGGACCCAGGACTAAACCCTGTGGTACTCCACTTGTCACTGGTTTGAAGTGTGATTTGGAGTCTGCTACTTTCACAGTGTGGGTTCTGTCAGTATGCCAGTTGGCAATCCATCTTCTGACATAGGGATTTATACCTAGTTTAGTGCGTTTATCTATAATTCCAGAGTGGGGGATGGTGTCGAACACTTTGGCGAGATCTAGATAGGCTGTGTGAACCACCTTACCCTCATCTATGGCTTTAGTGACTGCTTCAAAGAAGTCTGTCAGGTTTGGGAGACATGATCTGCCTTTTACAAACCCAAATTGTGTGGGGTCCAGATTTTGGAGATCTCCAATGTCTTTGTTTATGAGTTCCATGATGATATGTCCCATGGCCTTGCAGACCAGGCTCATCAGGCTAATGGAGAGGTAGTTCCCAGAGTCTGTTGTGTCCCCCATTTGTGGAGTGGAATAACCATCACGGTGGGCCATTCAATGGGCACAAAGCCTGAGGTGAGGCTATGATTGAGCATGGTACTTATGTGGGGTGCCAGTTCATTCTGTAGTTCATGTAGAAGGCAGCCTGGGATGTTATCAGGTCCCATGGATGCTGTGTTCTTGGATTTGGAGAGTGAGTTTTTTACCTGTGCAGCCATGATTACATGAACTTTGCATTCTTCCGGTATAAAGATGTGCCCTATAGGGGGTGAGAGGGGGGGGGTAAAGTTAGCACTGAACCTATCTGCCAGGATGTTGGCAATATCAGTTGGTTCTGTATATTTAGTGTCATTGTGCTGTAACTCAGAGCAGATCTGAGTGTTGCCATTGAGATTCTTGACATAGCTATAGAATGCTTTGTGGTTGTCTTTAGAATCAGTGGCTATTTTGTTTTCATAACTAGCTTTGGAGGATTTTATGAGGGATCTCAGCTTCTTACTGAGGTTGACCAGGGAGTTCTTCCAATCGTGGGATTTTACTCTTTTTTGCAACAGTTTTTTTCTTCTGTTGTAGAGTTTCTTTATGGCAGAAAACCACCAGATTGGCTTCCTTTTTTTGGAGGATAACATATTGGTTCTGTTAGGGATAGCACATTCCATGCACTCGTGTAAGTGCTTATAAAGTGCATTTGTGTAGGATTCAGCAGTCGTATCTCTATTGTCCATGTGCATGGGTGTCATGAAGTTTGCCACTTCTGTCTTAAGAAGAGTGAAGTTGGCTTTGGAGAAATTTTTTACGGTTGTTTTCCTAATTGGGGGGTGGGAGTGGGATGTGGATGTCTAGGGTGATTAGGTTGTGGTTGGATCTGACCAACGAGGAGCTGACCTCTGGTGTGGAACACCGGTTGCCCATGTTGGTGATGACCAGGTCTAGGATATTTCTGCCCCTGGTGGGGGTGTGGATAAGTTGATCCAAGGCATTGGAATTGATGATTTCCAGAAAACTTTGAGCAAAAGAGTTGGTACACAAGTAGTTTTCCCAGTTAATGGTGGGGTAGTTGAAATCACCCATTATTAGGGTGTTGGGTTGTACCTTAATATTTTCCAGTGTATCAAGAAAAGAGGAGTGGGAAACCTGGGGCATGGTGGAGGGTCTGTAGCAAGCTACAATCTGGATTGCGGTTTTGCCCAGAGTTAGTTGAACTTGGATAATCTCGATGCATTATGCTGAGCAACTAGCTTGGAGGTGTGGATATCCTTAATGAATATGGACATGCCTCCACCTTTAGTGTTTTGGTCCAGGTTTGGTGACCGAAAGGTGTGGTATAAATTATAGCCTGGTAATGCAGGGGTGCTCTCTGGAGCTTTGAACCAGGTCTCTGTCACTGCACAGATGTTGATGTTCTCCATTTTAAGGAGTGCCTCGAGTGAGTGCATTTTGAGGTTTAGAATTTTAGCATTGAGTAGCATTACCCTCAGATTTTGCTTGCTTGTACCTGCTACAGTGGTGAATTTGTCATTTGAACCTTGCCTAAAAAAGGCACTATAGAGGTGGTAAGAGCCTTTGCCAGTATCTGGAATCCCAAGGGCGACAGATGCAGGCCATCTCTGGCAAAGCAGCGTGGTCTGTCAATCATGTCATCCCAGGCAGACAGATAATAGATTCCCTTAGAATGACACTAGAATCTTAGCCAATTGTTGAAGTCAGTCATTTTGTCCTTGTACTGTGGTATCATTCTGGGTGATGGCAGGATGCTACTCATGGTAAGGGTCATACCTGCCTGGGCTACAAGATTGGAGAGCTCCTCCATGTCTCTTTTCATGTAGTCTAGGGAGGTATGTCTCAGGTCATTCACACCAACATGGACAATGACAAAGTCATATTTGTACTTGTTGTGGAGTGACCTGAGTGCGTGCATTATGTGGCAGATCCTGGCACCCGACAGGCAGCTGACAGTAACTTTCTCCTTGTTTAGCCTGGTGAGTGGAACATCAGTGTGCCTGACTATAGAGTCACCTATGACTTCATACCTATGTTTTGTAGTGTAGTATTATATTTTGTGATTTAAAATGTCTGTAATTAATTTTTGAAATTTTGTGATTGTGGACCTTTTCTCCCCAGGCCACCATTGAGAACAGGTATTTTCTGGCCCAGTCAGACTTTCCCGGTAAACAAATATCAAATAAATAAATAAATAAGAATGAAACAACTCCCAAAACAAAACAATCACTGTTACTGCAAACTTTAGAAATATGCTGGTACTTATTTCCTATATAAAATGATCAAGGAGTACAATATCAGGGATTTAGACTCAAAACTGGGACTTCTGAAAATTTAGGGAAGCTGCTGCGCAGACCACTGCCCCAGTTAAAGGACAGATTTGAAGACCCTTAAACTTGATGATTGTGAATAAGACATGCAACTCTCACCATGAGCTAGTAGCCAGGGTCATTGATTTGGAAGGTCATTATTTGTTATTATCAGTATGACCTTTCCTCCGAGTAATGAGCATTTTCTTTAATGTACTACCTAAAGCTACACTGGCATCCATTAGCATGGCAGTTTCAGTGCTGGTATTTAAGAGTAAGTGTGGTTGCAGTCATGCATTTCTTTCAGTCTGATATTTTTTAAACAGACAGAAACACTGTTATAATGAAATCACAAAAAACATGAAATATCCCTTCTTAGATATGTACAGTATATATCACACAGAACTGAAGTGGATGCTCATAAATTACATAATGCACTATGTCACATTATATAAGAACATATATTTTTATCATATTAAAGTGCCTCCCTTATATAATTTTTTATGTGCATTGATTAGAACCATGACATCCAGACATCCAGCATCAGTGGTAACTGCCTAGTCCCTTTGTACCTTCCTATACAAGGATTAAGCCATCTATTCCACCCACCCAAAACAACATAAATAACCTTATAAATAAACACTCAAAAACTAAGCAGTCCATATAACGAGTCAAATAAGACCCCATACACCCTTGTCAACTCACTTACCAAATAATTCCTGCAGCACTAAAATAAACACTTTACAAAATCTTTGGACTACTTAAACTCCATCCAAATCAGTGGCTTACAAAATCACTGAATGCTCTGCGTAGACTTAGATATAAAGCATAGAAATGCCGGATAGCAGCTCTATCTCCAGAATATGGGATACATTTCACCCATCCAAGAGATCTCACCAAGCATCCTACCAGACAACATCAAGCCAGCCTACTCTGAGACTCTGGAATCTACTATCCAACTAAACCAGAAAACATTTTAGACACTGGTTAATAAGATATCCGACTATGATCCAACTAACTTCTCACTTACTGGAATCAATTCCACAGCCTCCAACTCACTCTCAACCCAAAACTTCTGAGAAAGTAGTCTAATCGTCACCATTTTTTCCAGTTTTTTACATAGCCTTAGGATGATGCATCCGCTATCACCACCTGTCTTATTTTAATGCCACTCTCTACCTTTTTTGACAGTCATGTCTGAATGTTATATGTCTGGTCTTGTGCCATTTTTCCATTCTTGGCTGAAAATTCTCATTACTTTTGCATTCTTTCTGTTTCTCCAAAATATTCCTCAAATGATTGTTGTTTACTTTTCTGCCCATGTGCCAAAATAACCATAAGCTATTCTCTTTGACCTGTGCAATTTCTTCATCTGCCCCACAGTGTGAATTCTACAACCTGTCTCAGGCAATTTATCTACATCACTCTAGTTTTCTCAACTGCTCTGCCTTCACTGCCCAGCTTTGTGTACTATACTATGATACCAGTTGGACCACTGTTTTGTTCATCCTACTTTTCAACTCCTTTGACATTCTTCTATCACTTACTACTCTGACATGCTGGGTCATTTGGCTGCATCTCCTCTGACTCTAGCTTTGGCTTCCTTCCCTTCTTCTCAACCATACTTTCCCAAATATTTGAAGCTGTTAACCTGTTCCTCCATGTTTCCTTCTACTTTAATTGTCAGCTCCTTCTGATTTCCCCATTTGCTGCTATGACAACTGTCTTGTCTGTGCTTAGGTTCATCCCATATGCCTTCAAGTTTTGCATTTCTTTCCTCTATCATTTGCTACCAGTCCTATACATAGTCTGTTTGTAATGCCACATCATCTTCACACATTAGCTTTGTAGAACTGCCTCTTCACCCTATTTGTTAATAATGTCCATTACCGGTATTAACAATAATGGGCTCAGAGTTGAACCCTGATGGACCTCCAATCTTACCGGTACCCCTCTTTGAGTCCAAACATTGTTTGTACCTGGGTTATTCCTTTCATGTACATAGCCTGCATCACTTCTCGCTCTTCACTATCACAACCATCAGCTCTACCATGTTTAACAGAGGCCCCTCACTTGACCCTCTGGCACCACCATCTAACATCAAAAAGAATCAGGCACAAAGATGTAGCCACCCAGCTAAACAGACTCCCAGCCAATTTCCCAAAAGGAACTGATTGTTTCCATCCCTGGTACATCTCTCTCTGTAAAGAGTACCTCATCCACTTTCACATCCACTTGTTTAAAATCTGCTTACACAACTATATGATGCCACCCTAGTGGAAAACAGCCATTGTCAAGCCCCTCCAAAATTATTACTGCTTCACAGGCAAATAATTTTTACCTAATCTCCATTCTCCTTACCCTTGGTAAATATTTGGAAAGCTGATATATATCTAGCTTACAGAGTACCTTCAAAAACATAGAATCCTTTCTTTTCTGCAACATGGATTCTGGTCTGGTAGAAGTATGTACTGTAATTGCTCTATACATCTTTACAGGTGACATACTTAGTAATATGAATAATTTGATCAAAGGTAAAAGGAACACTATTTGTAGACCTAATTACAGCCTCTGACACATTGTATACCCTATTAATAATAAGCTCTCTTTTCTCTGCAGGAATTAGCCTTGAAGCTACTGTGAAGCACAGAACAAAAAAATGGCCGCCATGCCCTTTTTGCTCAGTATATGTGACTATTTAGCAAATGTCAGTTTAAAAGAAACAAAGAAAGTAAAAAAAAAAAGAAAACATAAAGCTAACTGGTAACTTCAGTACTAAAAGGAGTTGCCATTTTACTTTCTTGCTTCCTATATGTGTTGAGGAAATAAAACAAAACTAATTTAGCTATCTCCATTTATTCAATTTGTACAACAATGTATGAATTATTCTGAGCAGTGAATAGATAATGGTATTTTGGAGTTCTATCCAGCTGTGTCCTACAGTGCCAAACAGTAATGTGATATTAGGACGATGGCAGCAAAGTCTTCTATTTTGTTGCAAGATTACTCATGTCTACATAAGTGAGGCTTGTAAAAGTTGTTATAGAAGATGCATGTAAAAGACTTGAAAATCGGAGTATCCTGGCTGTTGTAAGCTTAACCTTATTGGTTAGGAAATGTTTAGATTTATATGACATTTCAAGTTTCTTACTACTTTTTTGACATAAAATAATTTATATATTGTTCAAATCTTAGTTTATTATCTAATATGATACCTATTATTATTATTTTCTTATTTGATACATATTGTAATACATTTTTGTTGTGAACTGAACATCTGTGCTATTTTTAAGGCTAGATTCTGGACTGAAAATAACTTATTTAGGCTTTTCTTTGGCATATATCAAAGGGGTGTAGTCTGTAATCCATTGTTCTCAGTATGCAAAGTGCCTTGTGTAACTTTTTGAAGACAATGTGTAGTTTGGGATAAAGAGAAAAAAGTAGGTATGTCACTATATTGCACGTTTGAGACAATTTCAATATTTTATGCATAGGACAGGCAAACGTTTTGACAATGTGCTTAGTAGGATCTGAACCTAGAATGGACTTGAATTATTGCTTCCCATAATGGCTGATAGGAGAAGTAGGAGTTTTGCCATTGCACACACAGATATCTTACAATTAGCTAGGATGCTGTTTATTCATTTGGGTCTAGTTTAGAAATCATTAGTAGTAACGAGTGTGACACTGTGTCAGAAGCATTGAGTAAGTCTAGAAAGACAGAAGCAATTATTTGTCATTGGTTTCTTTGCTTATCTACAATGTCAAAAGATGGTTAATAACACAGTGCTGCATCCTGGAAAGAATCTATGTTGGGTTGGGGACAGTAGGTTATTAGTAGTTAGGTATCCCACAAGTTGTTTCTGAATATTTTTCTTGGATCTTAAATTGCTGGGATAGAATGTTTGCTAGATGATAGAGTGATTATTCTGTTGAGTTATTCCCTTCATGGCTTGGGATTATATTTTATT
This sequence comes from Protopterus annectens, assembly GCF_019279795.1. Lineage (NCBI taxonomy): Eukaryota > Metazoa > Chordata > Ceratodontiformes > Protopteridae > Protopterus > Protopterus annectens. The sequence continues at coordinate 281,201,009 of NC_056730.1, read as the reverse complement.
TTTTCCATAATAATGGAATATGGTTTATTTAAAAAATTAATTCAGTAATGAGTATAACCATATCATAAGTGTTTTTTGCTGCTACACAAAAACATTCTCCAGCAAACGTATCTGATGCCAAATAACTTAGTTTTACTTTTTTAATAGATTTGTAATGTAAGCAGTAGGGATTGTGCACAGATTAACTGATCCATTTATAGCTAAGAAATGTCTTACTGTGATAGTATATTAAGTATTAGATTATGAATACTGTTCTATACTCATTTAAGATTGTTTTATGGAGCCCTGCAACTAATTAAAATTTTTTTTGTCAAATTTTTGCAATATTTTTCACTTGATCTCATATTATTTTATACATTTGTAAGGTGATTTAGGATTAATTTCTTCTTCTGTCTCTTCCAAGTTATATCCTTATGAGTTATTGCTTTTGTACTACTAATGGACAAAGACAGCTCCTAAATTATTTATCCCATGCATAGGCCCCCTCAAATAATCAATGGCATGATCCCAGTTATCCTAATTAAGGGTAATATATAATTATCAACCATGGGATAGGTAGAGTCAATCTAACACCAAATTAGATGTTAATTTAAGCACCAGAAGGGAAACTAGCTAGGCTTAAAATGGCCTGAAAGGGTAGCTAGCCTAATACTTACCCATGAACCTATGAGCCTATCTATATCATAGTATAATCAGAATGCCAGTAAATGTTTGACAACTTTTTTACATATCTTTGTGTAGAATTTAGAATTGACTAGAAAGGTTGATTAAAACTGTTGATAGTTTCATCAAAAAGTAAGTACTTTAGTGATATCCAATTGCATTGCTGTAGGACAGTACAGAATATGTTTACTTAAAAGTTTTTATTTGCGCAGATGTAACTCACTACTGCTAATTAATGTTTTTTTTTTTTTGAGTAGTAGATGACACCATTGGGATCAAGATTGCTCAAAACTTGTGAATGTATCTCCACATGTGTAATAAGAGTAGATGTGATCCAATATTTTATAATAAAAAAGCTCATGTGTAAAATACATTATGGAAATGATGTCTGAATCGCTGTCTTCACTGTCATCACAGCCAGGGTTACTCCCACCAGTGATGGGAATCCTGCTGGTTTATAGCTGAAACCATGTTGTATGGCATGGGATCCTGTCCTGCATTCCCTGAACTAGATCTGCTGACATAAACAATATTTCTACATAGCAGGTTTCCTTAGGTTCTGGTGCAGTGTGAAAACATCCTGATTTTTACCTAGGTTTAATGAGGGTACCTTAAGCAAACCATAATGCCCAACAGTGTGTGCGTTACTGTGTAAATACTGTAGCATCTGCCCAAGGTTGTTATGAGGATCAGGCCTCTACATCTCTGGAAGGGCATTATTTACACAGTAACACACACTCTGGAGGGCATTATTGTGCTTAGAGAATGGGCTGTATGTAGAATTGTTGTGTTTTACTTATTTTTTATTATTATATTATTTTTTATATATTTTTTATCTAAAATAGTTCCTCCACCTACTGTTTCAGACTTACTGCAGTATATGTAATTAGTATTGGAGGAAGTGTTTTAAATCCAAAATATAACATTTTCAAAAAATATCCAGATAGTTACTTCATTTTTTGTCCCTTACTCCTAAAATGTGTTTGTTGCCAGTCATTGGAGATTGACGTCACTAAATAATGACATACATTTAAGTTTAAGACTTTATTTTCTTCAGAAAATGCATGCTAAAACATAGCAATGTTATTCAAGCAATTTTGTAATTTTTTAAGGGGAATATTTAAAATCTATTCCTATTTTATGCATTTGTGCCCCCTTTATTTTAGGACTTATCCACATTTCTTGAAGTAAGAGGTCAATAGATATGCAAACCTCTTAAATGCTGCTGCCACTGGTTAACTGAACTTACTCTGTCTCTCTCTCTCTCCCACAGACACACACATACACACACACACACACACACACACACACACACACACACACACACACACACACACACACACACACACACAGCATCATAGTTGTAGTCCACAAAATGCACACTAACAAAAATCTTGTTATTCAAGCAACTTTGTAATTTTATAAGAGCAATATCTGTTCCTATTTTTGAGCCCTTGTTCTCCCTTTATTTTAGTCTTTTGTTAGATTTCTTGAGCTAAGAGACTGAGAAGTATGCAGACCTCTTAACTAGTTGCTACTGCAACTGGTCAATAGCTGTCACTCTTCACAATGCATATCCTTCCTCTCTCATGCATGCAAGCATGCATACACACACACAAACACACACACACACACACACACACACACACACACACACACACACACACACACACACACACACACACACAGCAACACAGTTGTAGTTCACAAAATGCACACTAACAAAAATCTTGTTATTCAAGCAACTTTGTAATTTTATAAGAGCAATATCTGTTCCTATTTTTGAGCCCTTGTTCTCCCTTTATTTTAGTCTTTTGTTAGATTTCTTGAGCTAAGAGACTGAGAAGTATGCAGACCTCTTAACTAGTTGCTACTGCAACTGGTCAATAGCTGTCACTCTTCACAATGCATATCCTTCCTCTCTCATGCATGCAAGCATGCATACACACACACAAACACACACACACACAACACACACACACACACACACACACACACACACACACACACACACACACACACACACACACACTATAACCTGTAGATGTATATTTGTGTGTGTGTGCGTTTGTGTATTTATATATATATATATATATATATATATATATATATATATATATATATATATATATATATATATATATATGGGTCTAGGACACATGCTCGACTAGCATAAGTCCGAATCACAAAACATCGAACACACATACATGAAAGAGCTTAACATCGAAAAGCGCTTCCGTGTATGTGTAGTTCAAAACAAAAAAAATCTACGTTTCTGCCTCCACATACCCCCTACTTTATTATTCTCACTCTGAGATCGCACCACAGTGGGGAAAAGGGAATTTTCCCTTACCCGCACTGTAGTCTGATCTATGAAACAGGCACACATACACTGAAGCGCTTCTCAATGTTAAGCGCTTTTGTGTATGTGTGTTCGATGTTTTGTGATTCGGACATATGCTAGTCAAGCATGTGTCCTAGACCCATATATATATATATATATATATATATATATATATATATATATATATATATATGTATATATATATATATATATATATATATATATATATATATATATATATATATATATATATGTATTTCCTATTGGTACATACAACTTGTAATTTATAATAAATACCATAGTAGAGTTAAGCATTGCAGTAAATATTATGTTTTGCTTGGTCACTGTCACACATTGGCTATGTGTTGCACAAGCAATCTTGGTCAATGTCTTTATGTCAGTATTTTTTTTCTTTGTATTGCTAAGTGCTTTTAATACTTGTTATTATCTTTGCCAGTGTACCCCGAGCCATGGCTGAAAAGGGTCCTGGGACCATTTATTTTCCTGGTTACCAAAGTATAAATAAATATGAAATAGAAAAATTGAGAGTGAAAATGACAGAAATAATTACAGAACAAGTAAAGCACATTTTAATTCTGTATCATTCATGAGAGAGAAAAAACTTCCCTCTGAAGGCATTGGGAAGTAGCAGACAGACATAGTTTTGAGTCCTACTACTTATCATGATACAACAAGGATCATTTACTGCAGTGAGAGTTTTCATACCTCTGCATGAGAGTGTGGAGGAAGGTCTGCCAATTTTCTTTTAGAACTACAGAAAATCCCTTTACAAAAGCCTGCTATTTACATACTTCCTTTTGCAGGAAGTCTCTGACAGCTATTTATAGCATAGAACAAGCTTGGACAGACACATAAATGAGGCTCAGTCAGGAAAACATTGAAGTAGCTTTGTTACAAAATGTGTGTTTAGATGACAGTGCTTCACAGTCCTGCCTTTCTATCTTAATAGCATGATAAAAAACACCACTTCCTTATGTCTAGCATAACTCATATAAAGAGGGCTTGAAATATATTAAGGGAAGAAGGAATGAAAGCAAGGAAACAAAATCATGTTGCCAAGGCAGATCCCATCACCCACCACTTTGAGAGAAAGACATTAAAATTGTAAAATAAGCATTTGGAGTGATTTTCAGGCATTAAAATAGTTCAAAAATGGCTTGCAATCAATTATGCGAATTGCAGAAAGTTCAACAGTTGATGTGCGAACACACGGTTGTTAAGGGGCAGGAACTCAAACTGAAAGAGGTCAAATGAGGTTAGTCGAGACTGTGGAGGGAGATCACACTTCAGTGAGGAACAGGTAAGTAGCCCATTTCCTCACTGAAGTGCTATCTTGGAGTTGGTATATTTAAGTAGGAGGGGTGTGGGGGCAAAGGCCCTTCATGGGTGGTGCAGGGGGGCAAAGCCCCCTGCTTAATAGTAGAAGTTAGCTGAGTCCATTGGCTGGGAGACTGTAATGTTGAAAATGTCGAATAGACATTCCCATTTTCAACATTCCGGTCTTACGCTGTTGTTAGATTTCAATGTTATTTTTCGGTGTTGTCATTGTTCGACTGGATCAGTTTCGAACATACCATGGTAAACCCTCAAAAACAAAGATACAATGAAACAATATGCTTTCGTGAGTTCTAATGTGGAATTTTCCTTTACGTTTAGGTAGTCTGAGTAGGATTTTAGTGTTACAGTTAAGGAATATCGATTCAGATTAGAGTTAGTGTTAGGGACTGGCTCGGAATTTTAAGGTTAGAGTTCGGCCCTGGTAAGACTATGCAGTTCACTATGGTTGGGTAGTTGTAGGGTCAGGTAGTTAGTTAGGATTAGGCTAATGGGAGTTTGGGCACTTGCAGTTTAGTGCCAGGAATAACAAGCCTTTTGTTAACTATTAATATGCAAGCTCTTTTAATACTTCCATTTTAATATATAGGCAATAAGACTGGAAATACAACAGAAGCTTCAAATACTTAAGGGCATTATAGTGCTTGAATGGCATGCTCTTCAGATATATTATATCTTTATAAGAGATAAACCATAAAATAATAAAGTCTTAGATGCAATAAATAATATAAGATCAAGGGTGACAGTAATACCTAAATCAATGTTCCCAACAAGCTTGATGCAGCACTAGGTGACCTAAGCAGCTGCCTAGGGCTCAATTCTGGCTGGAGGGCTGATTTGCTAAAAACAGTACTCCTTTTCAGTATTTAAACAAATCCTTAAACATTACTGCTTATGTTTATTGTTTGAACAAATATCAGACCAATAGTACTACTGCTTTATTTCTTGCTTTGCCAGCATCAGCTTTCATTGGCACACATGCAGAGCTAACAGGAAGTGGCACAAGGTTTAATTTTACAGAAAAGGCAGCTGCAACAGCATATGAGATGTCTGGAATTTTCTTTTTTATGAAACATCTGCTTTTGATAGTTTTAATTGGTGCAGGAGAGGCAAGCGAGTAGATTGTAGTGCAGAATTAGGAACATGGGCAGACATTAGTATTGTATTATGAGGTATGGAATTGGAATTTTCTTTTTCTGATTTCTGGAACCTGGTATGAGAGAAAAGGACTGCAACTTTAACTAGGTGTGTTTGTGCGTGTGTGTGCGTGTGTGCATGTGTGTGTGCGTGTGTGCGTGTGTGCGTGTGTGTGTGTGTGTGTGTGTGTAAAATGCCGGGGGGCTGTTCAGTTAAGTGACTTGCTCACAGTCGCACAGATTCAATCCCTGTACCTTGTCTCCAGGAGGCATGAGCCTTAATCCTTCACACTAACAGGCAGACCTACATTAGTTATTTTTTCCCATTAGTAAATTGCTGAGTATTACTGTCAGACAATGCCAGCCATTAATGTTTAACATTTTTTGTCATTCACAACATACATGTTGACACAAAACCTGTTGCTCTGATAAAACAGCATGAACTCTCTGAGTTTAATCTTAATATTTTCACTATGAATACATTTTTTAATTTGGCTTGTTTTTCACAGGCACACAGGTGTGAAGTGCACTGTTTGGGCTACCTCAGTTTATCTAGCACTTGATATGGATGATTAAGGCTATGAGCTCTTAAAGAGGTATTTTTTAGTACATGATTTGATTTCCTCACCCTTAATCTCTCTTTTGTATGACTCTGACAAATTAGTTCACAAGACAGCACTCCAGGGCTGTTCCTCAAAAGGGACATTTGTGTCCAGTGGGTTGTCCCAAGTGTTTTATAGTGTTTGAGTGGTTACATTATATATTTGTCTTTTGAAATCCTGGACATTTCACATAGATGTTAATTACTACTTCACTATATGCTATTTGATTTTGAATCCCAGCATGTCTCTTGTTTAATGGGTTGACAGATAAATTTTCACTTAATGTGAGTTTCAAGAGAAGGAAAGTTTACTGTTTCTCATGCTAAGTCTGTTTCCAGTGTGAGAATGTTTTGTTTAGAAAATGCCTTTCTGTTATTTTTTTCTGTAAAATTTTAAATATAAGTTTTAAATGAAATACACCTTATAGTGAGAAAGAAAATAGTATGTACACTGACAAGTCTGAACAGTAATCATGATAACCGTGGAGAGAGAGACAAGTCATCAGATATTGGTATGGTTGCAAGAGGCTTGATTCATTACTCTGCACAGGGCCTCATTTGTCCATGACCTGGTAGTGTTGACACTGGAGGAGTATGCTATGACAGTACAACATTATTAGTCATTCAAGTAGATGAGAACTGAACTGAGCAATGTCAGAAGGAACAGGTATCCTTGATCACAGAGGGAGGTCAAAATGATATGTAGGTGTCCAATAAGCATGTAAGATCCCCCACCACCCAAAAATGTATTCTATATGCAGTAAGATTTTTTAATGACTTGTATGTTGTTAAACAAAAGCTGCTGCAACATTTATATTGTCTGTAATTGTTTGTTTTATTTATTACACTAAAGAATGAATTATTTCATTAATAGTCCTGATTGTGTAATATAGTCTAATGATGTTGCATTTTACTGCTTTATTTGTCTTTGTTGATCAGGAAGGTCTGACTGGGCAGAGCCCATTTTCAGAGGAGACCCAGGGGAAAAAAACCTCCATCACAGTGAATTTAGATATTTTTCTGAAAAACAACAGTTAAATTTTGTGGGGGGAAATAAAATCAACATAGTTACAAGACAGGCACATACTGTGAAGTCTTTAAATCAATATGTATAAGTGGATACAGTTCTGGTTGGTCTAAATTTTTGTAGGAAGTGAATGGAGTTATACAGGGAGAGCATTGTTGTAATTAAGTTTAGTGCTCTTACATTGCAGTAGAGAAAGGTTTATAAAGAGTTCAAGAGATACTATGAAGAGTATAGTTGACAAGTAGGTGATAAAATTATGTAGGACGGGAATATTAGTACTGTATAGGAGGAGAGTGGTAATAGAATGTCAGTGATATTGCATGGTATATGATTAATTCTATCTAGGCTGCTTGTTACAAACTGGTGTATCTGGAAGGTTTATAACTTGGGGTATATAGGAAATGCATGAGAGGGGTAGGTCAGGTTGAAAAAAAGAGACAGATGAGAAGTAGTGTTAAACTATTTAACTAAACATAAGATAAGAAGAAGTGTTTAAGATGGGTATGAAAAGGGGTGTATTGATTCAAGAACAGGAGGGAAAGCTGTGAGGGGTATATTGATTAAAGTACAAGAGGGCAGTCTGATCTTCCAGCATCCATTATGCAGTCATTGTTGCATATTACTGTGATACAATCTTCTGTACAAGACCAGATTTAAAATGATTTCCGCATTTAGTTAAAAATTGTTACTCTGGCAGTTAGTGCACAGGACTAAAGCCCTGACTTGTTAATGAGATGCTTCTTGTAGCAAGCTTGCTGGGCTTGAATCTTTCTACCTTAACTTACCAACTATGTGACAATGAGTAAGTCACTAAACCAGAAGGTGATCTGGAGAAATTGGGAATTTGGGTTAGGCTCCATAGTGGTCTCCCAGACTGCATGCATAGTAACTATGGAACTGTTGTTATTGTTTGCTAGCCATCCTCTACTGCACAGCTGATCAAGGTCTGGAAATGTTGTGGCAGTATCACCAACACACCATTATTAATGCAACATGGGCAAATTTTTCTTCAAGGGCAGCAGGCACTGCTTTTGTAGATGAAGCACTGTAAAGTTATTTGCCAGCAGCAGCCTGTGTATTAATAATAGTTCTCATTAATGCAGAGCTGTTCAGATGACCTTTACTTCTGCAGAGATTGCACATATTGACTTAACATACATTATCTGGTGGTTAATGTTTCTTATGCTCTCATAAATACTCTTCTATTTAAGCCATGTTACACCTTGGAGGATTAAATGATATGAAGCTTGTGATTTTGTACAATTTTATATAGTTCATCCAAAGCTACCAATAAAGTACTTGTGTTTTATTTCATGCTGTCATAAATACTCTTCTGTTTAAGCCATGGTATATGCCTTGGAGGATCAAATGATAAGACGCTAGTGATCTTTGTACAATTTTATGTAATTCATCCAAAGCTACCAATAAAGTAGATGCATTTTATTTCATCATCAATAAGGCATGCACAACATCAATATGTGTACATGAATGCATGTGTGTGTGTGTGTGTGTGTGTGTGTGTGTGTGTGTGTGTGTGTGTGTGGGTGTGTGTCTTTGCTTATCTAATCTGGCTTCTCCATCTTTTCTGACCCCTGATTGATTCCTACAGTTATTGTGAAATATTTTATATGCCCTAATAATTATCACTTTTTAACAGCAGCATCTGTTCTAGATTCAACTAAAATGTCTATCAGTGCAGGTCTTTCACTTAAGATTCCCCTATTCCTTTCTCTTTGCCTACATGTTGATATCAGTCTCTGATACTGAAGGCAATTGTAGCCTGAAATCCAAATGTCTTCTTGACCTCTTCCCATTCTATTAACTTTCCCATTCTAATTGTTTCAATTCCTTGGTTCCTTTGCCAACTTTCATCACTAAATTCCAGCCCCCCCTTCCTTAGTCCCTGCACCCTATTTGCAGTCATCCCTATTGGCACAATTTCCTTTCTCCAGTCCCATGTTGGCTTAGTTCTTAGTATACTTTGTGTTACTTTAAGAATCTAATACTTTGTATGACTACTGTTATTCTCCTTCACAATCTTCATCTGAAATCACTGTGTTGCCTTATTTTTGAAATTCCCTCCTGCTTCATCATCATACTTTTCCACTTTGAATTGTAGCTCTCTGCTTGTGTTATGTATAAGAGCTTTAACTGTGTAGCTCTAAAATATCCATTCAAACCAGGTGATCCTAGAACTCCTTGTTCTATTGAAAGGATTAACTTGACTCTTGCCCTCTACCCACCAGATAAAATCCTTCAGTTTTTGGTTTGTAAAAATGCACCTGACCTATGTATAAAGCTAAAGTGACTAAAACAATTTACATCATAAAATTTACAAACTATATGTAATACCACTGCAGGATCTCTGGTTATTGCATTTATTTTATTTGTTTTACATTTGTTAATCGGGATTGTCCGACTGAGCTGAAGAGCCCTTTTTCAGAGGAGGTCCAGAGAGAAAAGCTCCAACATATTATGCAATTTTCATTATAAATTAGCATTAAACACCAATGTTGGAGGATTATTGCAAGGCATTAAGTAGCAATACAATGTTATACAGTGTCAATAATCAGGAGTATAGCAAAACATTTTCAAGATGTATAAAAAGAAATGTGTCATTAAGATGAATATAGTTTTTGGGGTAAGTGGTAACAAAAACCCAGTTTTATCATAATGTAGTTGCACAAAGGCAAGACAATTACAATGGAATGTTTTTCTGAGTTGATTTGCTTAATAAATTTTAGAAGACAGTAGAAAGAGTAGTCAAAGGAAGATTAGAGAGAGCTAGTGAGAAGAGTGAGTTAAGGGCAGAAAGTAGATTAAGGTATGGAAGTAGGTGATGTTTAAGGAGGGAGAGTGCAATGGCAGGACCAGTGACTTTTAAAGTGCTCTTTGGTGGCTGTCTTAAATTGTTTAGGATGTGTAAGGGTCCTGATTTCTAGTTGGTGCCTAATCCAGGCAATAGTGGGGTGATAACTGTACATGTTGCGACCAAATTTAGACTTGGGTTTGTAGATTTGTAGTAGGTCTTGGTTAGAGCTTCAGAAAGGTCTTGAGGGAGAATAATGGGAGATGAGAGGGGATAGTGCTGGGCAGTAGGAAGACTGGTACATGATATGATCTGGAGCTGAGAGAGAAGAAGTTGGGGGGTAATTCAAGCCAGTTTAGGTGTTTTAGAGAGAGACAGTGATGGGATTTGTAGGTTTGTTGGGCAGCAAATCTAGCTACCTTGTTGTAGGTAGATTCGAGTTTGGTCAGGAGTGCTGAGTTAAGTTATTTTTCTTGTTATAGGCTCCCTAAGTTTGACAACAACTTTTCTACTTTTTGTTGCCTAAGTCATTGTGCCTAAAGTTTTTATGCTCTGGAGTTATTATCAAAAAACAGTTGCTTAACAGCAATTTTTCTAAATTCATGCATATTATCAAGGTACTCCCTTATTTTCCCATTAGCATTCTTCAGTTGTGCCTCTTCTTGCCTTGTGAGTTTTCTATTATTCTGTAATACTTTTGTCAGCCCCTCCAAATAATGTGTTTTGCTTTTATTTTTACCCTATTTTATACTCCACTTTCATTTTATTCCACTCACTAGCTATAACTTCTGGAGTACTTTCCATCTTCTCTAATAACTCTTGAATAATTTTCACTACCCATTCTTTAAAGTCCTCTCTTTTTAACAGGTAGGTGTGGAAAGACCACCGTCTCATCTTTAATTCATTACCCTGCATTTTAATGTGAGCATTTATTGGTGCATGGTCTGAAATATTTATTGAATTTGTGCCAAAGTTCTCAATTAAATACACATTTTCCTGTGAAATATAATTTATGTCTCATCTGGTTCAATTATTCTACCTTGTATAGGTGAATATCTGGATCATGGTCAAATGTGGCCCTAGGCAGGGTAATGGACTAAATGGATTAAATTCTCTTTGAGTTTATACTACTGAATTCACATCTTCCATACCAAATATTTTTCTAAAGTTCTTCAAAAATCTATACTCCTTTGTTTTTCCTCTATTAGCCCCCCCCCCGATACATCCTCATTATTGCAAATCAAAATTCAGTTCCGAACTTTAAATAATATTCCCTGCTGAAAGCTAATTATTTCTCACAATTTCTTAAAGCTCCATAATAGCAATTTTAGGTAGAGTATAAATACATGCCAGTGTAATCCTCATCCCTTGCCAGTAGCCGCTTCCTAACCCAAATCTGCTATTATTATCATTTTATCCTGTTATATTAATATTGGAGCTTCTCTAGAAATTAATATAAATTTGCTTTTCTCTTGACCCTTGTATTCCATTTGATATCCATCCTGAAATGCTTTCTTTATCAAATTTGCATGCTCAGTTCTTTCCAAATGTGTCGTTTGTAGTATTGCTGTTTGCACAATTTTGTCAGATAGACAGCTGTAAACACAGGCCTTAACTAATCTAATGTTGAGATTATATATGCTAAGATGCATGGTACTATATGTGTTTTTACTTACTCTAATTGGTGTCTGTTATTGTTTATCTTTATTCCTCTCCCAAATGTGAAAGAAACAAATTGCATGCTTTCAAAAACTATTAACTTTTAGCCTTGAAGAAACCAATGCTTTTGCTTTCTGTTATTGCCCTATAATCAGATTGTCTCCACTGAAACCTAAGTGAAAAGAAAATGTAGCTCTGTGCTGCACAGTTCTAAAGACAAGCTCAAACATTTTCTGCTAAAGAAAAATTTTTCCTTATATTCAGTGCCCTCTTATTTACTTGTTTCCACCTAAAACTTATTAGATTATGAATATCAAAAGTGTAGCGATGCGAAAAAACAATTATTAACCAACCATATATCACTGCAGTCAGGCACCAGACTTTATGATTTAAGCAGATTTAACCACCTAATAGATAAGACAAAATAAAACATTAAAAACTGTGGATTAAGCACTCTCATCCTATAAATTGCAGGGCTTCATCAGAATCATTAATCATAGTATACTGCATCTATTTATATGTGTGCCTCTCATTAATTAATTAATTAAAAACAACCCTCCTTAAAGAACCAGTACAAGAATTACTAACTTCAATTAAAATGCTAATAAAGTCATAATAAAATAAAAATATGTATGTCGAGTCCATAATATCATATAACACTTAACAATGGATTATCCATGAATGTTAAAACCATTAAAACATTAAATAACACAAGATCTCAAATTTAATAGTGGTTATAATGAGATGTTTTCAATAATACCTGGAGATTGCAATACATGAAGCCTAAGCTGCCATTTCATTTCCTTTTTTTCTAATTTGTTTTTCAAATCACCTCCTCTGGGATTACCCTTGATTTGTTCTAAAATGCTGAAACAAAAGTTTGTAAAGTGTGTGCAAACTCTTGCTTGTATAATGCATTGTTCTTATTTTGCCTACAAGTTTGATACATAGGCACATATATTCTCTTTTTAAGGCATCTCTCTGTTTTGCCCACATAAAACCCAGAGCAGCTTGAGTATTTAGCAAGGTACACAACAAATTTTGATTGGCAACTCCTTCTTACAAAGGAAACTTTAGAGTTTAAATAATTTTCTAATATTCAACTTCTAAACTAAAAGGGCATTGAACATAAGATCTGCACTCTACTGTCCCTATCTTGTTAATGCTAGAATGTACATAAGGTTGTGCCCTTTCAAATATATCCTTTAAGTTAAGACCTATTTTAAAACAAATACCGGTTCCAGCCCAACAATTTGATGAAGTTGCGGATTACCCTTTAAAATATTCCAATTTCTAAGTATGTCTTTAAGATCCCATGTGTATGGACCATATTGGATTAAAAGGGCTCTCTCAAATTCATTGTTAACTTATTCCTTAATTTTACTTGGTTATCCTACCCCTAGTAGGGCTTTATAATTCACTCCCCATTGAGTCTGCACATAAGATTGTGTGTCTTTTATCAAGTTGGGAGGATAACCATGAGCTAAAACATATTTCCTACCACATCTAATACACTAATTACATCCTACTAGTGAGAGGTCATCCTGGCAGGCCTTATACACTGTTCTTTAAGTATACTTTTTTCTGACTAAAGGATGGCAGCTAGAAAAATCCAAATATGAATTACTGAAAGTTGGCGTCATGTACACTGTTGATTTAAAACCATTACCAGTGTGCTCAATAAAAGTGTCCAGGTAATTTATGCCTTTCTTGTTAAAATTATACATGAATTTTAAAAAGGAGACGTACTGTTAAGGAAGTTAACAAAATCAATTATTCCATTTTCACTTCTCTCCCAAAGAATAAACATGTCATCCAAAAACTTTCCATATAATCTTATATATTTATATATATTTGAAATCAGGTTCTAAAGATATTAGTTAATTTATAAGACTAATCTTGTCACTAGAAAAAGTAGTGTATTTAGTTAAGTTATTATTGAAATGTTCCAAGCCCCCATCTTTGGGGATTGAAGTAAAAAGATCTACTACATCTGTAGTTACAAATACAAGTCCTTCAGCCCAAAGATCCTTTTTAAGTCTCCATAAAAAGTCCCATGAGTTGATAATAAGATGTTCAATCCTTCCATAAATAGGTTTTAACTATCTATCTATACAGACCCCAGTGGGATAAGTTTTGGACCCCTTCCTGCAACTATGGGTCTAAAAGGTGGTTTTGTAAGGTTTTTGTGGGTTTTGGGAATACCAAACATGGTGGCAGCTATAGGGTTTTGGACTCTCAAGGCCTTGTAAGTATCAACAGAAATTTTCTGAGCCAATAAATATTCTTCCAGATAGAAATCTATTCTTTGATAGCTTATATTGAGCTCATTAATATAGGCATTAGAGTAAGCTTCTCTATCATTTAATAAATCAAACATGGCCTTTGAGTAATTGAGGGAATCAAATAAAACAACACCCCCACCCTTGTCTAGTTTAATAATACGTATGGTACCATGCTCAAATACCTCTCTCTCATCTTCGCTTAGGTTAGAGTAATTATATGTCTTATTTTTAGAACTGACCTGAAGTTTGTAAAGGTCATCCATAATTGCCTTCTGGAATACATTAAGGGTGGAGTGTAATGGAGGATGAAATGCACTTTTCTTCTTAACTGCTGACTCAGTAACTTTTTTTTTACCCTTTTCATTCATACCATTAACATTAAAACATGCAGCTAAATTTAGCTTTGTAGTGTAAAACTTAGTTTCTATAAGAGAATTTACCAACTCAAACTTTTTTGAGGGAATAAATTTCAAACCCTCCAAAAAGAGGGAGAAATTGTCTTTGATGATACGTTTGTCATTCTAATTATAAATGTGAAACCCATTAAAGGAGTGTACTGTACCATTCATTATAATCATCTGGGAAACCAGTCTTTCCTTTGTATCCACTTGTTTCTGGGGCTGGGTGCCTGGTTCTTCTACTGGCCTGAGTCCCAAAAAGTCTGGTCCCCCCTGGTTGACCCTTGTGTGTAATGTTTTGGGAAAAAAGTGTTAGATTTTAGCTCACCATGTCTGTGTTGTACCCCAGTTATTACCTGAGGGCCATCTGGTTCAATCCCTTCTGTGTATTAACATTAGCTTTAGCATTGTTTGTGTCCAATTCATCCTTGGGTGGGTATGCTCATTGTTCAGCATACTTCTTCATATCTCTCTATCTACTTTTTTCTGTTTTCTTTTAAAACCTGTTACACATTTCTTTTCTATTAAATCCATATGTTTGTTGTAAAAGGCTTCCGACTGGTAAAAAATCAAGCCATTTCTAATGTCTAGTCAACATTTTTTAACAAAGTACAAATACTAGCTTCATTAAATTTAATAATTTTCTCTACTAATTCAAAGCCATTCCTTTCAAACATTTCTATAAACTCTTGATACGTAGCATCAGATACATTAAGTTCAAAGGGGAATTTAAAAACACAAAGTCCATGGGGCACTTTTTTAAGTTCCAGTCAATTCATTAGATAACTGTTGTCCAACTCCAATGATTTTATTTTCAAAACTGTCTTCTCAAGTCTATAATAAGTTATTTAAGGGAACTGCCAATGTTACAATTAGGATTCACAGTGCAATCAGTCTGAACTGTTTTTCCTGAAGACAAATTAAAAGTTCTCCCAATAATATGCTCCAAACTAACCTTAGCTTTTGTATTATTGGGCTCAGCCCAAGCAGAACAGTTGTTTACAATTCCAGCATTCATATTATTATAACAGCCATGCTGAGTCTTATCCTTAAAAGATGGAGTGGCAGTAACAACTGCATATGTTGTTTTAGGTACAGCACCTTTAACATAAAAGCAGCTATTATCAGCCTCTTCACAAATGGTACTGCATTTGTTTTTTTTAAACAGGTCCTAACTTAAAGGATATATTTGAAAGGGCATACCTTATGTACATTCTAGTATTACAAGACAAGGACAGTAAAATGTGGATCTTCTGCTCAATGTCCTTTTATTTTAGAAGTTGAATGTTTAATATTAGAAAATGATTTAAATTCTAAAGTTTCCTTTGTTGCCAATCAAAATGTGTTGTGTACCTTGTTAAATGCTCATGCTGCCTGAGGTTTTATGTGGCAAAACAAAGAGATGCCTAAGAAAGAGAATACATGAGCATATGTATCAAATTAGCAGGCACAATTAGATTAATGGCTTATATAAGCATTTGAGAGTTTGTACATACTTTACAAACTTTTGTTTTATTTGTATTATTTAATGTTTTAATGGTTTTAATGTTAATGGATTCCCCGTTTTTAAGTGTTATATGATATTATGGGCTTGGCATACATATTTTTATTTTCTTATGACTTTATTAATATGTTAATTAAAGTTTGGAATTCTTGTGCTGGTTCTTTAAGGAGGGTTGTTTTTATTTAATTAATTAGAGGCACACAGTGATATAAATAGAGGCAGTATACTATGGTTAATGATTCTGATGAAGTCCTATGATTTTTAAGATGAAAGTGCTTAATCCACATTTTTTAATGTTTTTAAGTGTTTTTATTTTGTCTTATCTATTAAAGTGGTTCAATCTGCTTAAATTGTAAAGTCTGATGTCTGACTGCCGTGTTACATGGTTGGTTAATTGTTTATTAGATTATGCCAAGGTCTTCATCCAGACATTCACCTATGCAAAAGTAAGAGAAAATATATAAGCTGTATGCATATTTTAATTTGTGTATTTTTGCATTTGAATCCCAACCTCAACAACCTAGGATTACAACCTATTAACATGAATACGCTTTTGTCCAGTATTTTTTTGTTTTGTAATGCCTGCATTTCTTAATATTAAAAAGAATAAAGAAAGAAAAGCATCTGTACCTTGGTGTCTTTATCACATACAACAGCTAAAATATTTTACTATGAAACATGCAATTTATATCATGAAAAGTTTCATAGAAATATTAAGAACAGAAATTGTTTTACTCATAGTTACATTTTTCCTTCCTCTTTCCCCTCCTTTGTTTGTCCTTCGAAACATTAATGACATGAAGTGAGGCAGATCCTTTTTAGTTCCCCACAAGTTTAACAAAGACAACAAAAGTCCACTCTTTCAATTTTTTGTTGTACAAAAATATTTCACAAATATGATTGATGCTTTGCAGTCTCACGTTTATTTAATAATTTCCATGTTGCTGGTCTTCCAGTTCATGTCTATCTCCCTACTATGCACTCCATTTCAATTCCAATATACTCTTGATTCTTCTAGTCAACTACTGTGCTACTGTATGTCTCAAAGCATTTTCAATGGAAACAATGGTAAATGTTTCACTGGCAAGGTTTCTTTGTGTATTTTATCATCAGAAGAATGAGAAGCAGATTTCCTTTCTGCTTGATGGCTCACTTTTTATTGGATAATCATTTGTATGTCCTCCTAAACTTGTTCTGTATCCAAAAAAAACAGAATTTGATTCTCCAGGAAAAAAATATTCTGAACACAGCTGGATACAGCAGCCTGAATTTTACACCTGTCTCCCGACATTCCCTGATTGCTGGAGTAAATTTGTTTCTCTTCTGCCTGGTGTACAGTGAAAAATTATGTTCACAAACATTTTGTTGCCTCCAGCTTTTAATACTTGGCCCTTTAGCTACAGTTTTGTTAGGATCAACTCTTTCCACCAGTAGGTATGTATATTTACTAATGCAGGTCTTTTTTTCCAAATATCTTTATTGAATTATCACTTGTGACATAAGTGGATTTGCATTCATATAAAAGTAATCAAACTACATTAACATGACAAACATTATACTTCACAAAGATTGCTATATATCATATAACCTAAGCAGTATAACATAAAGTATTTAATTCCTGCCTTTTTTAAAACAACAAACATCTTTATTAAACCATCACATACTCCATAGGCAATCATGCATTTATATAAATGAAAACAAACCACACTGACACAATCCTAGTTACAAGCATTTTTACATGTTGTAGAATTCCAACCAGTTTATTGTTAGCACTTTCGTTCAGGAAATACATGAACTTCTTCAGACAAAGAAACCCCAAGAAACCTCAGTTAAAATAGTGCCATCAATTAAGATGAAATAATTAATTATAAATCAAATTAGCATGATTTAAAAATTTTAAAAAGCCAGTATTATACTAAGTAAAATGTATATTTGAATAAATATAATACTTTTTAAAAATCAGGAACAGTTTTAAAACCACAATGCATTAGTCTTGTTTACTTATGTCCTTATCTAGCATTTAATAATATTTAAAACATTTTTAAATCATGCTAATTTGCTTTATAATTAATTATTTCATTTTAAATGATGGCACTGTTTTAACTGAGGTTTCTTGGGGATTCTTTGTCGGAAGAAGTTCATGTATTTCTTGAACGAAAGCGCTAACAATAAACTGGTTGGAATTCTACAGCTTGCTGCCTTTTTTTGGTTTTTCGTTATAAGTTTATTTTTTGGTTTGTGTTTAATAAGCATTTTTACATCACAAACCACACTGACACACTCCAATTGCAAACATTATACATCACTTATAATCTACCCAATCATTTTCACTCAAACATTACATAGCTCATTTAAATCCTGACACCTTTCAAACATCATTCCTCCCTTGTATTATTGTTCCCACAATTCCCATTTTTTCCATGTAGTTTGCTTCTACCCTTTTCTAAAAACCTCAATTCCAGTTGTTTTATCTTTGTAGCTATATTCACTACTTCCAGTATAGTTGGTCTAGATTTTGATTTCCATTTTCTAGTAATTGCTTTTTTGGCAGCTACCATTATTAGACATAGCAAGGCTTTACCATGTCTAGGCAATTCTGATTCTGTATCATAGCTTAGAAAAAAGCATGTCCCTCATCAAACCAATCTGCCCATCTAGCATCTCTGACAGTGCATCCCACAGGGAATCCTTAAAGTCTGCCAGCTCATTGCACTCCCAGAAAATATGTTCCCAATTACTTCTTTCTTCCCTTTCATACCTCCAGCATTTGCTGTCTGCCTAAGGAAAAATTCTATGGAGTCTACTTTGGGTATAAAAATATCAATGTAAACATTTCCAGTCAAAAATCTGAAATCCTCTAGATTTTGTTGCATATTTGGGAGACATACATATATCCTCCCATTGTTTCTTTGCAAATTGCTTATCCAATTTCTCTTTCCAATCCTTTCTTACCTCCTCTGATTGATTCTTATAGTTACCATGCAATATTTTATATGCTCCACTAATTATTCCTTTTTAATGGCAGCTTCTGTTCTACATTTTATTACATACTCTACCAGTTTGTTTAGAACTCCCCTATTTCTTTCTCTTTGCCTATACTCTGATATCAATCCCTGATAGGGAAGATAATCTCTGACCTGCAGTCCAAATAAATTATTATCTTCCCACTCTATCATCTTTCCCTCTCTAGTTATTTGCTCCCAATACCTTGGTTCCTTTGCCAGTTTTCTCCAATATATTCCTGCCTCCTCTTGCCTATTGTCTGCATCCCTAATTGCAGTCATCCCTATCGGCAGAATCTCCTTTTTCTATTCCAGTGTTGGTTTAGTTTTCAGAATACTTTCCGCTACTTTATGGATATAACATTATGTATGATAATTGTTATTCTCCTTAAAAGCCTACATCCAAAATCCCAATCTTTGCTTGTTTCCTGAGCTTCCACCCTGTTTCATTATCAACCCTTTCCACTTTGGATTATAGTTTTTTGCTTGTGCTATGCGTAGGAGTCTTAAATGTATAGCTCTGAAATACCACTTCAAATTGCATAATTCCAATCTGCCCTGTTCTACTAGAAGAATCAGCTTATCCCACTTGACTCCTGCCATCTTTCCCTCCCAGATAAAGTCCTTCAGCTCTTTGTTAACTGCTACCCACAACTTCTCCTCTGGTTCATAAAAATATGTCTGACCACAGTACAAGCAGGAAAATGATTTATTTCAACAACTGGCTAAAATTCTGGTGTCATTCTAAGGGGATCCAGTATCTGTCTGCCTGGGATGACATGAATGACAGACCTCGATGCTTTGCCAGAGATGGCCTGCATCTGTCACCGCTGGGCTTCAGGATACTGGCCAAGGGTCTTGCCACCCTTATAGTGCCTTTTTTAGGCAGTCTTCCAAAGACCAAACTACCACCATAACAGCTACAAACAAATGCAATCTGAGGGTCATGCTGCTCAATGCTAGAAGTCTAATTCTCAAAATGCACTCACTCAAAGCACACTTAAAATGGAGAACATAGACATTTGTGCTGTAACAGAGACCTGGTTCAAGGCAGCAGAAAGCACCCCTACACTACCAGGCTATAACTCATTACACACCTTTCAGCCCCAGATCCTGGACCGAAGCTGCAACGACAGTGGGGTTTCCATATTCATAAAAGATATGCACACCTCCAGACTGGTAGCCTAGCATAAAGCATCAGAGATACTTCAGGTGCAGCGAACACTGGGTAAGACAGCAATTCAGATCATATCCAGCTATAGGTCCCCAATCATGTCCCAAGAATCACACTCCACATTCCTAAGCACCCTGAAGAATATTAGGGTCCAGCCTAACACTCTCATACTGGGCGATTTCAACTACCCCTCCATTAACTGGGAAAACTACTCATGTAACAATACACTTGCCCAGCATTTCCTAGAATTCATTAATTATAATGCCCTGGACCAGCTTGTTCTTACCCCCACTAGATGTAGCAACATCCTTGACCTGGTCATTACTAACACAGGCAACAGTTGCTCTGCACCAATAGTCAACTGCTTCCTGATTGGATCCGACCACAAACTAATCACCTTGGAAATCCACATCCCTCCCACCACCCCAGCCCCTGCAAAGGTAACCACCATGAAAAACTTCTCCAAAGCTAACTTTGGGCTCCTAAAAAACCCAGGTGGCTAACTTCGCACCACCCATGCAAATGGAGAATAGTTGCATGACTGCCAAATTATACACCAGTGCACTGTACGGACACGTACACAAATGCATGGATCTAGCCATACCCAATAGAATCAAGACGCTCTCCTCCAAAAAAAGAAAGCCAATCTGGTGGTCCCATGCCATAAACAAACTCTACAACAGAAGGAGGAAATTGATGCAGAATAAGGTGAAGTCCCAAGACTGGAAAAACTCCCTTATCATCCTCAACAAAATGTTGAGATCTCTCATCAAATCCTCTAAACCTAGCTATGAAAACAGAATTGGAGCAGATAGTAAAGACAACAACAAGGCCTTCTATAGTAATGTAAAGAATCTCCACGGCAATACTCAGATTTGTTCTGAGCTGCTGCACAATGGTACCTCCTATACCATGCCAAAAGATATTGCCAATATACTGGCAGACAGATTCAGTGCTGACTTTACCCCTCTCTCCCCCACCAAAGAACCAATCGCAATACCAGTAGATTGCCAGGCACCCAATACTACTGCTGCACAAGTTAAAACAGCACTGTCCAAGGCCAAGAATACAGCTTCTATGGGACCTGAAAATATCCCTGGATGTTTTCTACATAACCTACAGAGTAAACTGGCACCTCACCTGTGTGCCCTGTTCAATCACAGCCTCACCTCATGCTTTCTCCCTACCAAATGGTGCACTGCTACAGTCATCCCTGTCCACAAAGGATGAGTGACAGCAGACCCTGGAAACTTACTCCCCATAGCCTGATGAGCCTGATATGCAAAGTTACGGAATGCATCATCATGGACCTAATTAACAAGGATATAGGGAATCTCCAAACACTGGATCCCACACAGTTTAGTTTTGTGAAGGGTAGATCATGCCTGCTGAACCTGGTTGAGTTTTTTTGAGTCAGTCACCAGAGCTGTGTATGAAGGCAAGGTGGTTCATACAGCCTACCTTGACCTGGCCAAGGACTTACCATTCCTCACTCAGGAATTATAGAAAAACTCACTAAGCTAGGCATCAACCCCTATATCATTAGGTGGGTTGCAAATTGCCTCACAGATAGAACCCACAGTGTGAAAGTAGCTGACTCCAAGTCAGACTGCTGCCCAATCATGAGTGAGGTTCCACAGGGTTCAGTCCTGGGTTCTCTCTTGTTTGGTATCTACTTCTCTGAAGTCCAGGCCAACATGAAGGGACTCTGGCTGGCAAAGTTCGCAGATGATTCCAAGTTGGGAGCTGTTATTAACTCCCCAAGTGATGTTGCCATCCTACAGAAAAGCCTCACAAAGACCAATGACTGGTGTCAGAACCATGGCCTTAAGCTCAGTGCCACAAAGTGCATCATCATCCCCTTTGGGAAAAACCCAATTCCCATGAATTACCACATTGATGGTAGTCCACTGAACACAGAAGGCATTATAAGAGATCTGGGAACACAGTTTGACAGCAACCTCTCTTTTGACCACCACTGTAGTCAGAAAGTCGTTCTATGTGGCACATCTCATTACTAAGGGGTTTGCATACAAGAAAAAAGATGTCATTGTCTCCCTCTACTCTTCCCTCATTAGTCCAATCATCAAGTACAATGCCTCATTTGGCATGTACCTCACTAGACAACTTCAACAAAAGGGGAGGCCACAAAGTACCTCACAAAGAGGATCCTAGGCCTTAAGCACTTGTCCGATATGGATAGACACAAAACACTCCAACTATTTTCTGTCTCATATCGGCTATGTAGAGGCGATCTCTACTTGACTTACAAAGCCATGTCTGATCCAGCTGTTTTACAAATGTTACATCTAAAGAAATCCCAATACCATCACACCACATGCTTCAGAGACCTCAACCTCATTACCACAATCAACAGAACAAACTGGAGGGATAGGTTTATAACCCAGAGACTGTCCATGCTATGGAATAGACTTCCCATGCATGTCAAACAGAGCACCTCACTGGCCTTCTTCAAGAGAAATCTTGATGAGTGGATGGGAAATAGAAAATTCACCCTGGGGATCACTCCAGTGGCAATACTCAACAGTGGAGCTGGGAACTAAGGTCGGGTGGCATGATGCCAGGGTAATCCTATGGGCTAGGCATATAAAGGCTCCAGGGCCATTAGCCTAGTACACACCTATGAACCTATCTATAAGACTAAAGGGACTAAAACATTTTAACTGCTTGTATCTTACTATCCATTTCCATATAACAAAGCTTCCATTTTCTCAGTTTTTATATTACCTTTTTTTAATCTCTTCCCACATATCCTTAGCTGCCACACTAGAATAGTTTTTAATCCATACTTCTAAATATTTCATTTTGCAGCAGTGGTGCTGCGCTTAGTGTTGTCTCCTCACAGCAAGAGGTTCTCTAGTTTGATTCTCAGCTTGAGTGCCTTCTGTGTGGAGTATGTATGTCCTACCTGTAGTTGAATGAGTTTTAAAGACATGCAGTAGGTGCATGTGTTTGGCCTCCGTGAAGATTGGGTGCCGGGCTGGCAACTTGATACGGTAAAAGCTCCACTGCCAATCATTCGGTGGACTGGTAATCAGCTGTGTTGAACCCTAATGGGAGAAGCTGAATGACTCCTAAATATTTAATTGTATCATGTCCCCATAAATATGGGTATTCCTGAACCAGTTCACATGTGGGTACATAATTTCTCTCTATTGCCTTTGTTTTAGCTTCATTAATTTTGTATCCATGGTGGTGCAGCAGTTAGCATTGTCGCCTCACAGGCAGAGGCTCTCCAGTTTAATTCTCAGCTGGAGTGCCTTCTGTGTGGAGTCTGCATGTCCTCCCTGCGATTGTCTGAACATTAAAAAAAAGACATGCAGGTAGTTGTGTGAGTGTGTGTGTGCCTTCTCTGAAGGTTGGGCGCTGGGCTGGCAACTCAACACTATAATAATTCACTGCCAATCATAAGCGGACCAGTGATCCACTGTGGTGACCCCTAACAGGGAAAAGCCGAAATACTTTTTTAATTTTGCATCCTGAAAAGATCTGAAACAGTCTCAAAATGTTTCATAACACTGTAATGTCTTTTTCTGGTTTTGTTAGGTATAAAATAACATCATTTGCAAATAAATCCAGCTTTTCTTGAGTACCATACCAATTATACAGTATCCTTGAATTTCTGAGTCCCTTATTTTCTTTGCCAATGGTTCTAAATATAATGCAAAAAATAAAAGGGAAAGAGGTCACCCTGCCTGGTTCCTCTGCTAAAGCAGAAATTGTCAGAGAGCATCCCACCTACTTTAAAGTTTTGCCTCTGATCTCTCATATATCCTGCTAATCAACCTTATATTTTTTTTCAGGAAATGCAAATGCTTCCATTGCCATGCTCATGAAGTCCCAGCTTACTTTGTCAAAATGCTTTCTCTGCATCAAGACCCACCAACAACAATGGTATTTTCTTACATTCTGCTTCCCTCTGAATCATCAGTGTTCTGTTAATGTTGTCAAATGTTTGCAACCACTCCATAAAACTACATTGATCCATATCTGTCAGTTTTGACATTAATTTTGCCATTCTTTTAGTCATTATAGACATGAACACTTGATAAACATGGTTTAGTATTGAAATGAGCCTATATGAAGCTGAAACTGATTTACTAATACAGGTATTGGCTGCTTTCTCAAGCCCTGGTTTGAAGCATACACATGGTGTACCCTTTCCATTAGCAGTCCCTGCTGTGGAATACCAGTCCAGTTGCTTATTTGTGCCTTCATAACATTAATACAGTCTGTTCCTTATAGTTTATCTAGTACAGCATAACATTTCAAATTTTTCCTATGTGCTCTAACCTCTAATTCTACCATATCTGAAACATCTCTTCTAGAACAGCTTCATACTCAAACAGCCTTTTCTTCATTTTGACCTCTGATTTTTATTTTGCAGTTTTATCAGTTCATCTGTATATCAGTTTAAAACTTCTTATATTTTTTCAGCATTTTATTATTTGAGATGAAATACTCCTTCAGTATTTCATTTATGTTGATCTGCTACGAGCATGTTTTATTTATTTTTTCTTCTAGATTACTGGAAGCCATGACTTGCACCAAAGCAAGAGCTTGAACTGCTTTTTGCTGAACAACTGCAGGATTTTTCCCAGTCAATGTTTTCTCTTCACCTTTTCTAATTGATTTTCTTTCAAGCTTTCTTAATTTCTTCTTTGGCTTGCATCCAGGCAGTGTAATTACTAGACATTCACAGAATTTACTAAAAGTGATAAGAGTTCCTGGCCCTTGTCTTTCAGTTTCTTTTTTCACACTGGGAGAGCTGAAGTTAAGCTGTTGATCGATGTGTAAGCATATTGGAAAAGCCTTACTGAGGCCTTTTTTATTTATCACAATCAGACGTGACATTTCACAGTTGATTTAGAGGTTGTAATTGCTGAGTGCAGATATTGGTGGATTATAATAACAGCAGTTTGAGTAGCCTTTTATGGTTGTCATTATGGTTTCATAGATTTTATTTCACTGCTTATTGCAATATATATTGAAAACTACTAATTTAAAAAGCACTCTAATAAATGTTACTGTATTAAAGCAAGAAATATAATTAAAAGAATCAGGAAGGTAAATCAAAGAACATCCATGGTCCTAAAAATGTGTGCAGGGGCCCATTTTTTGAAAACAGCCCTAGGACCAAGGTACACAATCTACAATTGGCAAGATGCATTTTCCATGATTGTGCATTTCAGTGCATTTTTCAATGAATGTCTGTTTCAGGTGAGGAGAAGTTTACCATTGCTCATGCTAAGTCTGTTTTAAATGTGTGACTGCTCTGTTTAGCAAATGGTCATCAGTGTTTGTGCTATAAAATTTGAAATAAAAGTTTTAAATTAAATCCATACCTTTGCAGTCATTGTAGAAGTAAAGACTAAAATAGTATTCAAACTGACACGTTTGAACAGTGTATATGGTAACCAGGGAAGGAAAAACAAGTTATGGGATATTGCATTGGCTGTAGGGGGCCTTTGTCCATTATCCTGCCTAGGGCCACATTTGACCATGCTCCAGTTCTGTTGTCATAGTAATAGTTTTTAAAATGAATGTACTTAAGAAGTAAGCCAAATTAGGATATTATTCAGGAAAGCTTAGTTTGACCATCACAACTTTGACCTGAATAAAAAATTCAAGCATCAGATAATGGATGAGACAGGCATAATAAACAGTGAAGATAATGTGCGATGTAGCTATCCAACTTTCAGAAGATAACTAAGCGCAAAGGAACAGTAGAATACACCTAGAGACTCTGAGGGAAAGAGCATGTAGGAAGAAGTGTAGGGAAGCGGAGGTGGAGACAGACCCTTAACTGTTGAATCAGTATTCTGTTTCCTTTCTTAACAGTCTCTACTACTGGAGGTCAGGCACTGCTTGATTTTGTCTAAACACATTGCAATGTTTCACTAAATGAATTTCTAGATATTTTCCAGACGTTGCATAGCTTCCTCTTGATCTTGGGTTTTGATTTTACTTATTTTGTCTGACAGATAAAGGCTAGGATAGAGACACAAAATCATAGAATATACAATGCAAATGGGCCAAGTGGCCATTTATGCCATGCCAGTGCCCACCTTAGATTTTACTTTATGTTTCAAGGAGCAACATGTCAGTCATACTAGGGGTATATTTGGGCATAACCATCCTGATGTCTAACTCCTTTTTTCTAGAAGAAAAGCATGTCACTTTGCTTAATTGTTAGTAGAAGTTTGTTCTAAAGGAGTAGGCATTGTGGAGATGACTCTATCTCTCTGCTATGTTTTATTTATTTGCTGAAGCAAGTTTAGATCCTTGGTTCTGATATTAGTGGGACTATTTGATTTTGTGGAGATAAAAAAAGTTTTGGACCACTAGATCCCTAATATCCCAAAACGTTAGGAGCAAATCACAACTAAGGAGTCAGTAGGACACTGATTAAGAGGACAGTGGTTCCATCCTCTACTAGTAGCTCTTGTCTTTTAAGCTTGTAATATTTTTAGCTAGGAACTTCTGGTGTCATTCCAGTTGTATAATATGCCTAGTAAGGCACATCCTAAAAAGAGCATTGTATTCAATAACAGGTACGATCCATTATGTGGAATATAGATGGATAAGAGCTTCCTTGGAGCTAGATGAAATACCATTTGTAATTACCTGTGCCAGATAATAAGATTTCAAAGCAGTGTAAGAAACTTCTCTGTGTGGAAGATATTCAGTCCATATATTTCTAGTTAATCACTGTATATTAATCAGATCAGACAATAGTAGTAGAAGTAGCAAACATAAACTCGTCTTAAGTCAGAACAAAACAAAACAAAAAGTAATAATAGAAAATATATAATTGTACAGCATTACTAAGTATTCAAAAGTAATCCAAGCAAGGGAGGCAGTCTGTTTTCAGTCAAAAATCCTTTATTAAGTACACAGACAAGTGATCCAAGTAAAACAAAAATAGAGTAATAATTTCCTCATGAGCTTTCTAAATATATATATACTTTTTATCAGGCATGGGAGGGTTTATTGTGCTGTAAAACAAAGTGTTATTGGTACACATGTTAAATTCACATCCCTTCCCCCATTAGTGTGACATTCGAGCTGGTCCTGCCCTATTTAGTAGCTGTCATAATAATATATAACCCTTACGTACTTTAAATAAAATTATATAATGATGTGGTACCTCTTATTTAACCAAATTATTAAGGAGATTATTAAGTCTGTGATTTTATCCAAGACAATATACTACATGGCTGGAAATATGTCAGCCGTAGTTCATTTGGCAATCAAAAATTATATATAAATATATACATATACATTTTGCATGTAAAAATCAATTTCTATTTTCATAACCTGTTGTTAACAAAGATCGCTTTCGTCATTCTAGACTTCTTCAGGTCTGTGTACAAGAACCCTAAAAACCTATAAAATTGTATAATTAGTTAGTACTGTTATTACACATCATTTTTAATTAAGTGGAAAAAAGAACCAGAAAAAAATAAAAATAAGAAAAAATGTATGTTTGATGATGGAAACAAAATATACACTTACACTTCAACTGATTTAAATGGTATTTAAAACAAATTTGTAGAATAAAATAAAATAAAATACAATTAGTCATGTAAACAATATGGCAATTTTTTAAGTTCCAGTGCACTTTTAATTGAACAGTAGTAGTTTAGTCCAGACTTCCTAAAAGAGTTCAGCTTTAATTGCCACACGAGTTCATGTTTCTCCAGAATATTCGGGATGTCTCCTTCAAGATCACCCATGTCTATGCGATGATCCAGGATCTGGAATTTAAAACCTGTGTTAATAAGATAAGATTTCCTAACTACTGTTGCATCACAATGGTAAAAAAGCAAGGCAATTATGCACCTATGTTCCCAGGTCTCTGTTACTAGAGGTCAGGCACTGTTTAATTTTGACTAGGTGCACTGCATTATATTACTTCACTTGATAGCTAACTAAAGATTTCCTAGATACAGACATGAAAAAAGAAACTTTAAAAGTGATGATGCTATACAGAAAGTTATCTTGATCTTCATTTAAGGCCCAGGTGGCATTCACCAAACTTAGTCTAAATGCAGTCCTAATGACTTAGTTGTTTTTGATTGTTTTTCAAAATAATACAGACAGACTTGTGTGGATGCAGACTGCTATAGTAATAATATCATGCTTAAGATCACAGTCATACCTTTCAACCTCTTAGCACAAGAAATCAGGACAAAGCCATAATTTTAAATAGTGCTCTTATAAACTTAGAAAATTGATAGAACATCAGGTCTTGCATTAGCATGAATTTTCTAAAGGATATGAAATCTGAAACTAAAATGTCTGTCATTATTTTCTAAGTTCATTTCTCAACAATTTGCCAGAAAAACAAAAAAATGTTTTGTGGAACAGATCAAAAATAGAAGGCCAAAATCTGGACATTCTGTGAAAACCTGGACAGCTGAGATGCATGATCTCTCTTACTGTGTTGTAAAAAGTAAAAGTGGAAGTCCTGGTTTATAAAAAATGCTTCGCAAACACAGTGGGTTTAAGAGCAGGATATTACATGGATAATGATTTAAGAAAGACTTGAGAAAAATAATGGGCTTAATGCTATCTCTTGAGGAATTACAGAGAACTCATCTTCAATGGGAATAGGGGTTCTAAGCTTTAAATGTTTTTGTCTAAAATATTATGTGCAGACCCGAGGACAGGCCTATTTGCAAATCCATTAATAGGAGCTTGTAACAGAAAGATACAGATAGCAGAGACAAAATCAATTTGTTAAGTCTACAAAGCTTCTGTGAATAATCATCTTCAAGAGAAGGAATGGATCAGGAAGCAGCCAGAGAGATTGGGTCTGGAAGCAAGCAGAGGGCACTCTTAGATTTACAAAGTAAGCACAACAGCTAACAATACCTCTTAACTGTCCCGATTTTCACAGAATGCCCAGATTTTTGCTTCATATTTTTAGTCTGTTCCTCATAATATGTATGGTTTTCTACCCACTCAATGAGGATTTAAGTAACTAAATAATGACAGATATTTGAGTTACAGAATTCATATCCTTCAGAAAATGTATAATAATACAACACCTATTATTTCAGCAACATTCTAAGATCAATATTTAAAACCTGTCCCTATTTTTGTGCCTTTGTCCTCCCATTATTTTTGGCTTTGTCCAAATTTCTTGTGTTAAGAGGTTGACAGGTATGACGTAACTCTTGTCAGTGCTTTTCAAATGTATAAGTAATTCTATACGTTTATGGGTACATAATGGAGAGATAATATAAACTGAAAGGATGAAAACAAGTCTTCTGTTGATTAATTATTTTTATCACCTTTATTAAATGCTAACATTTTAAGCAATGACATAGGTACACATACATTAATAGTAGAGAAAACAATCCACAGTAACATTCTTCATTATTTTAGCATTTTACCTAACTTTTTTCTATTTAACAATTATCATTCACTCTAGCATTACATATATTGCTCAACCCCTATCTTCCCTTAAGTCGCACCATCCTACAGAATAGAATTCTGAATGTACTGTTCACATAGATTCCACTTCTGTTTCTTGTAGGTTTTCTTGCAGCTGACATCTCTCTTATTAAATAAGGCAATATCTGATCTGATTCTTTATGAATATTTATGCCTGGAATGGACTGCTGCTGGAACTAGCATCAGGTTAGAGAACACAATACAACAATAAATATCAGTGCCAGAATAAGGCAGACAAATTATATAACAATACTTGAGATTATGGAAAAAAAGCTTTGCCTTGTGTTCGTATTATGAGTTTGTAATGTGATTTTGTCTAAGGGATTACTTTTGTCCATTAGCTCAAAATGAGAAACAGTAGATGAAGGTGAATGTTTCATGCATATTTGTGGGTTCACATCTCAGTGTACACTATTTCCAGTTTTGATGGATCTGATACACATGTGGAAAACAAATAGCACCAGAAACACCAGATCCAAGAGTATGAACTTCACTTGTGACATGGATTCATAGGTTCATACGTGTATACTAGGCTAATGACCCTGGAGCCTTTACAAGCCTAACCCATAGGATTACCCTGACATTGTGCCACCTGCCATTAGTTCCCAGTGCCTCTGTCGAGTAGAGCCACTGGAGTGATCCCCACAGTCAATTTTCAATTTCCCATCCACTCATCAAGATTTCTCTTGAAGAGGGCCAGTGCGGTGCTCTGTTTGACATGCATGGGAAGTCTATTCCATAGCATGGGCAGTCTCTGGGTTATGAACCTGTCCCTCCAGCTTGTTCTGTTGATTGTGGTAATGAGGTTAAGATCTCTTTAGTGTGTGGTGTAGAGGGATTGAGAATTCTTTAGATGTAGCATTTCTAACAGAGCTGGGTCAGACATGGCTTTGTAAATCAAGCAGAGATCACCTCTAAGTAGGCGATATGAGACAGAGAATAGTTGGAGTGTTTTGAGTCTGTCATTATTGAACAAGTGCTTAAGGCCTAGGATCCTCTTTGTGAGGTACTTTTGTGGCCTCTTCAGTTGTTCCAGGTGTCTAGTGAGGTACATGCCAAATGGGGCATTGTACTCGATGATTTGCCTAAATGAGGGAAGAGTTGAGGGAGACAATGACCTTTTTCTTCCTGGATGCAAAAACCTTAGTAATGAGATGTGCCACATAGAAGGACTTTCTGACCACCGTGGCAATGTGGTGGTCAAAAGAGAGGTTGCTGCCAACTTGTGTTCCCAGATCTCTTATAATGCCTTCTGTGTTCAGTGGACTACCATAGATGTGGTAATTAATGAGAACTGTGTTTTTCCTAAAGGGGATGACGACACATTTTTTGGCATTGAGTTTAAGGCCATGGTTCTGACACCAGTCATTGGTCTCAGTGAGGCCTTTCTGTAGGATGACAACATCACTTGGGGAGTTAATAATAGGTCCCAACTTGCAATCATCTGCAAACTTTGTCAGCCAGCATCCCTTCGTGTTGGCCTGGACTTCAGAGAAGTAGATACTAAACAGGAGAAGACCCAGGACTGAACCCTGTGGGACTCCACTCGTGACTTGTCGGCAGTCTGACTTTTAGTCAGGTACTTTCACACTGTGGGTTCTATCTGTAAGGCAGTTTGCAACCCACCTAGAGATATAGGGGTCGATGCCTAACTTAGTGAGTTTTTCTATAATTCCTGAGTGGGGAATGGTATCAAAGGCCTTGGCCAGATCAAGATTGGCTGTATGAACCACCTTGCCTTCATCCACAGCTCTGCTGACTGACTCAAAGAAGTTAACCAGGTTGAGCAGGCATGATCTACCCTTCACAAAACCAAACTGTGTGGGGTCCAGAGTTTGGAGATTCCCTATATCTCCTCCAAAAAAAGAAAGCCAATCTGGTGGTCCCATGCCATAAACAAACTCTGCAACAGAAGGAGGAAATTGATGCAGAATAAGGTGAAGTCCCAAGACTGGAAAAACTCCCTTATCAGCCTCAACAAAAAGTTGAGATCTCTCATCACATCCTCTAAACCTAGCTATAAAAACAGAATTGGAGCAGATAGTAAAGACAACAACAAGGCCTTCTATAGTAATGTAAAGAATCTCCACTGCAATACTCAGATTTGCTCTGAGCTGCTGCACAATGGTACCTCCTATACCATGCCAAAAGATATTGCCAATATACTGGCATACAGATTCAGTGCTGACTTTACCCCTCTCTCCCCCACCAAAGGACCAATCGCAATACAAGTAGATTGCCAGGCACCCAATACTACTGCTGCACAAGTTAAAACAGCACTGTCCATGGCCAAGAATACAGCTTCTATGGGACCTGAAAATATCGCTGGATGTTTTCTATATAACCTACAGAGTAAACTGGCACCTCACCTGTGTGCCCTGTTCAATCACAGTCTCACCTCACGCTTTCTCCCTACCAAATGGCGCACTGCTATAGTCATCCCTCTCCACAAAGGAGGAGTGACAACAGACCCTGGAATCTATCGCTCCATTAGCCTGATGAGTCTGATATGCAAAGTTACGGAATGCATCATCACGGACCTAATTAACAAGGATATAGGGTATCTCCAAACTCTGGATCCCACACAGTTTGGTTTTGTGAAGGGTAGATCATGCCTGCTGAACCTGGTTGAGTTCTTTGAGTCAGTCACCAGAGCTGTGTATGAAGGCAAGGTAGTTCATACAGCCTACCTTGACCTGGCCAAGGACTTTGATACCATTCCTCACTCAGGAATTATAGAAAAACTCACTAAGCTAGGCATCAACCCCTATATCATTAGGTGGGTTGCAAATTGCCTCACAGATAGAACCCACAGTGTGAAAGTAGCTGACTGCAAGTCAGACTGCTGCCCAATCATGAGTGGGGTTCCACAGGGTTCAGTCCCGGGTTCTCTCTTGTTTAGTATCTACTTCTCTGAAGTCCAGGCCAACATGAAGGGACTCTGGCTGGCAAAGTTCGTAGATGATTGCAAGTTGGGAGCTGTTATTAACTCCCCAAGTGATGTTGCCATCCTACAGAAAGGCCTCACCAAGACCAATGACTGGTATCAGAACCATGGCCTTAAGCTCAGTGCCACAAAGTGCATCATCATCCCCTTTCAGAAAAACATAATTCCCATGAATTACCACATCGATGGTAATCCACTGAACACAGAAGGTATTATAAGAGATCTGGGAACACCGTCTGACAGCAACCTCTCTTTTGACCACCACATTGCCACTGTGGTCAGAAAGTCGTTCTATGTGGCACATCTCATTAGTAAGGGTTTTGCATACAAGAAAAAGATGTCATTGTCTCCCTCTACTCTTCCCTCATTAGTCCAATCATCAAGTACAATGCCTTATTTGGCATATACCTCACTAGACAACTTCAGCAAAAGAGGAGGCCACAAAGTACCTCGCAAAGAGGATCCTAGGCCTTAAGAACTTGTCCGATATGGGCAGACACAAAACACTCCAACTATTTTCTGTCTCATATCAGCTATGTAGAGACGATCTCTACTTGACTTACAAAGCCATGTCTGACCCAGCTGTGTTACAAATGTTACATCTAAAGAAATCCCAATCCCATCACACCACATCCTTCAGAGACCTCAACCTCATTACCACAATCAGCAGAACAAGCTGGAGGGATAGGTTCATAACCCAGAGACTGCCCATGCTATGGAATAGACTTCCCATGCATGTCAAACAGAGCACCTCAATGGCCCTCTTCAAGAGAAATCTTGATGAGTGGATGGGAAATAGAAAATTCACCCTGGGGATCACTCCAGTGGCAATACTCAACAGAGGAGCTGGGAACTAAGGTCGGGTGGCATGATGCCAGGGTAATCCTATGGGCTAGGCATATAAAGGCTCCAGGGCCATTAGCCTAGTACACACCTGTGAACCTATCTATAAGACTAAAGGGACTAAAACATTTTAACTGCTTGTATCTTACTATCCATTTCCATATAACAAAGCTTCCATTTTCTCAGTTTTTATATTACCTTTTTTTAGTCTCTTCCCACATATCCTTAGCTGCCACATTAGAATAAGTTTTAATCCATACTTCTAAATATTTCATTTTGCAGCAGTAGTGCTGCGCTTAGTGTTGTCTCCTCACAGCAAGAGGTTCTCTAGTTCGATTCTCAGCTTGAGTGCCTTCTGTGTGGAGTATGCATGTCCTACCTGTAGTTGAATGAGTTTTAAAGACATGCAGTAGGTGCATGTGTTTGGCCTCCGTGAAGATTGGGTGCCAGGCTGGCAACTTGATACGGTAAAAGCTGCACTGCCAATCATTCGGTGGACTGGTAATCAGCTGTGTTGAACCCTAATGGGAGAAGCTGAATGACTCCTAAATATTTAATTGTATCATGTCCCCATAAATATGGGTATTCCTGAACCAGTTCACATGTGGGTACATAATTTCTCTCTATTGCCTTTGTTTTAGCTTCATTCATTTTGTATCCATGGTGGTGCAGCAGTTAGCATTGTCGCCTCACAGGCAGAGGCTCTCCAGTTTAATTCTCAGCTGGAGTGCCTTCTGTGTGGAGTCTGCATGTCCTCCCTGCGATTGACTGAACATTAAAAAAAAGACATGCAGGTAATTGTGTTTATCCTTGTTTATTAGGTCCATGATGATAAATACCATAGATTTGCATATCAGACTGTTTAGGCTAATGGGGAGATAGTTCCCAGGGTCTATAGTCACTCCTCCTTTGTGGAGAGGTATGATTGTAGCAGTGCACCATTTAGTAGGGACAAAGCCTGAGGTGAGGCTGTGATTGAACAGGGCACACAGGTGAGGTGCCAGTTCACTCTGTAGTTCATGTAGAGCACAGCCAGGGATATTGTCAGGTCCCATAGAAGCTGTATTTTTGGCCTTGGGCAATGCTGTTTTAACCTGTGAAGCAGTAATGTTGGGTGCCTGGCAATCTACTGGTGTTGTGATTGGTCCTTTGGTGGGGGAGAGAAGGGTAAAGTTGGCACTGAATCTGTCAGCCAGTATATTGGCAATATCTGTTGGCTCAGTATAGGAGGTACCATTGTGCAGTACCTCAGAGCAAATCTGGGTATTGCCGCGGAGATTCTTTACATAAATATAGAAGGCCTTATGGTTGTCTTTACTATCTGCTGCAATTCTGTTTTCATAGCTAGCTTTAGAGGACTTGATGAGGGATCTCAACTTTTTGTTGAGGCTAATAAGGGAGTTTTTCCAGTCTTGAGAATTCACCTTATTCTGCAACAGTTTCCTCCTTCTGTTGTAGTTTGTTTATGGCAGGGGTCCACCAAATTGGCTTCGTTTTTTTGGAGGAGAGCGTCTTGGTTGTATTTGGTTTGGCGAGATCCATGCATTTGTGTAGGTGTTCGTACAGGGCATTAGTGTATGATTCAGTGGTCATGTAACTGTTCTCCATTTGCATGGGTGTTGTGAAGTTAGCCACCTGTGTTTTTAGGAGCCCAAAGTTAGCTTTGGAGAAGTTTTTCATGGTGGTTACCTTTGGGGGGGGGGGGGGTGGATTTCCAAGGTGATTAGTTTGTGGTTGGATCTAACCAGGAAGGAGTTGACTATTGGTGTAGAGCAATGGTCACCCATGTTAGTAATGACCAGTTCAAGGATGTTGCTACCTCTGCAAATGTAGAAACAAATAACCTCAAGCAATCGCCGCAGCTAAAATCGTGTGAAATTTATTCAAAAGGTAAAACTGGATAAGCACTTTCACACAGTGTGTGCTTCATCAGATCCATATAACTACTGAAACAGCCAAGTTTAAATCTCATAAAAATAGTTAAAGCAGCCAATAAAAAACAGTCAATTAAATCATTGATGAGATCTATGTTTCTTCAAACCAGGTTTTAAAGGCATAGTAGCATTAATTCTCAGTGCTTTATCTGCTTGCATCCTTGCTATCCATTGCATTTCAGCTAGCTCTACTCTATTATTTAAACCACCTCCCCTCTTGTTTACTGGAATCAACTGCAACACTGTAAATTCAAACATATGCCTTTCATTAACAGAAATATGCTTAGCTAAAGCATTAAGGAAATTCCTGTTTCTGATGTCACCTAAATGCTGAAGGATGTGTTCTTTAAGCATCCTGGTTGTCCTTCCAATATAAAAGAGGCACATGATCTGCAGTTGGCTAAGTAAACTAAGTTCTTAGATCTACAATCAGCATAAAAGCTGAAAGTAAATTAATTATTAGTGAATAATGTGTAAATGTATCTCTCTTAGATACGTATGAGCAAGCCCTGCATTTCCTGCATGGAAATGTACCATGCCTGTTAGATACTACCCGGGTAGCATTACTGGTAGTGCAACAAAGTTACCTTTTCAAAGAAAGATTGTTTTTAAATGTATAGCTAGGTCTATCCCCTACAGTGGCTCTTATCTGATCATTGGATACTAAAATGGGCAAATAATTATTTATTGTATCGCAGACCTTGTGAATGTTACTACTGTAAGTAAGAGGTAACCTTAGGACATCTCTATTGGATGGCCCATATGCCATCCTTGTGCCGTATTCATCAGCTGTTCTAAGAAAAAATGTTTTCCCTGCTGTGTCACGCAAGCCATTGAATTCTGTCATAGCTCTGCTTAAATCATCTTGATTATAACCTCTCATCATTAACTCATCATTCAATTAAGTAGATGCACCCCCTGTAGTCCTGGTCCTTAGTATGAAGTCTGGACATCCTTAAAAATTGACCTTTGACTATGCTGTTGAAGACATGCTTAGGATGTATACTAGAATGATGCATTCTTTCTGCAGCTTTTCCTAAACAAAGAGTTTTGAATCATACCATTAACTAAAACAACCTTAACAACTAAAATCGCAATACATTGACTAGAAAATTTCAAAGTAAATCTAAAGCAACCACTATTGCGCTCAAGATTTTCCACAAATTGTTGCAATTCCACATGTGTACCTTGCCACAAGACAAAGATATCATCCACAAATATTTTGTAGTGCTGCAGGTGTGGAGTAAATGTATGGTAGGATACGACCACTTGCTCTCCCAGTCAGCCAACACCAGGTTGGCATAACTGTTCACACAGATGGTCCCCATAGCTACCCCAAGTATTTGTATATAGATGGCATCCTTAAACATGAAAATGTTATTTTCCAAGACTAATTCTAACAGCATGCCTAGCAATTCAGTATGCACAGGAGTATAATCAGTATTATCACTTAGAAAGTGCTTCACTGAATCAACCCCAAACTCATTAGGTATTACCGTGAACAAAGTACAGATGTCCATAGTAGCCAGTAAAACATCAGTTTGAAACAATGCATAGTTTCTGATGAAATCACCCAAAGTACATAAGAAATGCTCAGTATCTTTTAGAACAGCTATTGCCTTTTCCAAGGGTAACTTCAACTGACTAACTTTCAATAAAAATGGAAATTAATTCAGTCACCCATCCTCTCCCTGAAACTATAGGGTGAAAGGATGGCTGCGACAGAGATTTAGGCACCTTGGGTAAGGCATGAATAATGGGAATTAATGGCTTATCAACAAACATGAAGTCATATATCTCTTTGCTAATAATGGGCGTTAATAATAAGTCATATAAAACATCATGTACTTTCTTCACAATCAAGTCAGCTACCAACTGAGAAATGATTACATAGGTAGCAGTTTCACTCAATATCTCTTGCATGCTATTAACATAAAACATTGAATCTAACACAACAACCACCTCACCTTTGTCAGCTGGGTGTATCACTAACCTGGAATCATTCTGTAGTTGCTGTAAAGCTGTGACCTCATCTTTGTTTAAAATATAAATGGTATTAGTGGTTGCCAATGAACCAAAAATCTCCTTCTCACAAAGTTTAACAAAAGTATCAACTATTGATGGCAACTGAGGGTTATACAAACTAGGATGCTTCAGAGGATTGGCTATGGTGCCACCATCATTTGAAAATATGAGTTTAAGTGCTACATTTCTCGCAAAAGGTGTAATGTCTACAATTATATCACTAACCTGCGAAGGTCGAGCTGACACGAAACTTAGTCCTCTATTAAGTAAACTCATCTGCGATGCAGTCAGTTCAACAGAAGACAAATTAATGACTAGCATTGATACCTCTTCTAACGTGTTCCTTCCATGAGGTTCTCTTCCTCTGATGATGGTTCCTCCTCTTCCAGCCTTGGCTGTGAAGATGCCCTCTCCTCTGTGATTGAGGCAACTTGAAAGGGGCTGGCAGACCAGGGAAAGGCCTATCTGCAGATATAGGGTGATTTGTAATCTTCAGTCAAGCTCCACCTACTGTAAATTGATTGGTTTGCAGCTTTGGAGGTATGCTTATGGCTCCAGCCCCTGTATTTTCAGGAGCCAAATTTAATGGAACCACTTGTGGCTGAGCGGGCTCCAGAAATAATACATTGTTGCATCATTCTAGTATGCATCCTAAACATGCCTTCAACAACATAGTCAAAGGTTAGTTTTTAATGATGTCCAGACTTCATACTGAGGACCAGGACTGTAAGGGTGTGTCTACTGACTTGAAAATGAGTTAATGATGACAGGTTATAATCAACATGATTTAAGTAGAGCTATGCCAGAAGTCAATGTCTTGCATGACACAGCAGGGAAATCATTTTTTCTTAGGACAGCTGATGAATATGGCACAAGGATGGCATATGGGGCATCCAATAGAGATGTTCTAAGGTTACCTCTTATCTACAGTAGTAACATTCACTAGGTCTGTGATACAATAAACAAATATTGGCCCATTTTAGCATCCAATGATCAGATAAGAGTCATTGTGGGGGATAGACCTAGCTATACATTTAAAAACAACCTTTCTTCGAAAAGGCAACTTTGTTACACTACCAGTAACGCTACCCGGGTAGCATCTAATAGGTATGGTACATTTCCATGTAGGAACTGCAGAGCTTGCTCATACGTATCTAAGAAAGATACATTTATGCATCCCTTCACTAATAATTAATTTACTTTCAGCTTTTATGCTGATTGTAGATCTAAGAACTTAGTTTACTTAGCTAACTGCAGATCATGTGCCTCTTTTTATACTGGAAAGACAACCAGGATGCTTAAAGAATGCATCCTTCAGCATTTAGGTGACATCAGAAACAGGAATTTCCTCATAATACAGAATACTTTTATTTCTTTTTTCCAAATACTCTGAGAATTTTAGTATTGTTCAGATGTTCTTCTAGATACAGGAGTGGCCGTTTCAGTGACAGGTAGGCATTTGCCTCCTGACTTGTCTGAACGTACATGTATTTCAAGTTTTAATGGCTCTGGATGTCTAGCTACAGGTAGTAAATTGCATACAACAATGGCTTGATGTAGGAATAATTCAAAAGGGAAATAGCCCTAGAAATTCACCCATATGGCCAGTTAAAAAGAAAGATGGCACTTACCGATTGGTTATTGATTTACAAAAAGTGAACCAATTCACGACTCCCTGGGCTCATCTGATTCCAGGGGTCCCAGAGATAGCAGCAAGAATAAAACCACAAAGTCAGTGGTTTATGATCATAGACTTAGCTAATGGTTTCTTTGCAGTACCACTGCAGGAAAAAGATTGGCAAAGGTTTGCTTTTACATTTCAAAATAAACAGTATGTCATGACGTGGTTACCGGAGGGATTTCAAAAAAGTTTGGTTATATTTCACCAAATAGTTGGATGAATACTACAAGGTCTAGAATCTGATGATTCTGTTTTGCATTACATTGATAACATACTAATACAGTCTGAAAAAAAAGCATTTAGCTAAAATAACACAGGTTCTTCAAACGAGGCAGGGTTTAAGGTTAAAAGTGAAAAGGTATAATTCATGTCATCCGAAGTAAAATTTCTAGGTACTATTTTATGTCCTTCTGGGTGTACTGCTTGTTTGGAGAGGGTGCAGGGAATCTTGCAAATGGATAAACTGGTTATGATTCTGGATTTTCAGAAATTTCTCGGTATCATGAATTATAATCGGGAATTTATAGAGGATTATGCCAGCATGACAGCTCCTCTGTATGCCATGCTTTCTAGCCAGAAAGAATTATCCTTTCTGGAGTGGGGAACAAAGGAAAATACAGCTTTTTGTGATTTAAAGGCAGCATTAGCCAAGGCTACAGAATTAGTAGCTCCAGGTTTAACACGTCTCTTTGTGTTACAGGCAGCAACCAGACCCAACACACTCTCTGCTGTGCTTTTACAGGAGTGGCCTCAGGGCTCTAATTCTAGAATGGAAAAAACTTTACGCCCCATTACATTTTTCAGTAGCAAGATGACACATGTTGAGAGGGGATACCACCCATGGATTCAGCAACTTTTGGCCATTTATTGGGGTTTAAGACAAATTGAATACTTAACAGCTTTTTCTAAAGACATTATAGTACAGACACCGCATTATGCCATACAGGCTTTGATAAATGAGACTCAGCTAAATAAATTGATTGATGACGTCAGTCAAGCAGTGTTTGCATTATTTAGTGTCAAGCAAGTTACAATAAAGGCAGGAGATAAGTATTACTTATCTAACTTCATGGGATATGAAGGAAAATGACACAAATGCATTAGGCACATTTCAAATCCAGAAAAGCCCATTCTGTCTCCTGATTTTCAGGAAGACAGGCCATCCATCTTTGTTGATGGTGCTCGATTTTGGGACAATGGACAATATCAGACTGGATTTGCAGTAGTACTAGAAAACCCTTCTATGGGACCGCCGACTCTGATTCAGTTACCGGGACATATGTCTGCTCAGCGAGCTGAACTAGAAACAGTTCTTTATGTGTTACAGCATTTTCCACCTGTCAATATTTTTTCAGACAGTGCATATGTAGTTAATTCTCTATGGCTGCATATTTCTACATGGGCAAGGACAGGGTTTGTTGATAACATGGGCAAACCACTCAAGCATGCTTCTGTGTTACAGACTATTTGGAATTTGGTTCGTAGTCAGTCCTTTGTTGGTTGCTACAGTATCTTAAAGGTAAAAGCTCATCAGAAAGCTACAAATGAAAGTTTTCAGTTAAATAACTATGCTGATCAGATGGCAAAAAAGGCAGCAAGGAAGGAATGCAATTGTATCCTACAAAACACCTTTCTAGTGTACCAGATAAAACCACTGCAGTACATGCTATACAGACATTTTCAGTTCAGAATTTGCAGCATGATTTGTTGCAGATCCAAATTAAGTTTGGACTGCATGAAGAGTTAGAAAATGTACTCTAGTAGGAGAAAGTCCAGGGCAATATTATGCAAAATGTTTTGAAGATGGTTCTAGCCTTCCTTATATACCATACCAACAGGCAGGACAGTTAGTGAAATGTAATCATCAGGTTTTGAGACATTTGGGTACACAAAGGTTTGGCCCATTGTAAAGAACAAGTATTGGCATCCACAATTAAACAAAATCTGTGATTTAGTGCATGCTGAATGTTTAATATGTTTCCAGGTAAATGCTCAATTGAAAAAAAACACAGTTACTAAGAGTAACTCCAGCGGATGGACCTTGGTATGCCACCCAAATTGACTTTGCAGGTCCATTACCCCCAGCTAAAGGTGGGTACAAGTATCTTCTAGTTGTAGCTGATGTTTTTTCAAAATGGGTAGAAGCAATTCCTACAAAAACAATGATGGCTAATGCTACAGCAAAAGCCTTATGGAAAAACACTTTTTGTCATTGGGGATGGCCATGAGTTATCGAATCCAATAACAGGCCACAATTTGTCAGTAAACTGATAAAAGCTTTGTGTGATTTGCTTGGTATCCAGCAATGATGTAATGTTCCT
Organism: Protopterus annectens; assembly: GCF_019279795.1. NCBI lineage: Eukaryota > Metazoa > Chordata > Ceratodontiformes > Protopteridae > Protopterus > Protopterus annectens. The sequence goes on along the minus strand of NC_056730.1, from coordinate 281,159,814 downwards.
TACCATCCCCAGTCTAATGGGATAATTGAAAGAATTAACAGGACTCTTAAGAAACACCTTAAGAAAACCTGCTTGGAAAAGGGTGTAAATTGAGTAAAACATTTGCCTGGAATCTTGCTGGGTGTCAAAGCAACTCCACACAGTAAAACAGAGATCTCACCTTTTGATGTCATGACAGGTAGAAAAATACCTGTACCATTGCCATTCGATCCTACTGTTAGTACAAACAGACCATTATTAGAAATTGCACAGCATCAACAACGGTTAAAAGATATTTCTGAATTGTGTCAAAGTCTATCAGAAATACAAGCATTCAAATTATGACCAAAGGATTCTGTTATGCCAAAAGAAAACCGTCCCTCTGGGACACAGGTATTGATCAAGGAATTCCAGATGGATGGTCCATGGGATAGTTATTGGCAAGGACCATTTGAAGTAATTACTCAATTAGGACCTCTAGTGTACAAAGTTAAAGGAAAGAAAAAGAGCTAAATAATTCTTGTTCATAGATGTCAGTTGAAAGTCGTTAAGTGACTTCATGTTTTGTTGGGTTTTTGTAGACTCATGGCAAACGCCAAGTCTGAAACACTTGAAAAAGCATTTATCAAAACAACTTTTCAGATTAATACCACTTACGTGGAAAGGTTATATTATTGTGCATAATGAAGATTCTGTTTGTCATTGTACTGACTGTACTCATTGGAGCCCTTAGGGTAGGGTGTCAAACAGGAGAAATGCAAGTTTGGAAAATAAACAGTGACAATAATACTGCAAAGCCAAGTTGAGTGAATGCTCAAAGATACATCGTTTTTGTGGGCAAAGACAGCAGGACAACTTTATTTGTCCATATAATGCTACTTGTATCTTCGGGTACATAAAGATTTTGAGTAATGTTACCTTTTGGTCCGTGGTTAGGGGTCATTATTACATTCTACCAAATAGTCCTAAGGTAACCCTTGAATTTGATTCCAAAGTTTCTATTAAATGTTGTCAATTTCCTATATTTTATTTGGGAAAAGTAGAAAATTTAAAGAAATATCCAACATCGATACAACGACTAATCTTCACCTATGTGAAGAAGTGCGGTAATCATACCATACAGGGAATTAGTATTCCTCCCAATAATACGAAAGTACAACTAAATTTTACAACTGGAGTTTCTGTAATATGCACTAATACCACAGTCATTACAGGCAGCATACATTGGGCATATGTTCTATCAATATTAACAGGTAAACCTACCTCTGTTCATACAGACCATTTAGTTAAAATTCCTTCTACCTGTAAAAAGGTAGTCAGACAGTATCAAAAGGTTGTGGTACATTTTAACATCACATTTCCAGACACAGGCAGGTGCCGATATAAAAGGGTATGGTATGATACTTTGCTAGGAAGCCTAGGTGCAGGCATGGGAGTTATTAATGCAGCTGACATTAAAATTCTAACTAATCGATTAAAAGTAGTGGGGGAAGATATCTCTCAGATTGTGCATTTTCAAGCATATTGGAATCCAGAAATATGGAAGACACACCTGCACAATATAAATTATCAGCAGCAATTTTTAGACAATTATGATGCTATGCAGCTACATCAGTTGAAATCTGATGGTAACATGGCAATTTTTGTAAATTGGACAATATGCACTATGCAATCTTTGTATGTGGAAATTCAGAAAAATAGAGTCTGAACTTATGTTACAAAATGAAAATGTTTGGCGACAGTTTAACAAATGGATACCTAATTGGATTAGGTTATTTATTGAAGTAACATACTGTACTCCACAATATTGTACAGGAAAGTTTATGCATTATAATGTTACTGATACCACTATTATGTGTCAATTTACTGTGTTACCTATGATATTTCTCGTACAAGAAAGGTATGAGTATTGGTTGCCACAATTTGAAGGTAATTATATAGATATGAGAGGAAAAACACATAAAATCGAGTATAGTACAGAGACTCAAAATGGACTAATTTGCCAACAGCATTCACCTGTCTATGAACCATGCTTACTGCAGCATTCTGTTAATTTGTGTAAATGGACTATTATGCCTTCTTCTTTTCAAATGTTTTTAGAAGTGGCTGCTCAGTATATTTGTCTGGTTACAAATCAAGACATAGGTCATAATTTAAAATTACCATTTATAGGATGTTTATCACATGTTGATTTCCTTAAATTGAATAATAAGAACTATGTGTTTACTGAACCCATAAAAGCGAATATTTCTGAGAACTGGAATTATGACTTAATACAGCTTCCCAATATATCTGTATCTTTGGATAATTTAAAAAAAAATAATGAACAATACTAAAATTCTCAGAGAGTATTTAGAAAAAAGAAATTAAAGTATTCTGTACTATAAGGCATTAAGCATCATTGCAAAAGATAAACTACTTAGTTTGGCTGAAAAGACCAAAAAAGACACTGCTCACAACTGGTGGGATATCTTTACTGGTTGGTCAAAATCAGGAAAAAAAATCTGATAAATTGGTTGATACATCCTGTATTAGTAGTGTTAGGCATTATAGTCATACTAACTATCTGAAATTGCTACCTAAGTTGTCATTTGCAAAAAACTTATAGAGTTCAGCAAATCATGATGGTTAACCTGAATAAACTGAATAAAGTTTTGATGTGTACCATTAAAGAAAAAATTGAAAATGAACAGTCATTTTCCGCTTTTTGAATAAAAAGTGGAAATTGTGAGAGTAAAGAACAGGTTAAAATGGATTTCTGTGGATTTTTCTGAAATTTTGAAATAAATGCTCTGCATTTCAGTGTGTAGAGGGCACTTATTTACCTAACTTGGCAAAACATATAGCTTGGCATTCAGCAATCATTATTAAGAATCAGAAGTAGAATATTTTATCTTTTCGAAACTATGCAGCTTTGTAAAATTATTATCTACAAGCAGGTCAAGACGAACTCTTGTATGCAGTTGTGACTCATCAACATAATATGCAAAGATTGGCCAAGGATGAAAAGAGTTATTCTTCAGGAACAGAATGTTTAAAATATGGAAAACAAACTGTCAGCAGACCATCTTGAAAGGAAAGACTTATTATTCTGGCAAATTCTCTAAACTGCTGATGCAGGCAGAAAAGACACTATAAAGATTGGGACTTTTTCTTTTGTATCAGAGGCTTTGATTATTCTATTCTTGCAGACCTAAAACTGTAAGCTGAAGTACATTTTTGATGTATATATATCTTTTATTGCTAAGCTACATGTAAACCTTGTGTGCAGTAAATGAATGTTGTAACAGAACTGTCTCAGTGTCTTCATTGAGTAAAAGTACAGACTACCTGACTAGTGTAGTATAACTTTAACACCCTCCAACATGAATATACCTAATCTTTTCCCTATATATTTCCATCTTTGGAAAAATTTTATTGTATAATTTTCCTGTGTCTGTTTCTTTATATACTCTTTCATTCTGCTTTATCAATTTCTGCTATTACATCTTTCTGTCTGTCTTCATATATTAAATTCCTTTCTTCCTTCCTGTCATCTTTTTTTTTTTCAATTTTTTCTTACTTCATTTCCTCCATGTAATATTGAAATCCCCCCAACAATATATTCCTCGTCTAGTTCTTCACCAAAATCATTCTACCACATCTACCCCTCCTCGACCTAATCCAGACAGAAACACCTCCCTGAAGACACCCCATTGCCCTTCATTACCTTAAAGATCAAGTGCAAAGGGAGTTTTGCCATTTTTTGTTATAATTATTCCTTCATCTTGAAAAGTGTGCTTTCTTAGTCTAAAATATGTAGTTTTCAATTTAGTTATGCCAGTGGACCTATACTTGTTAAGTTTAATAAACGGGTGCTTCTGTTTAGGGTTGCCACCTATCCATCTTTTTTCTGGACTACCCAGAAATCAAATAGATTCTCCAGTAGTCCAAAAAACACAGTACAAACTCTGGTATTCTGTTTCAAAAAAGGAAACCGACTATCGGAGTTTGTTAAATTTACTGATTTACTATGCTTTTTTACAGAAAAGCATAGTAAATTGGCTGAAAACAGGGAAGAGAACAGAAAATAAGGGTGTTCCCCATCAGCTGATGTCATAGTGGTGTCACAAAATAGGTAGAATGTGGACAGGAGAGGGGCAGGAATGGGCAGGGTTATGGGTGATGTGAGGGGTGTGGCCTTAGTATGGTTTTAGCCACAAAAATATGTGGCAATCCTTCTACTGTTTACTGTATGCTGAGCAACCATCCAGTCACTGTCTGATACCATGTCATGTAGCCATGCTTTCAGATGATTCAGTAGAGGGGAATATCGGTTTGTAGTAGGTAGGCATCGTTTCTTTTTGTAGTGGGTTGGCATGATTTCTTTTGTCTGCCGCAGGTTTTATTACAAAGTAACCAGAATGCAGCACAATCAGTTACTCAGACAACATATCAATATATAAACACAGCTATATTCAAGTGAAAGGTAACAAACATAAGATGGGTAAGATTCTTAGTAAGGTATATTGTGCTTGGCATACACTGTAATAAAACAGGTGCAAAAGTAACAAATAATTGTCTACTAATGGGTTGACTAATCAGTTTTAGGAAGAAAACTAAGGATATATAGTGCCTTTTTTAGGCAAGGTTCAAATGACAAATTCACCACCATAACAGGTGCAAGCAAGCAAAATCTGAAGGTAATGCTACTCAATGCTAGAAGTCTAAACCTCAAAATGTACTCACTCAAGGCACTCCTTAGTGAGCATCCCTGCATTACAGGCTATAATTCATACAACACCTTTCGGCCACCTAACCCAGAATGAATCTCTAAAGGTGGAGGCCTGTCCATATTCATTAAGGATATTTTAAACAAGCCACTGGGGTAGCCATGGAGGCTGTCTGTGCTCCCATATTTGCAAATTTTGTAATGTCATACAGGGAAAAGGAATTTTTAATGAAAAGTAGTTTTTGGTCAAAATCTTACATTACACCAGATTCCTGGATGATCGTTTTTTGTTGTGCAGGGTAGTCAACAAGAATTGGATGCTTTTTTTTGTTTCATTAATAACACAGTGGAGTTCTTAAAATTTACCTATGGTTTCAGTGAAGAACAAATCACATATTTAGACATAGAGCTGAATGTTGATAGGGTTAATGGTCTCCTATATTCTAAGATATATAGAAAGCCAACTTTTTCAAAATCCTGTTTAGAATTTAAAAGTTGGCATCCTTTACATCAAAAAAGAGCAATAATTAAAGGCCAGTTGGTAAGGGCTGCCAGGATGGTTAGTCATGATGAGAATTTTCATGATGAAATTAGCTTTATAGTCAACATGTTTGTTACAAGGGGCTATCCCCTGGACTTGTTGGAAGAATTATCCAAGGAAGTGATAGGTAGAAGGTATAAAATTATTTATATACCAATTTTGGGTGTGCTTCACAGGCCACAAAGTGAACAGGTTGTTAATCATAGATTTAGGGAGAATGTAGCGGGATTCAGGTTTATAACTACTTTTAACCTGGATTCTGCTGATATAACCCAGGTGATTGTTAACAACTGGGAAATCCTGGGTTTTGACCTGAATGTAGGGACCAAAGTTGGAAAGTGTCCCGCCAGTATTGTATTTAGGAAGGATATGTCCCTTAAAAACATGTTTGAGCATAATGAAAATGCATATGGCCTTTCAAATAGAGCTAAAGGCAACACAAAATGTGGAAAGTGCAATTATTGTTGCCACATTTTTGAAACAGGAGAGCAGTTTAAATTGAATAAAAACAATTCTATTTCTATAAAAGGACACTATAATTGTAGTAGTGTTAATGTGGTTTATTTAGCTAAATGTCAAAAATGTTTGGCATTTTATGTAGGAAAGACCTCCAGAACATTCAAGACACGTATCAGTGAACTTCTTTATGATATAAAGAAAAGAAAAATTACTAACATTTTCTTTGGACATATTAAAGATAATGAGACACACTCATATACATTTTTGGCTATTGATCATATAATAAAGGACCCCCAGGGTAAAATAATAGATTTACACCTGGATGCCAGTGAATTGAAATGGCTGTTAAGGTTGGATGCTACCCAATTTCCTGGGCTAAATGAGGCAGTTAACATTCCATGTATTTTAAAACTAAAGCATATTATGGGCTGGATGGTCTGAAATTTCTTATAGGGCATAATTAAATATGAGATGTGTTTTTAATGTCTTAAATGTTTTATAATGTCAGTCAAATATTTGCATGTATATAATATATATATTTATTTATTCACTTATTTATACATTTTATTCATTCATCACACAAATTGTGTAGTGTGTTTTTAAGGTGTAATTATGTAATTCATGTGACATCATTAAGCAAGGGTATTTAAGGGTTGGGTTTATAATGAAATTTGTTCTGATGAAGTCTCTTGAAGGAGAAGAAAGGGCTTAACCATTATCTAATAAAGTTTGTCATTCACTTGCAACTTTTCTCTGTTTCATCTGATTTGGTGCTGTGAGCTGTTGTGGTTTGAAGGTTCTGAAGTTTTTAATTTGTGGTGGGGACAATAGAGGTATGACTGCTGAATCCTACACAAATGTACTTTATAAGCACTTACACGAGTGCATGGATCATGCTATCCCTAATAGAACCAAGATGCTATCCTCCAAAAAAAGGAATCCAATCTGGTGGTCCTCTGCCATAAACAAACTCTAGAACAGAAGAAAGAAACTATTGCAAAAAAGAGTAAAATCCCATGATTGGGGGAACTCCCTAGTCAACCTCAGTAAGAAGCTGAGATCCTTCATAAAATCATCCAAAGCTAATTACGAAACCAAAATTGCCACTGACTCTAAAGACAACCACCAAGCATTCTATAGCTATGCCAAGAATCTCAATGGCAGCACTCAGATCTCCTCTGAGTTACAGCACAATGGCACTAAATATACAGAACCAACTGATATTGCCAACATCCTGGCAGATAGGCTCAGTGCTAACTTTAACCCCGTCTCACCCCCTAGAGGGCCCATCACTATACCGGAAGAATGCAAAGTTCCTGTGATCACAGCTGGACAGATAAAAAACACACTCTCCTAAGCCAAGAACACAGCATCCATGGGACCTGACAATATCCCAGGCTGTGTTCTACATGAACTACAGAATGAACTGGCACCCTACCTAAGTACCATGTCCAATCATATCCTCACCTCAGGCTTTGTGCCCACTGAATGGTACACTGTGACGGTTATCCCACTCCACAAAGGGGGAGCCATGACAAACCCCGGGAACTACTGCCCCATTAGCCTGATGAGCCTGGTCTGCAAGGCCATGGAACATATCATCATGGAACTCATAAAAAAGACATTGGTAATCTTCAAATTCTGGACCCTACCCAGTTCAGGTTTGTAAAAGACAGATCATGTCACCTAAACCTTATTGACTTCTTTGAATCAGTCACCAAAGCCATAGATGAGGGTAAGGTGGTTCACACAGCTTATCTAGATCTCGCCAAGGATTTCAACACCATCCCCCACTCTGACATTATAGATAAGCTCACTAAACTAGGTATAAATCCCTATGTCATAAGATGGGTTGCCAACTGGCTCACTGACAGAACCCACACTGTGGAAGTAGCAGACTCCAAATCCGACCTCAGATCAGTGACTAGTGGAGTACCACAGGGTTCAGTCCTGGGTCCTCTCTGGTTTGGTATCTACTTCTCTGAAGTACAGGCTAACACAGAAGGTCTTTGGCTAACAAAGTTTGCAGATGACTGCAAACTAGGAGCCATAATCGAAACACCTAACGATGTGGACATACTACAAAAGGGCCTCACTGAGACAGATGCCTGGTGTCAAAGTCATGGCCTGAAGCTCAATGCCAAAAAGTGTATTGTCATCCCCTTTGGTAAAAACTCTGTACCCATGAACTACCACATAAATGGTAGTCTACGTAATGCTGAAAGTGTGATAACAGACCTTGGGACACAGGTGGACAGTAATCTTTCCTTTGATAATGACATCACCACAGTGGTCAGGAAATCCTTCTACATGGCTCACCTCATCACAAAAGGTTTCTCATCTAGAAAAAAAGAGGTCATTGTTACCCTCTACTCATCACTCATTAGACCCATTATAGAGTACAATGCCCCTTTTGGTATGTACCTCACAAGACATCTACAACAACTGGAAAGGCCACAGAAATACCTCACAAAGAGGATTACTGGCCTCAAGCAGATGCCCTATGCAGACTGTCTCAAAAAACTCCAGCTTTACTCTGTCGCATATCGCCTACTAAGAGGTGATCTCTGCCTAACATACAAAGCTATGTCAAACCCAGAGCTGTTGGACATGCTCCACTTGAAGAAATCCCAATCCCTTCAAGCTACACGCTCTAGGGACCTAAACCTTGTCACCACAATAAACAGAACATGCTGGAGGGGATAGATTCCTGTCCCAGAGACTTCCCATACTCTGGAACAGACTACTTATCTATGACAAACAGAGCTCCTCATTAGCACTCTTCAATAAAAATCTTGATGATTGGATGGGAAATAGGAAATTCACCCCAGGGATCACTTCTGTGGCTCTGCTCGACAGGGGCACAGGAAAATTATTTTCTTGGGTGGTGAAAGCCAGGGTACCTTTTTGGCTAGGCTTATATAGGCCCTAGGACTAATAGCCTAGTATTATTATTTTATTATTTATTTTATTTTACATTTGTTAACCGGGATGGTCCGACTTGGTACATGTCCTTTTTCAGCGGAGGCCCGGGGAGAAAAGCTCCAACAGAGTTACATTGATAATTAGGTACAGTAAATGAGCTGAAAGAACTTAAAAACATAGGCTATTTACATACAAGTACAAGACTGCCATAACTATTTCTGAGATTACTACAAATGTAACATTAATAACATATTAGCAAGGACAGTAGGCAGTATAATGACATAGAGTTAGACAGGATACATATTTCTTTATCACAGTATACAAAGTACTTATCATCTTAGCTAGTTGTTTATGTTTTAGTTAATGGCACAGAGCTAGTCTGGGTTTGAGCAAGGACATAGCCAGTGTGACTTGAAGTGGAGTTTTAGACTATTTTTGAATTGACTTAGAGAAGTTGCAAGCGTGATGTTATTTGGGAGAGAGTTCCATATTTTACCAGTGGTGTTGGCAAATAGCGTCACCACCTAGGTTGAGAGATTTAGTTGTTTGGACAAGGAGTCTGTTTGCTGAGTGAAGGCAGCTTAGATTGGAGTAGGGAGTCATTAAGTTTTTAGTGCTGGGGTATTCTCAGGTTGTTTAAGGATTTTGAAGGCCTCTATGAGTTGGGACTGGTGAAGAAGGTGTGGGAATTCTATCCATCCAAGCTTTGTCAGGTTAGTACAGTGGTGTGTTCTGTAGGGTAGGCCTGTAATGAACCTGGCAATGTGATTATAGCAGGATGAGAGCTTGGCCAGATCAGATTTGTTAAGGTGAGTGAGGACAGGAGAGGCATATAGTAGGGTAGAGAGAAGGTGTGAACGGGCTGTGGCTGCCCTGACATTCGGGGTAAGGAAGGCTTTAATTCTATATAGGGTCCCAAGTTTCTTGTTGACTGACTTAATGGCTTGGTATATCAAATCTGAGTTTATTGTCAATGTTTACTCCTAATAGCTTTGTATAGGTGTCTGGGGAGATGATGGTCCCATTATTGGATTTTATAGTGAAGTTTTCAGTCGGAGATCTATTGGTTGGGTAGAAGAGAAGTAACTTGGTTTTGTTTGGATTTAAGATCAGGAGATGGTTGGCAAGCCAGTTTTCGACTTTGGTGAAGCTATGTTGGGTGGTAGTTAGTAGATTTGCAAGAGAGGCATTGGAACATATTATAGTCGAGTCATCTGCATATTGAATGCAGGTGGCTTCAGGGATGACTGTTTGGATGTCGTTTATGAAGACTGAAAAGAGGAGAGGTCCTAATATGGAACCTTGAGTACCTACCTATGAACCTATATGTGGATCACCTTAATGACAGCCTTACTGTACAGTAAATTTCTCTGTTATACTGTAAGGAATTAGTGCTGAAAAGAAAATATTTGGAATAATATGCACATCTGTGAGGATGAAGATGCATTAAAGTGGTCACACCATAGCACATAACTGTTTACTACAGTGTGACATCCATGCTGCTATACTGTACAGTGGGAGGTTGGCATAATAGTTAAGGTGTTTGCCATACAGGCACAAGGTGCAGAGTTTGATTCTTACATGGGATAACAGGCTATGCTTAAAATGGCCCACAAGGGCAGTTAGTCTACTACTAAACTATGAACTGTATGCCTAGAGTAGTGAACTTTGATAGGAATATATATGTATACACAGAGTGCCATAATTATATTATGAAATCAGGAAAATATAAACTTGTTAAGTGCTTCTCTTGTGCAAGTCCCACTGCCCTCCTTACTCATGTATGCTAACCTTAACCTAAACCTTCCTCTATCCCTGCTCGTAACCCTAAGCCTACATATTATGTTACGAAATACCCTTTCCCTAACAGAACCATTATTCAGATGGCACTTGGTATGGGTTTTGTAGCATTTGTTTACTGATAGTGGAACAGAAGTTGTAAATATTTTGTGATTCTCCCATTTTGTGTGCCACACATTTGTGTTTTCTGTTTTCCGGTCACTCATTTGTGTTTCTCATATTGGTTTGTTCTGCCAGTGAAGATATAATATTCTGAGTATATGAATGTATAATCTGTAGCAATGATTTACGAAAATCTTTGGCAAAAAGGGCTGAATCACCAAACACATAAAGATTCCACTGACATTAAAAATTGCTGCATTATGCACTTTAAAAATTATCCCTAAAATATTTATATTGAAAGCATAAAAAGCAGTCCTAGTAATGATATCACCTTTTGTAAGTTAAAATAGGCTGGTGTGCATTACACAGTTAAGTGCATACTTCATCTGAAAAAAAAAAAAAACTTCTGTCTTTATTTAAAATTCTTGTTAAAGCAATTTCACTTTAAAAGAGTACTGCATCATGCCTGCATGATACTCCATTTTAGTTTTGTACTTTGTGTTTTATACGTGCACCACACCATTTTCCTTTCTTTTCTTTATTTCTAAGATTGCATACTACCGGGGAGGTCCAACAAAAGAATCTGATTTACAGGCACACACTCAGAATGATTTTACTTTCAAATAACATGTAATAGTTTTGCCTGCACTTAAAATAACATGTATTCAATAACTCATATCATGATTAGCATTTCCAGAAGCTTTCAATTTCCTTGGTTGAGTGGTTTTATTTCAATCTGCATTCGTAAAGACCCTTCAAAGTGATTGAAGACAAAAAGGCTATTTCTGATCGTGTCAATCAGACCTGAAGAGTGATAATACAGTTATGAGCATATTGTAGAGTATAATTTCAGGTTCTACAGCAAATTTTAGAGTTAATACTTTATTCAACAAGGGTTAGTACTTTATTCAACTTGTTCCTTGTTAGATACAAACAATAATAACAATATTCATGTAATTTCAAAAAGTATTAGCTTCTAATCATTACCTTATCTATATTTCTTATGTTTGTCCTGTTTTCTATGTACTATTTTTTTTTCCTACAGTTATGCTGCTCCCACCTTTTTAGACATTATCTGGCTCCTGGAGGCCAACAATTTACCCCATTAAGTGCATTAATATCCCACTGCTGTACATATGCACAAGCCAAGAGATATTACAGTTATTAAGTACATATACTATGATACTTTCAGCTAACAAAATGACACAATAAAGTCAAACCCTGGGATTCAATAAAGCTTATGTGTAGTATAAGAACAGTGCAGCCGCTCCTGCATGGAAGATGGCCGCCGAGTGATCCAGTAAACAAGCCTGGGGACGTGCACGTGCTTGGCAGCACTATTCCTGCACAGACACCACTGAATAATGCTAATTACCTCATATGCTGGTGAAAACCATGCAAATGAGGTGAATTAGTGATTCAGTAAGCAGGCAGGCATCCGTGCAGGAATAGTGTCGGCTAGTAGCCAAATACATTTCTGCAAAAATCAAAATGGAGGCATGACAGATCAAACAAAAGCATATATTATAATCTTTAGGCACAACAATGGCCAAATATATGACCATTGGTATGGAAAAGTGTTCCAAAATTACAAAAATAAAAGTTTTTTTTTTTTTGGCCTATCTCGGATGTTTAAGCACATGGCAGCTGCACACAAATGGGATTGTGCCGAAAATATGAACAAAAAGTCGAAAAGGCAATTTTATGTGAAATCTGCATTTTGCCATTATAGTCTATGGCACATAGAATCAAAACAATACCAGGGAACAGTGGTAGCTAAGGGGAAAAGCTTTGGTATAGTGCAGTAACTAGGGATTAAGGCAGTGGGGTATGCTAATGAGGGAAATTTGCTGAATCACAAAAGGTTCTAAGTGCCAAACTGCACCTAACCATGTTTGTGCTATAGGGCAGTGGTGTAAGCAGGTGAAGCAGCAGACATGAAAAGGGGGTGTGTCATGCTTGGTGTAAGCACATTAGAGCTCCACGGCTCCCAGATAAGCTTAGCTAAGCACAGCTGAACAAGGGGATGTGTCTGAGGCTATATTGACTTATTCCATTAAATGAAGAGCGTGTTCACGTCTAGGAATGGCCATTTCACAGAGTTTACATTAGCAGAATGGGTTTGCATGGCACATACCATGCCTAAAACAATAAACAAATTTAAAAAAAAATAACCCAGAAATAGCAGGACTGTTTACATTTGGGCACTGGATTTGCACGGCTCGCCTCAGGGCTTAAAAGGGGTGGAAATGGGAAGGGAAAAAAAGAAAAAAAAGGAAAAGAGCAGAATAAAAGCAATCGAGTACAAATTACAAAGCTAGCAGGTGGAATGTATCATAGTCAGCCAATCGTACAGGCAGCATCTGCAGCACAACAGTATAAACTATGCAAACACCTTACAGTCTGGTTTCCCCACAAACTCTGCACCATTGGTGTACACATATGGGGGAATTTTAACCAAAAATATGTTAGGGGCTGCCATTGCTTTGATCCATCAGTATGTGCTAGAGGACAAGGGCAGTGAGGAGGATAATGCTGACAACCGCCACAGACCAAGAAGGAGGACAAGAGTGTTCAGACCCAGGGTAACTTACCAGGGGCTACGTGATCTGGAGATAGTAGAGCACTACATGGTGGACAGAGACATAATTCAGCAAATCTTTGAGCTGTGCTAGCCTGAACTCAGACCCAGAGCCAACAGAGGGAAACACATCCCAGTGGATACCAAGGTATGTGTAGCCTTAAGAATACTAGCTACAGGTACTTTCTAAAGACCTACTGGGGACATCATTGGGTCTTACAGGCATCTACACCCAGGGTACTCCATCAGTTCCTGGATGCCATGATACCACATGCCGGTGAGCACATTTACTTCCCTAACACCCCCGATGAGAGGACCAGCAATATGTGTCACTTCCACCATGTAGCAGAATACCCAGAGGTACAGGGTAAGATAGACTGCATGCACATCTACATCAAAGCACCACCCAGTGAACAGGGTAGGGTCTACATTAACCACAAGGGCTTCCCCTCCATCAACTGCCAGGTCATGTACAATGCCCAGGGTATCATCATGAATGTGTGCGCTGGCAGCCCTGGAAGCTATCATGACTCCCACATCTGGTATTCATCACAACTGTACCAGGCATTTGCCAGTGTGGGCATCACTTATGGCCATCTGGTGAGGGATGCTGGCTATGCACTAGAGCCGTGGATGATGACACCCAGCAAAAATGCACACACACCCACACAAGAACACCATAATGAGGCACATGCACAAACCAGGATCATAACAGAGCATGTGTTTGGGATGCTCAAGTCACTGTTCTACTGCCTTGACATATCTGGTGGAGCCTTGCAGTACTCTCCGGCCACATGTGCACACATGTTCATAGTATGTGCCATGCTACAAAATATGATCCTGCAGAAACAGCTGCAGCAGGAACAGCACGGGGAAGGGCCACACAGCCCCCTACCATTGCCAAGGTCCCCACAGGTGCAGAGGGATTCAGAAGAGGAACCCCTTGAGCCTGCTCCTGTAAGCAGACAGAGGCATGCCAAGTATGCCCAGGCCTTGGCAAAGAGGCAATGCATAGCACACACATTGACAGTGTAGAGACCCAGGGACAGACACCTCTCTCTGACTCGCACACAAAGTAAAATGGAAGACACACACATCACATTACCTGTAACTTACCATGTATAGGCAGTATACTGTGTGCACCCAACATAGGCAGCCCTCAATCACTATTCTCATAGCTGCCGCAGGCACAAGGTAAGTCAGTCTTCTTAACAATAAATTAATGGATTACTATGTTTTGGTAGAATGTCTATGTAAATGCTGCATGCATGCAAGGGAATGGTATGGCCTACTAGGAGGGCAGCAGACAACTGACAGCTATGTGGGACACCAGGAAATTTCTATACAATACTGGCTTCCCCACACTATGCAGTATCATTTAAGTCCCACTGCAGTATATGTGGGGGGGGGGGCAACTAAGGTGGGGGTCATAGGTCACATGCATGGATGTCACTGTGGGGATCCCTTACTCGCTCCCAGACTCACACAGCAAGTCAGTCATAGGAAACCATAAATGAATGTCTGGCAAAGGCACACAAATGGCGACAAAGATGGAATACCCCCCCCCCCAACAGACTTACACAGTGATATCATAGCAGGCCTTGCAGTTGCAGTAAGACTCTCTGAAGGGTAAGAAGTCTGAAACCCACTTGTATAGCATTACAATCTAACCCGTGGTCTCTAGTGATATGCCTCTATTCTCCAAGACAGGGCACAATACTATGCTAAATGCAACCAAAATGTGAAGCCAAATATCAGCACAGTCCATACAAATGTGTAGTGTTGACAGGTGTCCCCCCACTCCCATATTCACATAGAAATTTAGTAGCATGTAGGTTTGTAGGGTACTAGCAGCACAGCAAACATTGCCAGGGCTGTCCATGATAACTTGTTGCATGTCCACAATATGCATGGGTCAATGAGCTATGCATATGTGTGGGGAATACTTGTCAGGATGTGGCCAGCAACTTCTCATGGCTGTTGTGTTGTACTGGCCTAGGTACAGTACTGTGGTAGACAGGGCCATGTACCATGAAATGCAGTGCCAACTATACTGCATGTCAGCTACACATACAGTGGGAGTTGTACACACTGTCCAGATGTCAATACACATTACTGCCAGGAAGCTGGATAAGACATGTACAGTGGGCCAATATATGAGCAGTACATAAGTTGGAGTAACCTACATAGTGCCTACCATATCTCACAACTGTACAGACCTTTTGCAGAATGTACACAGGTTTGGATCATATCTATGGTGTCTTTATTCTGAAATAGTGATTGCCTAGCAAATCATTTACATACCACAAAAGTCTAATGTCAGAAACTATTGATGGATTGTAGTATCTCAGACTTCATACCCTATAGAAAAATGCATGCTAATGCTAAATCCATTATTGTATCACCCTTCCAGGTTTCTAAGGCAAATAGTTATAATGGTCTGTATATTTAGGCATTTGTCACCCAATTACTCATGGCTTTGTCCAGATTTCTGGCTCACACAAGTAGAAAGACATGGTGCCTAGTAGCACAGCAGGGTGTTCTATCACTTACAATTGTCACCCCAGGAGGGTTCATTGACTGGCAGCCTGGGAACATATGAGTGACAGAATGCACTGGATCACTACAACTGGGCTGCAGCAGTCTCATTTAGCCTACTGGCCTCTGGCAAAGGCCTATGCCTCACCTATAGTGACTCTGTAGGGAATGTCATGTGGTCCAGACTACCAACATAATGCAGTCAACAAAATGCAAATGTAAGACCATGCTGGTAAATGCTAGTAGCATACCTCTCAACCTCATAGAGGAAGAAATCTGGACAAAGCCATACATAATGGTGGGATAAAGGCCAAACTATAGGGACACATTTGAAATATTGCTGTTACAATGTTAGACAGTTGATAGTATAACAGAGGGGGTGTGTAGTAGCATGGCTGTCATGAAGGGTGTGAAGTCTGAAACTGTAATATTCTTTCAGTATTCTTTGAATGCAACCCTGAGAGATTTGCAACAAATGTGCTAGAAAACCACACTGTTAACTGAAACCGACTAGACATATGAGGCATGCATCTGGATAATCTGTGAAATTCTGTACAGCTGACAGGTATGGCCACATAAGGATATGATCTGTCAGGTAAGAAGAAAACTGCATAACCAGGAGGTCCCCAGCCAGCATATCACTAAGGTGCTGGACCTTTTACACAGTTCCAACTATCAATCGCCTGTAGCCACACCTCCCAACTGGCCAGATTGTGCAAGAATGTATAGCCTTTACATCACAATATAGGTCTGTGCATCATCCATCTTGTGTTTCACTGGTAAATAACTGTGATGATCTGATTATATCTGTCAGCAGGTGATGACACAATACAGTACAGTGTCAAGCATTACATATGTCAGAAAATGTCTGCTAAAACAAACCCTGTCACTCAAGCAACGTATACATTGATAAGAGCAATAGTTACAGTACCCCCCTATCTTTGGTCCATTGTTTCCCCATATTGGCAGTCTATCTCTAGATAGCTTGCGTAAACAGGTTGCAAGGTATGGCTGTAGCAGACAACACCCCAGACTGGAGTACAACTATCCCTGGAATGGATTCCCACACTTACTATAGAAGGTCATACTGAGCATGATCCAACACTTAGAGAAGGGAAGCCCATATCTGAAACCACATCAGGCTATATATCTTTGTATTGTGTAAATGTATTTTCATACACACAGCTATGTAAACCTGTCTCCACACACACACACACACACACACACACACACACACACACACACACACACACACACACACACACACACACACACACACACACACACACACACACACACACACACACACACACACACAAAATGTTAATGCTATAAACTTGAAACATTGACAGAATCAGAGCATATGAATTAATACACATTTTCTGAAGTAAAAGAAGTCTATAACTCTTAATTATTGTCTTTACTCTTTAAGTGTAATTCACCACCTTTCCTCCAAAAGTCACTAGTTTTAGGAGGGATTAAGAGGGACAGAGCTAAAATTTGAGTCAAAATCAGGGATGTCCCTGAAAATCAGGGACAGTTGAGAGGTATGCTGTGTAGGGGTTCGAGCCTCAGTCCTAGCAAGTGTAAAAGTGTGTGTCTGCTTGTAGGTTAAATATTTTGAGCCAATTCATGCCCAGTATGTGTAGGTTAAAGTATTTTGTGGCCTCTCTCACCCAGTACATCACCCACTGCCATACGTTACTAGGGCCGGTGACGTTCCTCACATTAGAAGTACCTTGGGACAACCTTCACCTTATAAATTTTGTGGCACGTGCAATAAATACATAACACTGTAGTAGCAGTAACCTAGATAGGTTGGAGTTATAATCTCAGTCCTTGCAAATGTGTGTGTGAGAACAGTATCGTGTGTGTGTGTGTGTGTGTGTGTGTGTGTGTGTGTGTGTGTGTGTGTGTGTGTGTGTGTGTGTGCATGTGTGTTTGTGTGAAAACCATATCCATTGGGGGGGGTGGGTTTGCAATTTTTTGCTGTTGTCCACACAGTACACATCCCAATGCCCATGTTACAAGGCCCACTGTTGTCTTCCACCAAAGAGGTAGCAGAAGACACTCTGCAGCCCTATAAGCTCTGTGCCATGTGCAATAATTATGTAACAGTATGGAATAAACAAGATAGGTGGCCCTTCTAATCCTTGATATCCTTACCCACTCTATATCACTAGGTGGCTTGCAAACTGGCTCACAGATAGAACCCACAGTGTGAAAGTAGCGGACTCCATGTCAGACTGCTGACCAGGCATGAGTGGAGTCCCACAGAGTTTGGTCCTGTGTCCCCTTGCGTTCGGGATTCACACCTCTGAAATCCAGCTAAACACAAAGGGACTCTAGCTGACAATGTTCGCAGATGACTGCAGGGTGGGTGCTATTATTACCTCCCCACGTGATGTTGACATCCTGCACAAAAGCCTCACTGAGACCTATGATTTGTGTCAGAACCCTGGGCTTTAGCTCAATGCCAGGAAATGTGCCACCATCCCCTTTGGGAACAACATGGTTCCCATGAAGTAATACATTTATGGTAGTCCACTGAACACTGTCATTGTTATAAGGGAAATGGGAACACAGGTTGACAGTGAGCTCTCTGCTGACCACCACAGTGCCAACCTGTTCAGAAGGTCCTTCTATGTGTCATATCTCCTGACTAAGGGTGTTGCATCCAGGAAGTAAGAGGTTATTGTCTCACTGTACTCTCCCCTAATTTTAGGCCAATCAATGAGTACAATGGCCCATTTGGCAAGTACCCCACTGGACACCTGCAACAGCTGGAAAGACTCCAAAAGTACCTCAAAAAGAGGATCCAAGGCCTTAAACACTTGCCCTATATGGACAGATTCCAATAACTCCAACTATTCTCTGTCTCATATTGGCTACTAAGAGGTGATCTCTGCCTGATTTACACAGCCATGTCTGAACCAGCTCTGTCAGGAATGCTACATCTGAAGAAACCAATCCATCCACACCACATGCTCTAGAGACCTCAACCCCATTTCCACAATTAACAGAACATGCTAGAGGTACAGGTTCACAACCCAGAGACTGCCCATGCTTTGGAATAGACTTCACATACATGTCAAGCAGAGCACATAATTGGCCCTCTTCAAGAGAAATCTGAAAGAGTGCATGGGGAATAGAAATCCCACCCCAGGGATCACTCCAGTGGCTATACTCATTAGACACACTCACACCGAGGACTATTGTCAGGCGGCACAATGTCAGGGTATTCCCATGGGCTAAGCTAGTAAAGGCAGAATGGCCATTCACCTAGTACACACCTATGAAGCTATGAACCTATGAATCTCAGTACTGGCAAATGTGTGTATGTGTGCATTAGTGTGTATAAAAGTGTTTGTGAGTGTGTAAACATATAGGTGAAAGTAGTTTGAAGCCCTTCTCAGCCAGTACACCTACCATTGCCATACCTTACAAGGGCTGATGATGTTATTCACTATATAGGTACCTTGGGACACTCTTCACCCTATAAGCTCTGTGGTGCGTGCTGTAACTGGATAACACTATAGTACCAATGACTGCATAGGTAGGGGTTCTACTCTGAGACCTGGCAAGTGTGTGT
This sequence comes from Protopterus annectens, assembly GCF_019279795.1. Taxonomy (NCBI): domain Eukaryota; kingdom Metazoa; phylum Chordata; order Ceratodontiformes; family Protopteridae; genus Protopterus; species Protopterus annectens. The sequence continues at coordinate 281,140,586 of NC_056730.1, read as the reverse complement.
GTGTGTGTGTAAGTGTTTGTAAGTGTGCATATTTGTAGGATAGAGTATTTTGAAGCCTCATTCTCCCAGTACACTGCCCATTGCCATACTTTACAAGGGCTGGTGATGTTGTTCACCTTAGAAGAACTGTGGGACACTCTTTCCACTGTAAGCTGCATGGTGCATTTGATAAATGCATAACACTGCATTAGCAATAACTAGATAGATAGGTGTTCTAATCTCAGTCATGGCAAGTGTGTGTGTGTGTGTGTGTGTGTGTGTGTGTGTGTGTGTGTGTGTGTGTGTGTGTGTGTGTGTGAGAGAGAGCTATATCTATTAGATGGCCATGATTTACAACTTTAGGCCATGGTATTTCCAGTATGCATCCCAAGGTCCACTTTACAAAGACCATTGCCTACATCCACCATAGAGGTATTTATGGATACTATTCAGCCCAATAAGCCCTGTGCTGTTTGCAACAGTTTTGTAACAGTATGGAATGAATAACATGATAGGCACAGCTGCTAATGTCAGTACTGGCAATTGTATGTGCATTGGTGTGTGTAGCAGTGTTTGTGAGGGTGTAGACTCATAGGTGACAGTCTAATGAGTTACCCACACCCAGTACACACCCCATTGCCATACATCACAAAGCCATGTGATGTTATTAACTTTACAGGTACCTTAGAACAGTCATCACACTATTAGTTCCATGCCACCTGCAATAACCACATAAAACTTTAGTACCACGAACTATATGAGTAAGGGTTCCAAACACAACACTGGCAACTATGACCGTGTGTCTATGTGTGTGCATGTGTGTGTGTGTGTGTGTGTGTGTGTGTGTGTGTGTGTGTGTGTGTGTGTGTGTCTGGAGGTGACCTGGCTGTGATGGTGATGTGTGTGTGTATGTCACACCATGTGGCTGCCCTACACAGGAGTATGTTGGACAGCTATGGACCATACATGGCAGTGTGTACATTTCACAGTCTCTGACCATGGGCATGGGAACTGGTCCTGCCAGGGGTCTCATTGGCAGCACCAGGCCCAAGGCCAGATGCAGTACTGCTTCCTTATGGTGATGGCTGTCTGCTGGATCTGTGTCTCTGCCTGGACCAGCCAGGACCATGTGTCCATGGCCTGCTATGTTGTGGTGTGGACAACACCCCCATTTCAGTTGTGCTGGTGGTACTGCCACTACAGGAATGTGAAGGTGCATGGCCCCGTAGACTCTCAGCTGATGTTGGTGCTGACCTACTTCCATGTGGCCGATACCCATCTCCCACCACACACGCACTAGCACAGACATGCTAAGATTGAGCATTGCCAAGGTCTCACCCCACCGTCTATTCATGTCTTCAGTATTTTGACGTGTGGCCTCAACCAAGTCATGTATGTTGCCATATAAGACAGGAGGAGTTGCATCCAAGACCCTGGTTATTTGTATGATGTTTTGTTTATTACATGCCTGTGCATCGATGACAGCCTGAAACATGTGTCTGGTGACACCTGCTGTGGCACATGTAACAGTGGCCTGATGGTCAGCAGTCCTCCCTTGAGCACCACTGTCCATCTGTCTGTGTGGGACCTCACCTGCACTTTGGCTATGGCTAGTGGCTACACTCACACTTGCCATAGTAACCATACTAGCCTGATCCATGCCACCACCTGCCAAATTTCCATTATCTGTGGCTGCTGGGGATAGGGTATGTGTGGGCATTGTGACTGTGTGCGGGGACATTGTGGATGACTGTGGGATGCCAGCTGGTGGCACAGATTCAGCACCTGACAGCATCACCTTTGCCCCACTCTGACCACCATCATTGTCAGAGTCTGCAGAGACACTGACATCAGATTCTGAGAGGAGGGACCATGACCACCATGTCCACCTGTGAGGGGAAGACAACACTTGTAAATTAACACCTGCACTTTAAGGTTTGCTGGTACACACACAAATACCCCCCCCCCCACACACACACACATAGAGGTGAGGTGGTGCAAAGGCATTACACAGACCTCACAATAGCCGACTGGTGACATTCACGACTCAGTCAGGCCACAACATACACATTCAGGACAGGCCCTCACCATCATGCAGTGCAACCCTTTCCACTTAATATTACTACTAATATACACCTCTGGGATACGGGAGTAGTGTCAGTAGGTGATGGGCCTTCACCTAGCACACACTGCAGCCATGTACACATTATTGCTATTCACCTGTATAGCACAGTGCCAACTCCTACATAACATACCTTTAACTGTACAGAGTTTCACTGAATGTCTAGATGGGCGGCTCATATTTTTGGTCTGTTCCTCATGAATTCTGTGTTTGACACATTACTGGGATGATGTGAGGATTGCCATCACTAATTAATGACATGGTTTGAGTTTTACACTTCATCACCTGCAGTACATGCATGTTAAAACAAAATTGGTTACAGTAACAACCTTCCAAGCTTGCAGTGGATATAATAAGTGTACATACCCCTGTCAATGTGCCAGGTTTTTCTGATATATAACATGAGACCACAGATATCATGTCATGACATTTCCCACTTTTAATGTGACTTATAACCTGTGTAATCCAATTGAAGAAAAATACACTGGTTAGTGGTAACATATAGAAGGTGAAATACATACAATAGGCTGGTTGCATGTGTGGGCACACCCTTAAACTAATACTTTGTTAAAGCACCTTTTGATTTAATAACAGCAGTCAGCCCTCTTGGGAAGGTGTCTATCAGCATGGCACATCTCGATTTAGCAATATTTGCACGGTCCCCCTTTCAGAAGCCCTCCAACTCTGTCAGAGTGTGAGGGCATCTCTTGTGCATGGCCCTCTTCAGGGCATCCCACATATTTTCTATTGGATGTAGGTGTGGACTGCAGCTGGGCCATTCCAAAACATTGATTATCTTCTGGTGAAGCCATTTTCTTATGAACTGGATGTTTGGTTTGGGTCATTGTCATGTGGAAAGGTGTAATTCCTCTTCATCTACAGCTTTCTACCAGACATGTGGATTTTGGGCCAAAAGGGGCTGGTATTTGGACCTGTTCATAATCCCCTCCATCTTGGCTAAAGGCCCACTTCCAGGTTTTGAACAGCAATCCCAAAAGCAGGACACTAACATCACCATGCTTCACCATGGGGATGGTGTTATTTTGGTGATGCACAGTGTTGTTATTGTGCCCAACCAACATTTTGGAATTCTGGCCAAAAAGTGCAACCTTGATCTCATTACACCATAACAAATTTTCACGCATGACTTTGGGTGACTGATGTATTGTTCTGGAGAATTTCACCAGATCTGGATGTTGTTCTGTGTGAGGAAAGGCTTCCATCTTCCAGACATACCCCATAGGCCAGACATGTGGAGAATATGGGAGATTGTTGTCACATGTAGTACACAACCAGTACTTGCCAGAAATTCCTGCAACTTTAGTTATGAGGTATGTGCTGTAGGTCTCCTGGAAGCCTCCCTGACCAGTTTGGGTCTCATCTCTTCCACTGTTACCCCATATATTCACCACCTTTTGATGACTGTCTGCACTGTGTTCCATGGTATATGCAATGCTGTGGAAATATTTTGGTACCCTTCTCCAGGCTGATACCTTTCAAAAATGAGATCCCTTTGCTGCTTCTTAAGCTCTATGTGAACCTTGGCAGATGCTGTAGCAGGCAACTGAGTAAATGTCAGGAAAATCCGGATAGGACAGCTGACCATTATTTGCTGTTAATCAAAGAGTCTCTGTATTTGATGGCAGGTGTGTACCCAAGAACACATAATGCAGTAATTATATTGAAAGCTGCTAAAACACAGTATTAGCTGCAACCTGTGCACACTTATGCATCTACCTTCTTGTACGTTTTTCATAATTGTTCCCCTAACAGATTTTTTTGTTTTACAGTTGAATTGTACAGATTGTAGGTCACATGAAAGACTGGATGAGTTTGGAAATGAGTTATTGTGCTCTCATTTTTGTATATCATAAATACCTGCTATTTTAGCAGGTGTGTGTACACCATTTATATGCACTGTATAACACTAATTTGTTAAATATGTTCCTAGTCTTAGGCCTTTGTTCCCCCGTTTTGTGAGTCTTTGTCCAGATTCCTTGCAATGACAGGTAGTGAGGTATGCTAAAGATATGTTACATCTCCTGTAAATAGGCCCCTGTGATGACCACTGTGGTGCAATGCAGTTAACACCACCACAAGTGAACATGCAGATATCACAATATGATTTGAGTAGCAGGACATAATGCCTACACAAAGACAACAAAATATGTTTCCTGATGATGAGGGGAGGGGGGGCATGTTCTGCACATGCACGTGTGTACCGATGGGGGGAAAGAGGGGTGGTGTTCACACTTCACCTGTCTATAGCCGGTTGCCTATATCTATGCCTTATGTGGATGTGGTGTTATTGACCACCACTGCAAAGCAGATTTATGTGTTGCCTCTGGAAATGTAGACACATGTGTGGAAGGCCTACTGATCTTCCTTAGTGGAGGTGCCCAATTTGCACTCAAAGTTAGCCTTAGGGTACATCACCTGTGCCCTTATTTGCTTGTACAGACCAAGGTGACATTGCTTCCAATGAGGCACCTGCTCCTTCTTGGCCCGTCCAGCACTTGTTTCTACCTATTATGGTATTTGTGTATTGCTGCTGTCCACCAGATATCCTATCTTGAGGGGATGATGTTGCCCTGTCAGGTACTGCTGAGTCCATACATCTATGTGGGTGCCCACATATTATTGTGGTGTGGGCCTAGATAATTCTGCTAGTTCCAACAAGTGGGACATGGGCTGTACAGCTGCTTCTACCTGTTTTGAGGGGATTAATGGTCATTTGTGTACAGTTCATTCTATTTGACAATGTAAAAGGGGGTTGGGGGCAGGGTAGATGGTGACCTGAGCAGTGATGGCTATGTGGGCAGATATTACCAAGGGGGATGGCATGTAGGAGTGCTACAATTGCTACTCATGTTGGTTAGGACCAGGTACATGAGATTCCCACCTGCCGTAGGGGTGTTGACTGGCTGCTCCACTGCATCGCCATTGAGAAAGCTGAGGAATCTATGTGCATTTAATTTCAGGTGGCATAGGTCAAGTACATTATGGCTGGGTATTTGAAGTAACCCAGGAGCAGGGTAGATTATTGAATCCTGACAGATTCCAGCAGGTCCCAATAGGTGCGGTGGGTGTCCATAGTAATTTATAGAGGCCTGCAGCTAGCTATGATTTGAGTTAATATTTTTTTTCAACTGTTACTGCACTCAGGATGTCACCCATGCCTCATACAGTTTGGCCAGCCTGGAGGTGTGTATGTGTATGTTAATGCTCAACACTCCACCTCCTGTGGCTTTGCAATGCTCCATTTGGGGTCTACATGTATGATAGGATGAGTGACCTGGCAAGGTCGGTGTGCTCTCCACTGTTAGACAGCAGGTGTCAATGACTGCACAAATGTCAACAACCTACAGGACAAGGTATGCTTGCATTGACATGGGTGTCATAGTAAGATGCCTAACTCCTGTGGTGGGCAAAGGCTAGTAAATAGTGTCACTTTATGAATCTAGCTGAAACACACTTATTTTCAAGCAAAGATGGTGTAACATTCACAGGTGTACTCTGCAGGATATGAGATCTGACAATGACATGTATGCTAATTTGTTATGACTGCAAACTTTAATGGGTTGACAGTGATGTGCCAGATAATACAAAACTGTCTGAGGCATTGACTAGAAATATGAGGCAGACATGTGGTCAGTCTGCAACATTCTGGATGGTTGGCAGGTATGGGGTCCGTATATCACATACAGTTCATCACACACATCTGCACCTGTCATGAAGTATGCACATACCTTATGTACATCTATTACATTTGAACGACAAGCATATGTATCAGAGTAGCATTCACAGGTGACATATGACTAATTACAACATCCCATGTAGCTGGCCTACCAGTGACACACTCAGTATTGGAAAACAGAGATTCCATTAGTAGTCATACATGAGCTGACCTTTGCTGCGGTAAGTCAGGGGCCACAGATGTGCTCCATGTCAGTGCAGGCAGGGCAAGCAGAAATGGCCATAGGTGCTGGATAGCAGCATGTGAGTCCAGCAGGTGTTGTTGTAGCCTAGTGTTCAGTGTCCCATTTGACATCATTGCATCCCCCTTCTGCATTCCATTATATGCTTACATGACTGACATACCTGTTATAGTGCTCAGAAATTACCTCACAACAAAGCAATTGGTTAGGTTTGTGTAGTCACACTCTGTCTATATATAGCTGGGTTGAGCCTTGTGTTGCACAGGCAGCAGCTTGCCTTTTGTAGGTACTGCTCATGGGCAGGTGATGGCCCATGCACCAATCAGTGTCTTCCACTAGCTACTTGCATCCATAGCAGCACAGTGTTATAATGACGACATTCATGTGGGCCTTGCCTCTTTCCCTTAGCTGTGTGGAGGACATTTTGGAGGTGTGGAGGTTATAGCTTCACAGACACTAAGTGGGAATACCTCTCATGGAGGACATGTGGAGACAGCCCAACAACGTGGGGAACAAAGCTCCAGAATTAGGTACAGATTGTAAGTCAGTAGTGCTGTTATACACATAGAGGGTTGCTAGTTTAACAGAGTTCATTTGGACATGTATTTTCTGTGTGACTTGATGTCTGAGAGTGATATGTCTTTGGCATACCTCTCAACTGTCCTGTTATCCACAGACTGCCCAGGGGTTCACCTGTTATGTTTGGTTTGTTCCTCAGACAACATCTGCTTTTGTGGCAGCAGTAGGATAATGTCAGGATTGTAGTCAGTAACTGCTGACATCCATTGGTGTTTCAGACATCATATCCTTCAGGTATGTTATGTTACAACAAAGCCTGTGACACTGTCAGCTGTTTCAGTTTGTAACACCATTATGTGAGATAAGTCCTTCTTTCCAGCACCTTGTCCCCCAAGAATGTAATGCTTTGTCCAGATGTCTTGCAGTAAGAGAGTCAGAGGTATGTGGTATCATTATTTATTGACTGCACTCAAGGTATCATCCCTTTGACTTAGCAGACTCCTGTGACTGGTATGTGGCAGTAGCCATGAATATGGTCTCACACCCTGGAAATTCTATGGAAATCTATACATATGAGAGTTGTGTATGTCTGGCCATTGTTAAGCAGCTGCCAAGATTGTGTAGCAGTGTTTTGTGTAGATGTCTGTTTGGCTGGATAGGGAGCATAGCAGATGTGAGTGGCACAGATCCTTTGTCTATCTGACTGCATATGCTGCTACGGCTGCTGGTGGTCTATAAAGTTTGTATGTTTGTAGGGCAGACTGAGAAAGGTCCTTTAACACCTCAGAATTCCCAGTAGACTGTGAGTTGGGCCAGTATCTATCAGTGTATTGTGTAACTGGTAATCAGGATATGTTTATTTAAACAGTCACTCTACTCTAGAGCTCATTTGGGGTACTAGTATGCTGCTGTGACTGTGGTGCAAATGGTTGTGGATGGACATATATGCATCACTATCTGCTTTTCCTACAGTTCCATGCCTGTAGTGCATGATATCTTTGGAGATACATGGGTAAATTGCCCAGAGCTGATTTGGCTTATTGTCATGTTGGTCTTACTGTGTTCTTCAGAAGGTGCTGGGTGACATGATTGGTGGCTGTCACAGGTTTTTCCATTCTGTTACATGACTGCGGTCATACCTCTCCACTGTCCAGATGTCTAGACACTGTCCTGATGTGTGGCTCATATGTTTTGTCTGTTGGCCACAACAGTTGTGGGTTTCTGAGAAATAACTGGGATGATGTGGGCATTGACATCAGTAAATAATGACATTCATTTGTGTTTCAGACCTGGAGTCTATCTGGCATTCTATATTAAAGCAAACAATGCCACTCCAGCAGACTTCTACGTGTATGACAGCCATATTTCACAGATGTCACTGTTGTTTGCCCTTTATGCCCCATAGTTTGTCTGGCTGTTTGCAGATGTGTTGCAGTAAGAGGTTTGTTATCTGTACATATATGCATGCATGTACGAATCTCTCTCTCTCTCTCTCTCTCTCTATATATATATATATATATATATACACATATATATATATATATATATATATATGGCTTACAATCAAAATGTCAACATTCAGTTGCATGACAGCCACCTCCTTGAACATGGTAGGCTCAAAAGTCAAAATGTCGACGTTCATGTGTACGTCCATTCAGAAAGACATACACAAGGCAGGGACATGAAACATGGTTGGCAATGGCAGCTGCCAACATTAATATTCTTCAGTAGATTGTCGATCTTATTGCGTCGACCTAATGACCTACTTAATATGTATGAGTCAGGATATGCGTCGCAGAAATCACTGTTCCCGGTTGTGATTTTCGTGCATTTATATATATATATATATATATATATATATATATATATATATATATATATATATATATATATATATATATCCATAGTATATGAGTTATTGTATTGATCATTTGCAGACAGACAAGACAACAGTCAAGGGCGGTATATGACACATGATGTGGTAAAAACCTTTGATGAGGAGGGTTAGGAATCTGAAGCCCATGACCCCCAAATGGATACAGTGGGACTGAGGTCCCCACCCATGGGCAGTCACCACTGCTCCTTCATTACCCCGAAGATGGCTGTGTTGGCAGCTGGATAGGAGGGGTGACCTGCTCATTGAGGTGCACCAGACAGCCCTTAATCTAGCACAGCTGCCCAACAAACTCTGATGGTATGGAGCTGTGTACCAAACCCCAGACCTGACTGTGGGTGACAGGCTTCTGTCTACACCCACTCCTAGGGGTCCTGTCCCTTGAGGTGCTTCCACCTGAAGGTGGTGCAGCACCACCGGACATGGAAGGCCCGGGTTGGGTCCCAGATGTGCTAGGGCCCCATACCACTGCCAGATGAGTTGGGACAGGTGGATTTGCTGGGATCTGCCTTCCCAAACATGCTATGGTTTTGAGGTTTTAAATAATATGTTGGTTAGTCATGAACAACACATTTCCAGATTAGTTATAACAGCATACATGGGTGTTATAATTATCTCCATAACCCAGATTTTAAACAATTGCATAGCAAAATGAACACATGCATAACTGGAACAGCAGTATGCATCATAACAACATGCCAATAACATTGACGGCAACAGGCCACTAACAATGGTAGTTGAACAAGTTATGTTAACATGCAACCAGTCAAATATAAGCACAATAATATAACACAAGTCCCAACATTAGGTTCGGAGTAAAAAATATCCATAGTATATGAGTTATTGTATTGATCCAGATGAGGGGTGGGGGGAGAGTCAAAAAGTACATTAACAACTGTTTATGCTTCTATTTTCCACAACAGTGCCGCTCAGTACTCTATGGGTTTGCCCTCACTTTACATCTGCCTATGGCCCATAGCTTCTGTAGCACAAACATAGCTCCCAAACTGTCAGCCTGGAATGATATGGGGCAAACTGGGTATATGCCTAGAGGGGACTCGTACATGTCAGGGTTACATATCTGGCACAGGAGGAGTACCCTGAAGGGCTGCTATGTGAGTGTGCTACTGGCATACTTCAACTGGATTCCTATCTGTGTCCAGGGTTATTGGCAGCAGTGACCACTAGCCATGACAGCATGACACTTGAGAGACATGTATCAGGAAGAGAGCATGTTGTATGTACCTATCCTGCTGTCATTTGCAGGCATGTGGTGGGACAGTTGAACAGTTGTACACAGTTTATTAGTATACCCTTCATACAGCTACTACTAACATTTCCTTACCTGTACAACCTGTGGAAAAAATATCTGTTAACTCTACCTGTTTTTACATTTATTCCAGATTCCTTGTGTGTAGATATACACATTTTAGTACCACTCCCTGGATTTGACCATGTCTGTGTATGCAAAACTAACAACTACCTTATTCTCATCACACTGAGCTACTGAGGAACTGCTGTCTCTAGTATCATTGATTTCTGCCTAATAGTCTCTTGTTTAGACAGTATGACCTTGTAATCCTGTGATGCACGCATAACAGATAGTTATTATACTGTGCATTAATCCTTTGGATTACTACAATCTGGAAAGCAAAGTTTAACACAAGGCAATGCTGGATGGAACACATTTTGAAAATGTACACATTACTATTCAGGGTTCAGAGCTTAGTGTAGTTTATATTTCACATTTCAGTTATATCTTGTTTTACAGCTCTGCCATCTACAGTTTTTTCTTACTGCTGCTTCAGACAGGAAGCTCAGTTAATGTATGCTGTCACAGCCACATTTGCTGTGTAGAATCTGTATACATTCTAAATGTCTACAACAATATACCAGAATAAACACAACAATTTTAGGTTGTTTTATAGCACATCAATATTAGTCTTTCAAACATTTTTATTTATTCAGTTCACACAGTAACAGTAAAGCTACTAACAGTAAGCAATGTACTCCTTGTTAGCTATTTGAACAATATACTGCAAGATATATTTTTACTCGTCAGCCTGTTGGAGCAGCTTCAGCAGTCTGTCACCATGGGATTCAATGTTGATAGCCCTCTCTGCTGCAGCTGTAGGGGAGAGAAACAAACATTATGCATACCTGTCTATCACATTCTCAGACTAGAGTTTGCTACAAACTACTTGATAGTGATACTTACTCACTACTAGAGCATTCCATGCCCATGCATCTTGGATCCACTGGGCAAAGAGCGCACCCTTCCTCTGCTTTAGGTCAGCATAGTGGTGCTGTACCTGCTCACTAGTCTGGGGGATGCCAGTGGCACTGGTGACATCACTTGTGAGATTGTTCCAGGCCTCCGCTTTGTACTGTGAGCTCTGGCACTGGCCCTGCAGCAGTCTCTCATCATGGTTTTTGACAAGGAGTCCAGCCATGACCCTGGACTCCTGAATGCTCCAGTGTTGTGTCTGAAAGTGCACTCCCTTTTGAACACCAGACATGTTCCTGCAGAGATCAAACTAAACATGTTATGGCTGTATTCCCATCTGCACAGTTTAAATAAGGCCATTTTCCCACCCTTTGCCGTCATTGGATCATTTCAAAAATGCTGAGTACAGGTTAGCAACACGCAAACCCGCTAAGCTAGGTTGAACAGTGCTTAAAGGGGTAATTGCTGAGCACTGCTTAACAGTGTGCAAATCCACTTAGCTGAGCTACCTGCTGCTTATCATTCATGTCTAAGCAATGCTTAAACCTGGTAAGCATAGCTGGGCATTGGTGACCATTGCTCATGTTTCATTTTAACAAACTATCAGGATAATGGCTTAATTTAGTAGATGTATATGATTTACTTCACATGACATCCCTCTATGTGCTTTCATTACAAGGGGTATAACTATACTGTATGAGACACTTGTGTATACATGGGTGATTTCACAAGTTACATGCACTCATACTTCCAATTTACACCAGCTATACTACCCTGATTGACAAAAAACAGTTACTACATACTTTAAGTTAAAAAAAATAATTTTAACACTGCTTTCCCATATAAAATAACTTACCTGTCTTGGTACTCAAACAGTGAATGCCTGTATGTAAGGCCAGGACTGTAACCACTACACTATGTCAGTTTAGGAATTTTAGCTGTCTATTTCTATTTATCTCCTATGGGATGTTTAATCAATACTTAGCGGGGGGACATAACATGCACACCTGCTTAGCTATGCTTAAACAGTCCTTAGCATGTAAAAATATGTATTATATTGTTATTATATTATTATGTTATATAGTGAGTATTGTGTTTTTCTGACAAGTCATTGAGGACTGCAATCAGGAAATAAGGCACATTTGACTTTCAGATTTCTATCCTTTAGAAATTCATGCTAATGCATGACATGCTTTCTATCAACTTTCTAAGTTTGTGAGGGCAATATTTAAGTAGTGTTCCTTTTTAATGCGTTGTACTTCCACTATTTGTGCCTTTTCCCACATGGACTGCTTTCAGGGAATAATGGTATACATTTGACTTTCAGACTTCTATCCTTCTGACATTTCTGCTAATGCATGACCTGTTTTCTATTAACTTTCTAAGTTTTTGAGGGCTATATTTGAGATGTGTCCCTTTTTTAGGGATTTATTCCCCCCCCCCATAATTTGTGCTTTTGTACACATTTCCTGCTTTAGCAAATTACGATGTGTCATACAGCACTTTTACAATGCAGGGGTTGTGTCACAGAACCTGTCACACACCCTACATTGCTTTCCTGCTGCCATATGCATTTCAGTGTCTGCAGACACTGAAATGATCATTTATTTAATTTCAGTGAAATATTGACATAATATTAGAGAAAATCTCTAATATTATGCCGGATCTTATTTAGAAAGTGCTGCATGGCACTTTCTGAGTGCAGGTGGCATGTTCATGGTGCATGCACTACTTAAATCCTCCCCCTGCACTCATTCATGGTTCATGTCCATTTAGCCTAAACAGCAGCATGCCTTTATGAATATGCAAGGTGCACTGTTGTGGCTACATGGACATGAATCACTCTGTGCAGGAATACCCCTATTCCTGCATGGAGTTTATTGAATCCCAGGGAAATTCTTTGACATTAATTTCAATTTTGGAAATAGATTAATTTCTAATTTGAATAAAACATAATTATGAAAAATTGCAAATCAGTACTAATTTAGATACCATTTCATTATGAAATTATATTTGTGTATATGTGTCTCTCCTCAGAAACTATTAGAAGCAGAAACTTGCAAAACTAAGATTTAGAAAATTTCCACAATGCTTCACTCCTTAGTTTCTTTTTGTTTTAAAAACAAAACTATCACACTACATCTTGCTGCTAGTACTGGAAAGTTTAAATTAATGTTAAAAAATATTTCTGTAGCTGAAAGAAGTTTGCTAGATATTCTGCAGAAATGGGGTTCACTCTACCCCCCCATCCATGTTCAGATTATTCAGTGAACAGATTGACTGATTGATTAATTACATTACCCTTTGTTGATAAGGTCAGTGCCACTAGGCTAGCAACCTATTTTCAGGAAAGACCTGAGGTGATATTATTAGTACTAGGAGAAATTTGGCAAGGGCACTGGGGAACTTCCCCTACTCTTTCTGATAGGCACCATGTGATCTTTTATATCCACCAGAGCTACTACCAGCAAAATAGAAGGAGCATCAGTTTAACATCTTATCTGAAAGGTTTGCACACTATACTTTATTTCCTTTATTAGCATACTCTGTTTAGTTAAATCAGCATTGTTGAGTGAAAAATAAATAAATTATTTTTCAATGTGTAATCTTCTCTTTTTAATTTCTAATAGTCAAAGTTTAACATAAATGTTTTTATATTTCAAGGAACTCCTTGTAAATTCTTGGAAGATATTACAAAACATCCATTCATATGAGCAACACAGAATATGGAAATGCAGGACATCAGGATGGTCACTTACTTAGAGATGCATATAATTGCAAGGCTGAGGACCCTTCCACATGAATTTTGTGATTTGTTGAGCACACAACAGAGCCATGGTAGGCTAGCAGTAGCAATAGCTTGCATGCATTTCTAGGTGGAGATGTTCCCAGAACTGGCAGTGCTGTGCATTACAGCCACCAATGACAATAAAATGTTACAGGCACTGAGCTACATACCAAAATCTGACAGATCAATACATAACTGATTACTTCACAAAGGACTGGGATGAACTATGGAACTTAGTAGAACTGTGTCACACACAAGAAAAATCAAGATGTATCAGTGTCATCTAAAAGATAAATTGAGGTGTATCAGTGAGAAGACAATTCCCATAGACTTATGGGTATGTGTTGCAATGATTATCCTATCTAAAGGGACCTTCTACTGACCTGGTGGGGTATGTTTGGTATGTCATAGGTTTTTGCAATGGAAATTCTTAACCAAATCCTAAACATTATGGTACAATATATAGAGGAACATATTTCATTTCCAAAGACACCATTGGACAGAATCATGATTATGCATATGTTCTTTGAGCTGACACACTTGTCCAAGTTCTTGGCATTATAGATTACACCCATGTTACTAAGAACCCATAGTACCAACTGATCCAGGTATAAGATACATATAAATGGGAGTGGCTGTTACACCCAGGTCATTATCAATAACATGTTTGTGTGCTAAACAGGCAGTTTACATGATTTACACATTTTGCACATGTTCAAGCTATACTATTTTTTGAGGGGACCTCTGGTTGGTAGATTCACACACATTACAGACAAACTAGATCATACAGGTAGCTATTATTTATACTGAGAGCTGGCCACAATTAATGCTCTGTCATTTATCTTGTAGGTGATGTCAGATATGCCCTAGAGCCATTTATAATGACCTTTCCCAATTTATAACCCAGATACCAGCAGTACATGACATACAGTATGACCTGTGTTGATATTAGAAACATTGCAGATCATGTGTTTGAATCTCTGATGGGTAAATTCCACAGTTTCGACACCTCCAATAGTGACAGGAAAATAGTGTTTACAATACTACCCAACATGGTATTGCAAAACTGGTAGTGCAGCCAGATAGCAGCTCAGTGTTACATGCCATATAAAAAAACAGTAGTGGTAGCAGGACAAGGATGTGATACAGGGAAGGCAATTCAACAGTGGAACCACAGTTGTGGTAGTGACAGGAGCAATGCATTGCAGCATTAACAGATCATTGTCATCTGGTTCACAAGTGTGAACCCTAACACAGATTAATGTGATGCATGCTGTAACATTCAGATTATGCAAGGCAATGCATGGTCTGGCCATACTATGTATTAGTCCTTAAAATGTCCGCACAATTTTCAGGTTGAGCAAGATAACAGACCATCATCACTTACACAGATGTGGGGAGATAGTAACTGTTGACTGTAACACCACAATGTGGGGTCAAAAGAGGGGAAGTCTGTAGCTGTGCATTCTGGTTAAGGGGTGGATGTCAGGGATCACATCTTTTAGCAATGGTGTTGGGATGTCCCTACACAGCCAATAACAGCAGGCAGTCTGCGAGGATCACGTAATCTATTTATGGAGATCATATGGCTGGTGTGACTGCTGCCACTGCCCACTGTGACAGCTAGTTGAACTGGGACTGTACTCATCCCTTGGATGTGATGTGGTAGAGTTACACACCCTTGCTGAAGCACATTGAGAAGCCATCCCATTGCTACAGTCTGACAGACTTCAGCCATCGCCAGGAGTGCTAGACCATGCCCCTTCATGTGATACTGATGCTGCATCTCTAGTGGTGTGTGTCATCTGACATGGAACACATGTACATGTCCACTTCACATTTAAAGACCCAAATGCCACAAATGACATTGCCAGCAAAAGCAAACTGGATGCCAGTCATAATATCTTATATTGATGCACCTAGGCATGTGACATTTACCACCACTGATCTCAATGACACTATTATCTCATTCTGCCATTACTCCAGGTCAGTATGTAGTTGCAGCATTTCCTCAGACATACCATGGAGCACATGCAGCTGTTCAACAGAGGATTTAGTAGCCATCTGTGACTGGATCATGGAACAGCTCATCTGCTGATGGCCCACAAGTGCTGCATGCACACAAGGGGCAGTACAGGATTCATGATGTTGTCAAATTCCTCTCACAGTGTTATCAGATTTCTCTCATGGTGGTGTCAAACTACCACGGATTTCTTCCCTTGTGTTGGAATTACCCATCTCAGAGGCAGTATTCATATGTGTTATGGTGAAATTGTGGCTATGTGTAGTTATCTTTATAGAGGTCTCTGTATATAATAATGTGAGAGTTCCTCCACCCAGAGTGTCACACACAACCATGGTGTGTCATCAGACCATGCCACCTGCAAGTTGTCATCAGAATCAGCTATAACAACTATTCTTATATCAGCCCTTATTTGTCTTTTGTACTGGAACATGCAATTGTGGAACCTATGAATGCATTAAAAATATGGTTCCATTGTAAGTCCATAGACATATGCTTTGAGTATCCCCCAATGGCATGCATTGAAAACAGTGCTATAGAATAATTTGAGACATGTACCTTGTTTGCAAGATATTAACTGTGCAGACTGGGGGTTTCTACCAGACAGATGCACAGGTAGTCAACAGTCATATCCTCTTTGCTTCATACACAGTTATGCACGATATTCTGGTCAGTAGCATAACTCTCAACCATACAGATTTTTACAGACTGTCCAGATTTTTGGCTCTTATTTTTGGTCTGTTCCCCATAAAATGTATGTTTTTCTATCAAATCATTGAGGATTGAAGTCACTAAATAACACTAAATAATGACAGACATTTGAGTTTCAGACTATATCTTTCAGAAAATATATAGCAATGCAAACTCTGTCATACTAGCAACTTTCTAGGTTTATAGGAGCATTATTTAAAATCTGTCCCTATTTTGGGCCTTTGTCCCCCCATTATTTCTGGCTTTGTCCAGATTTCTTGTGCTAATAGGTTAAAGGTCTGTTCAGTAGTATCTGGTGATTCCTTTACTGACATACAATGGTAGGTGCTAGGTTCCCTCCCCCTCTGTCACCTACTTCAATATAGATTGGCCTCCCCATGTGGTAGCCATCTACAGCCCTATGTGCCACAGCTTCTGGTGGCTAAACCTTTACCTGTGCATTTGTTCTTTTTGTTTTTTTTTTTCAGAATAAATAACCGTTGTCTATTAATCCACCCACTCACCTTCCTATTAAAACACTCCCACCAACTATCAGTGTGACCAGTCTTTATTAGAGAACATCATGGATCTCAACTTCACCAAATGCAAATATCTATCAAATCAACCAAAAAGCATTGCTAACCAGCTGACAGTAATATACCAGCAAGACAGCCTTGGGTCCAGGTAGCATGTCAAACCACCACCCCTCCTGCCCTTTTGCACTCCGGCCCAGAAATGATTGTGCAGCATGTTGTGCTGCTCACCCCAAACTCCCACATAAATGCCATCTGGGCCAGGAAAGTGGGGCTGAAGTCAGCCTGTTCGTCAACCCTTCTTGGCTATTTCACTATAGTCGGCTTCAGTTGAAATCAAGTGAAAAGCAGTAATTTACTCTCTCCTAGGTCTTGATAACTGTGGAAGTGCCTTCCCACCTTGATCAGAAGCCAAAATGTAAACTAACAGTGGCTCTTTATCATAGGAACTGAAGTAATGTTGAGTATATGATGTAAATTGGTACCACTAACCACAACAAATTGATAATGTAGCATACTACATGAACAAAGACACAGCCAATGTCTCCTGAATATACAAAAACAAGTTTAGAATAAACAACTTCAGATCCACTTCTGAAAGATGAACCCCACCTGGGGCAAATGAAAGATGTTTCTTATCCACAAAGTTACAGTGTTCATTAACAGAAAACCTAGGCGGGGAGAAGCTCTGGGCACAAGGCGAATGATGAATTAATGTGTGTTTTTGATGGTTGAAGTAGAAATTGCCTGGTTCCATCTCAGCCTTGGAACAATAGCTGATCAGACAATCCCAAAAGTCTGGAAAAAATACTCTTCACTCTCATTTGTTCCTTAAAGATGTTATTTATTTATTTATTTATTGTTTATTTATTTAGTTATTTATTTATTTATTTATTTGACATTTGTTGACCAGGATAGTCTGGCTGGGTCAATGCCCTTTTTCAGTGGAGGCCCGGGGAGAAAAGCTCCTAAGTATAATTATAAAAAAATAAAAATTACAGTAACTGTGCAATACAATGAGATTGCTGACAAGTGCATTTACAATAATGGAGGTAAGAGAGAGTTAATCACAGTTATTGTAAATAAAAGATAGTTATAAAAGTGACATATACTTGAGGAATAATATAACGTTCTAAGAGTGTCACATGCTTGAAGGATAGCATACTGTGGGTAGATCAGCAGGTTAGTAAATAATGTAAAGTGGGTCCAATTAGAAGGAATAGGTTTTAAGACAGCACAGTGGGATTTGAGAATTGATGACTGATGTTAGGATAATAGTTAGTATAGCAGAGGTCCAGAAATGAAAAGTGAAGTAGCCTGTAGACAGGAAATTGTCTCCTTACCAGAAGCGGGTAGGTGTGAGAAGAAGTCTCTTAGGGATGATGCCCAAGTAATTTCCCCCAGTATGAACCAACAGTATCAATGGTTGATGCAGCTGATATAAAATCTCATCCAAACTTGCAGGCAACTCCATCAAACACATCTTTGATAAACAATCCAGACAAACTCAAAATCGATTGGGTGAAACACCAAGTTGCTACCATGCATGGAAAACAATGTCCTATCTGCAACTCGAGCAATGAAAGACTGCCCCATAATGACAATTCACTTACAACCTTTGGGAAAATCAAAGAGCATATACCAAGTCCCTTTTGTCTGAGGTATGGTGATATCAAAGTTGGTATCTGTAAGTTTAGGGGGTGTTGGTGGCTTGCCCATCAGATCAGGGAGGCTTAAACTCCTAAAAAGAAGTTTAAAGGAGAAGAATGATGTTTGAGATATGCTCTTTTCCAGGATTTTTGATTTTTTTTTTCATTCTACTGACACAAGGAATTAAAAGTTATGACATTTCAGTATGGAGACATTTAGCACATATAGCTTAAAAACACAGGACCACTGCCCTACCTTCTTTATAACTTGCATAGGCAGTCCTTCTCAGGCAAGGTATAAGACCCTGCCTATACTGAATGGGGCAATTAACCTGCTGTTGGCAGCCCTCTTAACATCCTGTCAAAATCTCTGGAAGCGATAACTTGACCACTCAGGAACCTGAAAACTGAGGCTTGATCCTGTCTGCAGGGGTGTAAGTACCAATATTTTAAAATCCACTGTGCAGATCATATAAAAAGACTCAGATAATTGTCCAGATATTTGTCTAACACAACATCTTGGCATTTCCCTGTTAGATCAGTCTTGCACAAATCAATCCATGTCAAAACAGTATTCGAGATAATACTCAAATTATTGCAAGATAGCAATATTTGGAGTTCGGTGACTATGAATGCCTCCAGTAATACAGAAAAACAGACTGGCTCAAACTACATATATGGGATAATCTGCTGACAGTGCATGGACACCATTCAAGATAGCTCCTACAAATTCTTGCCAGTAGGCTTTCTGGCATCAACAGTACTATCTAACTGTTTTCCTAGCCTTTCAATATCCTGGACATGAACCACTCATCAGTAAAGCTGGGAACCCCTAAGGTAGTGACACTGAAGCTAATTGCTGCAAAGTGGATTCGAATGGACCTAAGTGCCTCATTATGCATTATGAACAATATACCAGGCAGCTAGCATGGCGGACCATCTCCTTTCTTGCCTAGGTAGACTTGAATAAATTATTTAAAATGCCTGAAGAGCTGCCCTGCATGACTTTTTGGTGATCTCTGCCCAAGAGTTGCTGATAAACACTCTCATCAGGCCTAGATAATCAACAACAGATACAGAGGAGATGGCAGTGGGATTGGTTTGAGCTTCTGGGGCCAAGGTTCGAAAAAGTGGTATCTGAAAATAAGGGAAAGCATTAGCTACCCTTTTAACCTTGCCTGGGATGTGTTCGTCTTTGAAGGACAAGTTAATTTGTAGGCTATACAGAACCAGAAAGGCCTGTACCTACCCGGATTTAGAAGTCTTTTTACTGAGAACATGCACTGCAATCAAGTTGTCTGAATGAAAGACAGTATTCTGGTTTCATAACAAGTCCTGACACACAATAGTAGGTATCCATATTGGCATAAACTTCAGAAAGATGATGTTTCTCTTCAGTGTGTCCAAATATGAAATAGACCATAGTGCTGAGAACTAGTGAACTCCACAGAGTGTCCTCATTCTCAACACCCATGTAGCATCTGTAAATCAATGAAATATCTTGAGAAGAAATCCATTTCCTTTTCCAAATTGTGACTCCATTGTAGTTGTTCAGGAAAATCTTCCAAATACACAGACTATCCTTATCTCTGGTAAAATTCCTCACACAATGATGCTTCTGTCACCAGCCTTTCAGCAAATTGGCCTCCGACCTGGTGAAAGGTCTTACCTGAGTAATGGCCTTGCAGACAAAATTGAGCAAACTCAAATGCTTCTGAACATCCCAGATGTTCATATTCTTTGTCTTGATGAACTTATCAATGGCTTCTCTTAAGGAAAAATTATTGAGCCCCAAGAACATTAAAGCTTTGAAGAGCTCTTCAGCTTTGTTGTCTGATAGCTGGACTCCTAATTCTTGACAAAATGTGATAAAGTCATCAAAAGCTTTTTTGGCACCTATATCTCATTTTCTACCAGCAGATAGTCATCCAAATAATGAACAACAGCCTGGGGGGAAACTCACAGGGGCAAACAATTCTGCTCACTTAGATCTCATTGCTGATAATATCCCTGACTGTGGCCTCCTTGCTCTTAATTGAACTTAGATTCCTGTCTACCTCTCTGAAGTGACTGGTAGCCAACAATTTCCTCTAACCATTGTACTGTATTCAACATTTTTGAGAGATCTATAATTCTGACAGCTTGTAAAATGAAATAGAATTTCAACAGAGATTAAAATTAAAAGTTTATATATCAATGTATAAAGTAATAATGTTTGTAAATATGCACACAAAAAACAGTTCAGTGAGCTTATAAACCTTTTGCTTTATAATGGAGAAACAAACTTAAAATATGCAAGAATGATTTTTAAGCTAATAATCTGAAATATTTTTCTGAACTAAAATGGAACATTTTTCCTTGCAATACTAATTTCATTGCATAAATAGAGCTCTTTGGTCTTTTTTCAATAATTGATTTAATGCAGTGTGAAAGATTGCATGTAAATAAATAATTTATCTAAATATTTTATTTGCTGTAAATTTCATAAATATGTTAATGTAGAAAGAACTTTATGCCATAATGTATACATGATTATCATCCTAATCAGCTCCATAAATTCTACTTAATCTTACAGCTTTATTTTGTGAGTTTGTGGAAATACATCTGGCGACTGTTTAGATAAAGTGCTGCATAGTATTTGTGCACCATATCACCTTCATCAGCTTAAGCAGCTGTAGCTGTTTCCTATAAAACTACTACTACTACTCTAACTACTATTATTGTCACTACAACTGCTATTTCTACTATTACTGTCACTACACCTCCTGCCACCAGTACTGTCACTACTACTAGTACTATTACTACTGCTGCTATTATTATTACTACTACTGTCACTATTGCTTCTGTCACTACTGATGTTAGTACTTTTACTACTACTACTGTCACTAATACTATCACTACTATCACTGGCATTACTACTACTGTCACTTCTGCTACTGACACTACTACTACTGTCACTACTACTGCTAGCACTGCTACTACTGTCACTACCACTACTATTGCTGCTGTTACTATTGTCACTACTACTACTAGCTCTGTTGCAACTGCTACTAATAATAATAATATGTGCATTTATGCACACTATTTGCTACAGCTCCTGTTTTAGTACAGTAAAGCTGAATTTTGTGAAACATTATTTCCAGGACTTAATAAAATCTGTGTAGGTACCGTGTAGAGCCTACATGGAATGTATCCATGTACACAGCGATTGGTTTGCCCTCTGCAGTGCAGCATGCATATTAATCATGGTGCACTGCTGATGGAGAAAATAGGAACAGGGATATTGAATCCATGTAGAGAGAAGTGTAGAGCCCACCCATGTTTGTAGATGCCTGGTCAGATGTTATGTACTGGGTGAGGCTCTCTGTAATGTTCCCACTGCTGTTGAAATGCTGTGAATTGGCTCAAATGTGTAATATTTTATTGTTATGAATTAATTTTTTTTCTTCTCTGTATGTACGGTGTGGAGTGCAGCAATGCCAAGCTGTGCTCACATATAGACAGCTGACACCTGCTACACATCTAAAAATAGAAACCAGATGTAATTAATGTTTATGATTACATCATTTTTTTAATTGAGGTTTATGTGGTGTGGCGTGGAGCACCGCACAGCTGAGCGGTGCTGATACATACATAGCCAACATTTGCCAGACATCTAAAAATAGAAACTGGATGTATATAATATCCAAGTAGCGAAATGGGTAGAGTTATAGCTTAATGCTTAGTAGGTCTTGGTTTCAAGTCCGTAGCAGTCATAAAATGTCTGTAATTTAATTTATTATATGTGTTTAATTATAAAAACAAATTTGTGAAATATGGCACTGCTGTGCTATGCTGAGCATTGCTTAAACATGCAAACTGCTACTGGTACTTACATGGTGCTAAGCTTAACTAAAACCTTAGCTGTTCAAGTTTTCGCACTGCTTAGCTCTACTTAGCTGGTTGGCATGATGCTAAGCAACATGGTACTTTTATAAATGTTGCTCAATAACATGTAAGGGTGGGAAAACAGCCTATATTAAGGTCAATAGGCAGGAATTATGCACCATTCATTGGAGTCTAATCATCTGTTGATATAGCAGGTGATGCTGGTGAAGGTGCATGCTTTGGGGACAGAGATGGGGTGTTTAGGAGTCTGGGTTGTTTGTTGTGCTCTTGGTAAAAAAAATATGAACCCAGGCTGATGCAGGGCAGATTCCAGGGCTTGGAATATAAGGTAGAGGCCTCAGACCAGTTGGCCAGGGAGCTCACCAATGCTACTGGTATCTCCCACACAGGTGCACAGTGTCACTGCCATTTTGATTACCTGAAGAGGGGAAAGAGGGGAACCTTGGACATCTGGGTCCAAGAGGCACAAGCTGGGAATGCCCCAAAAATATATAAGTATGTTTTCCACTGTTTTATTAAACAGCAAGTTGAATGTCTGCAAAACTGGTACGCATAATGGTGTGCTTCTTTTCCAACAGCTGCAGATGAGAGGGCTGGCAATGTTGAGTCCCATGCTGGGTGCCTGGCCAGGGTGTGCAGTGAGTGTGGTAAATACAGATTTATTATGCTAACTGTAGTGCAATAAGCAAGAAAGAGTAAAGCATTTACTGCAATAAAGTATATGCAAGAAAAACTGTAGTGCAATAATTGGGCAAGTAGAACTGTAGTGCAATAAAGGAGGAATTAGAGCTGTAGTGCAATAAGTGAACAGTAACAACTGTATTGCAATAAATAATAAACATTACAAATATCAGTAAGCAAAATGGTGTACAGCAGGATTGTGTTGCCATAATCATTGCAGTAGAGCTGTATGTATTGCTTGTCTATGGTAAGGCTGCTGCAGTCAAATGTAACACTGTCTCCAGGCCAGTATTAGTCATATAAAGCTCTCTGTTCCTCCTATTGCAGGTTATAAAGGTATATGGGTTAGGTAGCCCACTCTATGGGCACACATTTTGTGTGGACTTCACAGACATTCTTCAGCAATATCAATAAAATGTTAAGCAGCATTGTTGATTCCTACAGAAATCTGTTTTAATAAATGCAGTATCACTGTAATGCATACATGTGTGTTCTACTGTCACTGAAGTCAAGTATAACATTGTAATAGTTCTTGAATGCAAAATTAATTTAGTCACTTAATGCTCTCTTGTTCTCCCACTCAAGGAACAAATGTGATATGAGTGAGGTAGTCTATGTTATGAACAGATATGATTGTGGTTACATTTCACAGACATTTATCAGCAATACCAATACATTTTTAAACAGCATTGTTGATTTCTACAGAAATCTATTTTTATAAATGCAGCATGGCTGCATTCCATGCATATGTGTTCTACTGTCACTGCAGTCAAGTATAACACTGTAACAGTTTTAGAATGCAAAACAAATTCAGTAACATAATGCTCTCTTTTTCTCCCACTCCAGGAACAAATGATTATGGTTTAGGTAGTCCATGTTATGAGCAGATATGATTGTGTTTACATTTCACAGACACTTATTAGCAATACCAATACAGTGTTCAGCAGTATTGTTGATACCTAAATAAATCTGTCTAAATATTTCCAGTATGGCTGTATTCCTTTCATGTCTGCACAAAGTTGCTGCAATCAATAGTTACATTTTTTGCAGATGTCTGCAATAACAGCTATTGGGTTCTATTCCCATGCCTGCCAACTAAGGCATGACGGATGTCTAGTTTATGTACTGTACACAAACATGCCTCTCAAGTGTCACAATTTCTTATAATGTAATTCAAACTGCCTAATCCGTCTGTCACAGGATTACCAGAAAAATGATTACCTGGAATTCAATGTATTACCAAATCAGCTTGCAAAACACCTTGGTAGTTATATAGGTTTACATTATCTGAAAGTGTTTTGTGCAGTTGTGTACCTGCATTTGATATGGTTTGGCCCATACTGACCTATGCTAACAGCCTGAGAGGTATGTACGTGCTACATCAGCTCTAGGAAAATTGAAGTCATTATACTCAAAACTGACAGTACACACCTGTAGGGTATTTATTATCAGTGTTTATAGGGATATTTCTGTGTTGTCAGTAATAGAATATTTCTCTCTCTCTCTCTTCCCACCGCTTATCTTCATTTATTTATTATTGTTGTTTATTATTATGATTTAATAGTAACATATTTTGTTAAACTAACTATATTTTTGTAAAATGTGATTTATTATTTTTTGTGTGTCATTATGATTCAGTATTAACATATTTTGTTAAACTAACTGTTTTGTTGGCTTTATGGTTTACTTCTTACTGGCATGCTGTTAACATACTGATTGTTATGTTACTTAATGTTGTGTTACGCATAATATACATTAATATGTATTTGGACTGATGAATATGATGTTCTATTCTGTTAATACTAACAAGGGTTTGGTCATTATTAACCCTAACCTATTGTTATATCTCATTTACCATAGCAAGTCAAGGTAGGCTGGTTCCGGCAGATCTACCTACCTTGCCTCATCCAGCCATGCCACTGGGTTACAGCATATTTGGGACCCAGATCAGTGGTGCCCCCTCTGCTGCCCCTGCACTACTTGTGGCTTCAGGTAGTACCACCCCACAGGAGGGGACGGTCCTCCCTCTGGGAGCTGTGGTGGTGGGGGCATCATCACTTGGTCTGAGCTGCTGGTTTTGGTGCACATCATATTCTACTGTGGGTTTGACCACTACTTGCACTGGATTGAGGACATGCTGGCCAACCCATTCTGGTAGCCTCACCCCAGTGCCCAGCCTCCACCACTGCCACCCTAGGGCAGTCATGGAGCAGTGCAGACAGTCCCATGGGTAGACATGTGAGTCACACTGCTGCCTTGTGGAGGCACATGGACTTAGATTCCACAACACCCTCATTTTCCAAGATGTTCACCCCCTCATGTGTCACACACTGCCCCTGTCTGCTGTCTTGTTTGTCTTGTCTGTCCCCAAATGCATCCTCACCTACCCAACTTACCTCCCTCACATGTACCTATGTCCCTTCCCCAACATTCCACTCATACCTTAAAAAAATGGGCACCTGTCCTAAAAAAGATATCATCCCATACATAGCTCTCCAATTTGCATACATGTCCATTGGACACACATAATTTGGTCCAATTGGCTTGATAACACAGTTATGTTTTCCTCACCCCTCTCTCTGTGGGTGAGGGTTCAAAGTCATGTACAGATTCTGTCAAAGTGCACAGTTGCTGCTGTACAACAAATTGATAGCTATGGTTCTTTCCTACACACTTCCTGCACATCCCTTCCTGCCTTTCACTATGTTTTACCCCCTGCTTGCACCAAATTTCGCCACTTTCCTATCTCCCCATTTTCTTTTCTTTATATTGTTTTAGTTCATTTTGCAGCTTTGCTAAGCTCAACTAAATAAAAAATCTGCCACATCATTCCTTTTCATAAAGGAGGAAATTCCACTGAATTCTCAAATTACAGACCTATAGCCATCCTGTCTCCCTTAGCTAAGATAATGGAAAAATGTATCCATAAGCAATTTCTGGCCTGCCTCAATCAGAACACTCTCCTATCCACTTCCCAGCATGGATTTCGACCTTGCCATAGTACAACCTCAGCCCTTCTCTTACACAATAAATCAAAACCGTTATGACAACAAGCTCTTCAGCCCTCTTCCTAAACCTATCCTAGGCATTTGATATGGTAAACCACCAGTTACTCTTAGAGACACTAAAATCACTCTCCATAGATAACTTAGCAATCATCTGGTTTCATTCTTATCAAAGTGGCAGACAAAAAGCTGTACTATGGAAAGATAACCTATCTTCCCTTTTACCAGTCACACTTGTTGTCCCCCAGGGATCTATATTAGGCTCCCTCCTATTCTCCATCTTCATTAATGACCTGCAAAAAGTCGTCCCAGATGCAGCATGTATTCAGTATGCAGATGACTCCACCCTAATCTGCTCTGCCACCTCCCCCAAAGACTTACAGTCTTTATCCCAAACCACTTTCAACAAAGTAGAGAACTGGCTTACTGGTTGACATCTACTATTAAACCCAAATAAAACCAAACTGTTACTCTTCTCCCCCACCCGCAAAGTCCCCTTACCATCTCTCACCATAACATCTAACAATGGCACCATACTTTCCCCAGAACCTTGTACTAAACTACTGGGAGTAATCATCAACAACAACCTTAAGGTTGATGCCCACACAGACAAAAATATTAAAACAGTTAATAAGAAACTAGGCTGGGCAGCCACAGTGGTGCAGCGGTTAGTGTTGTCGCCTCACACCAAGAGGTTCTCTGGTTCACTCCTCAGCTGGGGTGCCTTCTGTGCAGAGTCTGCATGTCCTCACTGTGGTCGTGTGGGTTTCCTCCAGGTGCTCCAGTTTCCTCCAACATCCCAAAGACAGGCTGTTGGTGGATTGGACACTTTAAATTGGCCCTAGGTGTGAGTGCATGAGTGAGTGCCTTCTGTGGAAGGTTGGGTGCTGGGCTGGCAACTCAACACTGTAAAACTCCACTACCAATCATGAGCAGACAGGTGATCCGCTGAGGCAAGCCCTAACTGGGAAAAGCCAAAAAAATAAGAAACTAGGCTCTTTATACAAGATTAAACAATTCCTAACCCTATCTGCTAGGACTGTTATTGCCCGTACTCATTTGCTATCAACCCTTCTTTATGCCTCACCCTTCTTTGTAAACCTAAGCAAATCAGACCTCAATAAATTTACTAACTGCTACAATAATATTGCCAGATTTGCCACAGGATCAGCTTATAGAACCCATCACTGTCAAAACCTTAAATCGTTAGACTGTCTATTACTACCCTATCAGCTTCAGTATAATCAACTTATAGTCATTCACAAAATTCTTTACCAATCAGACAATACACCCATACTGAAAACTATTATCACCTCCTACAGTAACCTAAAAGCCCTCCACTCTTCCAACAGAATGCTAGCACAAACTGTTAAAGCCAACAACTCAGCTGGTGAGTCACTATTCTCCAACTCTGCCAGTAAAATCTGGAACTTACTTCCTGCAGAACTTACTACAGTTTCCTCCTTATCCCAATTCAAGATATCCCTTAAGAAACACCTAAAAATGCATTGGCTTTGTCCCTGTACAAACCCTGACTAACCCCCACTCAAACATCAACTATAAATGATAACCTTATTACAGGAATGAAACTCTGTTCCTCTAACTGTTAACATTGTGTATGTTTCTCACCTACTAGGAAGAATTAAAGGAAGGGTGACATCTTGTCTCAACCATGTATGTTAACCGCTACAAACTGTGCGTGTTTCTTCCTCATCAGATGTAATCTCTAACTATTTCCTACTCAGTTAATAATTTCCAACTATTTCCTGTTTGTATTTGAGAAAATTGTGAACGTGTGTGTATTGTTAAACAAATGTCGATTTTATGATAATTTACTGTATTTATACTTGTTATGCATGTTTGGAGCTTTTCTCCCCGGGCCTCCACAAAAAGGGACCTGTATCCAGTCAGACTTTCCCAGTTAACAAATGTAAAATAAAATAAAATAAAAAAATAGAGCTATATTGACTATATGTGTCTTTAAAACTGTAATATCCACTTACAAGATCTGCCACATATTTCGAACACAAGACCAATGCACCTGCAGACCTCTACATTAGCCTGCCATGCCATACAACTCTTAATTAAAGTGGGTGATTTAAACAAAGCATAGTAATTGCCAGTTACAGTCATTAAGGATGTTTCAGTGGAGCTGCTCATTGTGCCGTGCCATGCAAACTTGATTAAAAAGTAATGAAAAAAATGGGAGTGAACTCTGGTGCAATAGTACACCAGTAGAAATGCAAAGACATAATAATGGATGTAAGTGAGGCCTGTGATAGCAGGTAAATGTGCCCTTTTATCAGCAATATGTAGACAGACACATGCAAAGGCATTAATGGAAAAAGATATGTTCAACTGGCACCCTGGTGTAGAAATATATCCATATAAAGCCATGCACATACTAAAGGAGGTAGAAAATGGTTTTCACAGCCTATATGTGTACACATATATCTTGTAAATGCACTTGTTATAGCAGTGACTTAGTAGCTCAGTCTGTTAAATGGCTTGCAAGTAGTACATTTTGTGACACACAGTCCTGGGTTCAAATCCAGTGGTGTGTAGCACTGGAATTATAGTATTGTGAGGCCAACAAATAATGACCGAGTCATGCACTCTTTATCCACACAATGCATATAAAATTAAATGCCTGCATTTCACTGATGGAAGTCACAGAGAAATTCAACTCATGTACTGCAAATGAGGGCCACTAATATCAGAGTGCACCACACAATCCTTTCAAACCCACAATGCCAATTAGCACAGCTGCACACCTAAGATACACATTTGAAGTGCTTGCTTGTAGTATGGACTGCCCTCATACATGCTCCAAATTGCTACCAGACTGTAACCCATGGTGGACATATTGTTATATTAATCCTCCATGTTGCTCAAGGACACAACAAACATGTGGCCTAGTACTCTGTTAGTGATACTGTTGCCTAACATACTCACCTTAAACTCATGCCTTAATTGGACTGGAAAGGATAGCCTCACTCTGCCTCTGCCTCTACAACAAGGCTGACACAGCTCCAACAGTTACTCCTACAGCTTGTTGTCCTCCAAGGTGTTCACACTCTCTGGCTATGCCTATTACCTGCAGCAGCAGCTGTAGCCTGTAGCACTCCCATCTCTATGTAAAAGCTGCTGCTACAGACTTACCCATTGCAATGAAGTAGTCTCCTGACCTCAGTAATGTCCAGCATAACATATCAGAAAGGGTCCCTAATCTACATGAAGGCCTTATATATTGTACTGTAGTTGCACATGATTGGCTGATGATAGTGCAAATCAGCTGTGATTGCTGCAATTAACATTTCAGAACCACAGACTGGTTAAGCGGCAATCACCTGCTGATGAGAAGCATGTTAAAAAGGCAAGCAGCTGGCTATTGGGAACCATTCTGTATGAGACTTTACTCACACAGACCATACATATGCAAAGTATTAACTATCAGCACATATCAGCAGAGGAGTATTGCACTTCGTCAGCTATGGAACCATCTTGTTTACATTAGGATGCAGATGTCTGACTATACTTACAGGGAATATGGATAACAGCACTAAGCCTTTCTTACAACTGTGATAATGACATGTCAATGATCTACAGATTTGTTACACATATAGAGGATCTGCAAGACATCCTGGGTGGAATGTATAATGTTAATGTGGCACAGTGGGCTTGTGGAACTCTCCCTTTACAGTGGTTGTAAGAGCACACTACTATTTGTTTGGCACAGTTGATTTGACATATTATCAGGGGGTTACACCCTGGGGACACACTACAATAGACTCCAGTGTCTGCTGTATGAACATACAGCAATATCTGTCATGGCACACATGGGAATGCCTGACTATTGCCAGTATCCTAGTTGTACCCACATGTTTAGTATGTTTGTACACTGTGGGATATAACATGTGTGATCAAGCAGTGGATATTGCCAGCCATTCTTCCTTGCTGTATCTCTACATAGTATACTTCCATGCATGTGATTCTGACATGTGTTCCCATGTTGTCGTCTTTCAGGGAACATGTATGCAAGATGCCGTGCAGCTTTCACAGATGCAGAGAATGCATTAATAGTGAAAGTGCTCCATCAACACCATAAAGTTCTACTGTCTAGGGGGAGACACAACAAGGAACAGTGGGAGGCATTGTGGGCTGACCTTGTCCATGATGTTAATACCACTGGTCATCAGTGAAAAACATTTGAGCAGGTTTGACACCGCACAACAGACATGATCAATGCTGCATGCAGAAGAGCAGCAGATGTAGCCAGGGATCATGGCTCCACTGGTGCAGGGCCTGCAGTGGAACAACCACTCTTAGACACTGAGGAATCAGTTGCAAATCTAGGCACACATGACAGCTACCAGGCATCCATCACACCCTACATCATGGATGTGGGTGCCAGAGTATCCACATCAGATGAGCATGCAGATAAGCTTAGTTTGATCAGCATTGCAATACTGTAGCATTCAGTGTGCCAGGGCATACATAATCTTATGTGGGTGTCAGGTCTGTCTGCTTTTGAGGGGAAGCTTCCACTGCAGTTTGACTGTCATGCTCAGATTTTGACCAGTATAACAATTTATTACTGTAAATGTGAACTATATGGACATATTACTTTGTGGTGGTGGAACATGCAGTGGTACTGATATTACCACTCCCTCAACTTTTCACAGGTCTGTCAGATATTGGCCAAGCCCGGGGTCCTGCTCCTGGCAAGCATGACACTGTTTTGTTATAGATGCAGGTTTACAGGATTGTAATCCCTAGACTGTCATCACAGGCCTGCTGCCTGCATTGACGCACTGATGGCCTGATTGCCAACTGCACACATATATTCTGACTGTACACATGTTAGACTCATACCTATGCCTTGTACATGTGACCACACTGATAGATGTAATGGTATTGTCAGGACACCACAGAGTGTCATATGTGTCAATTGTGCAGAGTCTAAACAAATGTCAACAGTGTACCTTACTGTTGCCAATGAGACTGCAGTGTAATGAGATGTTATTTTCAAGTAACTACAGCTGTTAGTGGGAAAAGTACTGTGCTCATGCCCTAATATACGAGGTTGTGTTTTCAACAGGTCTGTCACAGTGACGATGGCATATAGAGTCTTACATATATAACAACATAGCACTGCAGAACATAATAGTGCAGGTATTAATGTACTGCTTTTCCCTTTCTTATCACAGGTGACCTCTTTCCCCTACACAACCTGATGTCAGTGTCTCCTCAGACTCTGCTGATGATAGTGGCCACAGTATGGCACAGGTGGGGCTTTCAGGAGTTGAATCAGTCCCAGAGGTTGACACCCCTCTTCTGCTCTCATTGTCATTGCACACAGTTAGTATGCCCACAAATACCCTGTCCCCAGAGACCACAAATATTGGACAGTCAGAAGCTGGAGACATTGAACAGGAAAGTGTGTAGACACTGGCCATAGCCAGAGAGCTGGCAAGGTCCCACACAGGCAGATTGACAGGGGTGCTTGTAGAAGGCCTGCTGTCTGTCCACCCTCTGTTGCAGGTGTCACATCACGGGTCACTCAACACATGTTTCTGGCCACTATAAAGCCACAGCCACGTTCTGAACGGAACACCAGAGGTACACTTAGGGTTATGCATGTAGCACGTTCTGGCATCTGTGACTGCCTCTACTACACTGTGGACACCCTGGATCAGATCACTGATCCAGTGAACAGAAGGTAGGCTGAGACAGTGTCTTTCTTGGACCACACATTGTGCTGGAACATATGATTGGAGTTCAGCATCAGTCTCATGGACGTAGGTCAACAACCCCATCTGCTTAGAGTCCATGTGGCTGTGCATAATCACGGTCCCATAGTGGCAGTACATCCAGAGCTACAGAGGGGACTGTGCTGTCCATGTCATGATGTCGCAGTCTATGGGCTTGTTGTCCTGGGCGTTCCCATGGGGGACATGGTTCCAGCAGACAGCGGTCACTTTCAGGTACTAGCACCACTTCTGACCTTGAGCATGAAGGTGCCAGTGCAACTCCTGGCAGAGCCAGTTCCTGTGTTCAGGGCTGGAGATGAACTGTCAACTCTACTATGTACTGTTCAAAGTTGTCTAACATACATACATGTCAGGTTAGTACTGTGCTTGACTATGTACACACACACACACACACACACACACACACACACACACACACACACACACACACACACACACACACACACACACACACACTCACACACCACTGTGAAATGCAGGTAACCTACAGATGCAGGCAGCACCTTTCCATGGTCTATTTTACCTGCTTCCCTTCCTAACTCACACACATGATGTCAACTGTTTGGGTCAGCCTAGGTCTCCTGAACACCAACACAACACCCTGTGCATGTTATGATACCTGTGCCACATCCCTGTCATCCTCACCATCGATGCAAGGAAATGAAGCTATGTATCTGATGCACAGGGTGACTATATTACTTAACATGCACTTGTGTAATGCAGTGGTATTTTGCCATGCCACTTGTACTGGTTAATGGCAGATATCATGAGTATGCTGCATACTTTTGTGTACCTTATGTTGTATGATGTTGTAATGGCTGTATAGTTACACAATGACAGGTGTGTCACGGGCATGTTTCTGTTTCAGGAGTCTGCAGGGATAACCTATGGATACACAGTGGCAATAAAGCAGTGCAGGATGGCATGTTAGCACAGAAGAAATATGTCTTCAGCAAGCTACAGTACTACGAGTGCATGGCTCCATAGGTTCATATGTGTATAACAGGCTAACAAGGACAATGGCGATATTCGGTGTACTCATGCCCTTGATTAGTGCCACCACGGTTTTGGAACTCACACATCTACAGTCTGTGGTAATGGAGATGACCCATCTACAAATATCCTTTGTCTAGTATAGACAGCTGCCTGACACCAGTTATGATCGTCATGTTCTGCATCCAATTTTGTAAACTGCACATGATATGTGTGTGTCACACCAGATGTGTGCTTCACATGCATGGGGGGCCGGTTTCATGTAGGGTGTACTGTCTGTGTTACATACCTGTCTCTCAAATATGTACTATGTATACCACAGTGATTTTGTAGGCATGTAGAACAGGTGAGATGTGTTAGTCCTGTCATGGATATGCAGGAAGTACACAGTGGGATCCAACACCTCCCTATATGGAATCATACACATCCCATCTAAAGCATTTATGAGACAGACTACACATGCATGACTGTGACATGGACTCCATAGAACATGTTATCTACACTGTGTTTTGATGTACCATGGAACCTGTGTGGCTGCTGCAGTTGTATAATATGCCTATATAGTGACATAGCAAGGGTGCCATTGCACACAATGATAGGTGTGATGACTGCCACATTCAGTATAGCAGTGACAGTCTGGGATGTACATCCCAAACCTGTTGGCATAGGTTGTACAACACTGAATGCATCCCCACATCTTACCTACCAGTGAAAATCGAAGGCTGCATTATTCTCTGTGTCCATAACTTCATGTGTAATGGCTCAACTGTGTGTGGTGTACAGACACTAAAATATTTTGCAGGGGTGGATGATTTCCCACAGGATAGTATTGCACAGTCATTGGCAATTAGTCTTTGTCAGTGGCTCAGATAACAACTGACTGTGTCATAGGCCATCCTGGATAACTATTAGTTCTGTGTGATATTCTGTGACAGCTCCCAATA
The DNA here is from genome assembly GCF_019279795.1 of Protopterus annectens. NCBI lineage: Eukaryota > Metazoa > Chordata > Ceratodontiformes > Protopteridae > Protopterus > Protopterus annectens. The sequence goes on along the minus strand of NC_056730.1, from coordinate 281,106,939 downwards.
TACAATCATCTGCTAATGTACTCAGTCAGAGGTCACTGACATTGACTGTGATTGCAGAGAAGGAATAGATAGATGTGATACACCAATAATGGAGGATGGTGAACTCCACTGGTGACTGGCATCATTGTAGGTATTCCCAGAGTATGACTGTCAGACACTTGCTTATCCACTAGCTGACATAACACTCTGTACATGATGTACACAGTTCTAGCAAGGTCGGCTGGCCTAATATTGTCATACACCTTGTCAGACCATGGTTGGTGGAGTGAGACATATATACAACATCCATTGCATAGTGTAACAGTCAATGGGATTTTCTGGTCACAGTCAGTAGGCATGATCTGGTCTTGAGCAAAAGTAACAGTGTTTGGTCCAGTGTCAGTAGGTGTATGACAGTGTTAGTGTTCATATCCATGCTAACTCCTATCATGGTATTTCAGGTGACATGCCTCAGAAATCTGGGGACCATGCTTGGCACTACATGCTAGTTGTCCTCTGTGCAAGTAAGTATTGCAGTTACTTCCAGTATGTTTCAACAAGAGAGTCATGCAAGGTGTCTGTACACAGCACAGACATACACATTAGGGAAGTGTAATATGTACACACTGTGTTGCTTAGTCATGCTGCAGCTCACTTGCCCAAAGAATGGCCCAAGTCCTTACCTACAATGTCCTGCAGCAGTGCGTGACATCCCCACATAGGGAACCAATGTTTTGCATCATGTATTTACCACTATGGGTGACCAGTATAAACCCCCAATGTGAGGTCCACCCTGGTGGGATCTGGCCACAGAGAAGTCTCCTTAGAACTATTGGCATGTCCCCCCTCTTGCAGACAATACAGACATATATGTCAAGAAAGCCATTTATTACTTCCTGTGGAATGGATCATATAGCGTAACTGCACCTTCACCTTCAGATGGGACAGGCAAGTATCCCATGCATTATGTCAGCAGCATTACAACTGCATGAACTTGGCTGTATGTGACAGGAGGGACACAGGCTGATCATGGCTCAGCAAACCTGACTGGTGGACAACTGCCACTAGCAGGCTGTACAATTACAGGTGGACAGTACTGTGTGATAGTTGGGGTAAGGTGCCCCCTAACATGGAGGCACTACCTCCTCAGCTAAAAGAAGCACATAGTGTTGCTGTGATATTGAGTAGACATGGTAAGTGACAAAAGTAGCCACCCAGACAAAGCTGAACCACAACGCACAGTGTAGTTACATGTGTGACCTCAAAGGACAGGCCCAGATTGTCAGTGACCTCATACATCATGATACCACATATGATGACATCATACCTAAACTGTACTCCCACACTATCTGTGTCAACTACACTCCTTGTCCCCACCACACGTGACACATGACATTCCTACAACCTGTCTCATAGCTTCCATATTTACAGAGCAGTTCATAACTGGCCTCTCACTGGCAGACACACAGCATCTATTGCACATGCAAACATTCCAGGCTGCATCACACAGGTTATCTGACAAAGATTACTAACACCATTGGGAAACCCTTGCAATCACACTAACACTACTGGCTGCACACCAGATGAGTGGACAACGGCAACTGTTATACCCTTGCACAGAGGTTGTGCATCCACTGACCAACATTACCGCAACCTGTTTGTCTAAGTATCTATATCTCTATGCCCAAAGGGGAAATCATCATGGAGCTGATCAGCACATATATATATGTGTTCTACACACAGTTGACTGTATACAGTTTGAATGTGTGACAGGGGGAGCATAACTGTTACACATGGTGGACATTTCCAAGGCATTCACCAAGGACCTTAGTGAGGGTACATCAGGGTGTACATCACCCTAGACTGAGCCAAGCCATCTGACTATATATCCCACTCAGGCAACATTTACAAAGCACCCACTTAGGCATCCATGATACTGTCATTGTAGGGCTCACTAAGTGGCCCATTGCTGGCACACATATGTAATATAGGGACATCTGCCTTCAATAGCTGATCTGTAAGCAGCAGTGTTCAACAGAGTGCAGTCCTGGGTCCTCTACTGCTTGGAATCCATTCAACCACAACACATGCAGCTACTGACTGACTGTGGCTAACAATGTTGGCTGATGCCTGCACATTGTAAGCACTCATAGACTCTCTGTGGTATGTCACTATCCTGCAAGAGGGTATTGCAAACACATGCCTGCTGACATAGTCATGGCAATGAACTCCAAGCAAATATATAAACAGTGTCATTTTCAGCAGTTAGACCTATGTACCTAGTAAGTAGCACATCAGTTGCAACATGTGATGTACATACTCAGGGGTGAAAGAATTGGGCACAAAGACCTGGCCACACAGGTTTACACCTAATGTGCCTCAGATCACCATGTCTCTACAGTGGTATAGCAATAGTCACATCACATAGCTGAGGCCAAACTCATCAGTAAGTGACATACTTATAACCTCCATGTAATCTTTCCTCAGCATGCTAATGTGTGAGTGCAATGGCCATTTGTTGGCATACTTTTCCAAGCAGTACTGACAATTGTACACAACAGTATGGTCCCTCACAAGGAAACTTCACATCTTCAGTATGTGTTCAATGGGGATCATCTGCAATGAGTGTCATTGTCACCTGTGGCATATAGACTACACAGAGTGTGATCTGTGCCTTGCATATAGGGCAATGTGTGACCCTGAATGATTGCATATGATACCTATCTGTAGGAAGCATAGAAGATAGATGACTTACTGTAAGTACATTTACCTAGTATGTGATGCTAGTACAACATGCTTGTGGGAGAAATTTTTCTAGCAGACTTAAACACACCCTTGGAACAGAACCCTGTGACTCAGCACATGCCATCTGTATGATTGGCTGGGTGACCATCATCTCAACACAAGGCATCTACGTGTCCCTCTTGGACTGGGGCAATATGTGCTGATCCTGTAACTAGGGGTATAAAGATGTCTATGATTGTGAGGGCTGTATGGCCATTATGTTAGTTAATTTAAAATGTTCTATGGTTCCATAACATGATGTAAAATGTTCTAACAGGCTCACACACAAACATGGCTACAATGAGGCTAGCACCACTTCCAATCACTGTGTACAGGACATACCAAGGCACATCCTTAGTGCAAGTTGGCTGTATGTAGATGAGAACACTTACCTATGCAATGGTAGACACTACAGATCACAGTACGTATTGCACACAACACACCTCATGTCTGCTAATACTAACAGTTAAGGACATATGCTTGATGAAATCAGCAGGCCTTGTTGTGGTCCATCCTTTGGGGGGGGGAGGCTACATCACCCACTACAAATAAAACACTACAAAATCCCTACCTATTTCTAAGTTACCAAGGTTATCATATTTATGGCATATGGAAATAAACACAAGCACCAAGTGGGCTGAAGTGAGGTTAGAAGCCCTCCCTAAATAATCTTATATATAATTAATCACAGTACTTATTGCACATGCCACAGCTTAAGTCTAATGTTACACTGTCAACTGGTAGTCTTAAGGTGGACTACATCATCAAGCCTTGTAGTAAAGACAGTTTGGAAGCCAGCAACAAGTTATAAGGCCAAAATGTGCATAAGCATTGCAGGTGGCTAGCCCATGAGGCTTTGCCTTTTGTTTTGCAGGGGATATACACAAAAACACACACACACACACACACACACACACACACACACACACACACACACACACACACACACACACACACACACACACACACACACACACACACGCACACACACACACACACACACACACACACACACACACACACACACACACACACACACACACACACACAGACTCTCCATGTGGCTTGGAGTGAAATTAGAACCCTTACCTATCTAGGTTTATACACTATAGATCACAGTACTTATTGCACATGCCACAGGTTAAGTTTGTTGCATGTGTGATTGTAGGCACAATACTTGTGCATTACACAACCTAGGCTTGTGTTGAACAGCATCTGTGGCCTGCAGAGTGATATTGCCTCATACTGTTATTTGCATCTAGTATCTGCAGCTAGTATCCTAGCAGTGAGATAACTGTTATTATCCTAGCTATGTGTGTACAGTTACCAGTATGGCCATATGTGGCTTCTTGCAGTTAGATAGGTAATCCTGTGGGCAGGAACAATATGCCCTGTTCATACATGCATTGACAACATTATACACTACACCTCTTGCTCACTTGTGGCTGTCTATGTGGTGACATCCAGCAGGCACAGGGGACTATAGGTAAGTAGATTATGTACTGTTGCACCCTTAGTTTGGATCCTTTGAGCAACTGTATTGATGTTTGTTAGTACAGATTTACTCACCATTATTAGGGTATGTAGGACAATATAGACATCCACACATATTTATGTATATAATAGGGATGTATATATAAATGTGGCTGTGTGTGTGTATGATATGTATATGTGTTATGTAGATATATATAGGGATAGTGTATGTGTTATTTTAATATATATAGCTATATATATATATATATATATATATATATATATATATATATATATATCGGTATATATCTGACACTACATAGTGATAGATATACTATGTATGTGAGACTGAAAGTGACAGATGGATATGTATACATATATGTCTGCATGTATAGACATATTTATACAGAACAGAATATTTTGGTGAAGGGGCAACAGAATTGTGCTCATTTTAACTAATTGTATGGGAATGCCCAGTGGGACTGTCAGTACTTATAAGGTAACTCCAGGCCATAGCTACAGTACTCCAGGCCACAGCTACTAGTTCTCCAGTCCGGGATTTTGTGTGTTACAGACACTAACATCTGCCCCTATTTCTGCAGTACTGCATTTCATTCAAAATGTCAACATCATTCCCCAGCTGTCTGCTGTACTTAATATGTGACTGAAGTTCATAATGTTACACCACGGACAGACTGACAGCACATACCTCGCAACTGTACAGCTTTTTGCAGAATGTCAAGATGTTTTGCCTCTACTAAATAAAGACAAGCATTTGACTTTCAGACTTTATATCCTTCAGAAAATATGTAATAATGGAAAACCTTTTATTCTAGCAACTGTCTAGGTTTATAGGAACAATATTTAAATTCTGTCCCTATTTTTGGGCCTTTATCTCTCCATTTTTTTTGGCTTTGTCCAGATTTCTTGCACTAAGAGGTTGAGAGGTATGGGTCTACGAAAACACCAACATAATAATACCTCACATGCACAATATGTCAATACTTCCAGATTAGAGCCATCAGCACCCTATCTCATGCTAACTTCCCTAGTCCACTGAGTCACACAGGCTGTCAGACAAAGATGAGTAATTCATCACACAATCAACAGCATAAATATGCTCATTGTTATTCTTGCATTATATGAGACATACAATGTGTGATCAGGTTCTATGTCACAGCCCTGAGATTACCTGGTCTGCTAATATGGCATTGCTGACTTACTGTTAAAGCAGTTATATGGGAACACTGTGTTGGGGGTGGGGGAACAACAGTACATGATCTGCTGGGATAGACAGTAGTCCAAGTATCATGTACTGTTTCACATCACCCTTAACTGATCTAGTGAATATTTCAACCATGAGGCCTAGTGATTATTAGTGAATACATACTATTGGGCTGGGTATCTGTAGTTCCAAGTAGATGTTACTTCTGTCCACATAGGCCACTATATTTCCTTGCATAAATGCAGCAGACCCATGCACATGATTCCATATTATATTAATCCTTACAAGTAGTGTGTAGGTTAGAGATTTACCTTGCAAATGCAGCAGTTGACAGAACTGTAGTTCAGGGGTGACTCTGTATGATGCAAGCAGTACACAGCCAATACATGGATAGGTACAGGTTGTGCGAGTTGCCTGGCATTAAACATTTTAATATATGTATGTGAGTAGGAGCAATGTCTCAGTCCCTAGGGCCTTAGGTTGTCAGTGAATGCACTATGTGTTGTCTCTTAGCGAAAGCCAGAGCATACTGGGCATGCTTACATTTTCCTACAGGGACATCATCAGGGGATTCCCTCCTTCAAGTCCTCCTGTAAGTGTGGCTGTGGTGACCTAGGCAGTGATAGGGGGCTGTGTATCCCTTCCCTTTGCTGATCCTGCTGCAGCTGTTTCCACAGGATGATATTGTTTTGCATGGCACATACTGTGAATATCTGTGCACATGTGGCTGAAGTATACTGCAGGGTTCCACCAGAAATATCGAGGCACTGGATCCGTGACTTCAAAAGCCCAAACACATGCTCTGTGATGTTCCTAGTTTGTGAGTGTGCCTCATTATGATATTCTTCCATGGGTGTATGTGTGTGCATTTCTGATGGGTGTCATCATCCACAATTCCAGTGCATAGCCAGCATTCCCCAGGAAATGGCCTTGTGGGATGTCTCCCCAGCAAACATCTAGTACAGTTGTGATGCGTGCCAGATATGGAAGTTTTAATAATTGCCAGGGTTGCGAGCACACACATTCATGATAATCCCCTGGGCATTGCACATGGCCTGGCAGTTGATGGAGTGGTACCCCTTGCAGTTGACATAGATTGCACCCTCCTCACTGGGTGGTACCTCGATGTGTACATGAATGCAATCTATGGCACACAGTACCACAAGGTAGTGTGCTACACAGCAGATGTGTTGCATATTGCTGGCTCTCGCCTCAGGGGTGAGGGGAAAATAAAGTAGCATGGCATCCAAGAACTGGTGGAGTACTCTGGATGCTGATGCTTGTGAGACCCCCATCATGCATCCAGTTGGTCTTTGGAAAGTACTTGTAGCTAGTATCCTAATGGCTACACATCCCTTTGTTTCCACTGGGATGGGATCCTCTCTGTTGGCTCTGGGTCTGAGTTGAGGGAGGAAGAGCTCAGTGAATTCTTGTAGTATATCCTTTTCCACCCTGTAGCATTCTAAAATCTCCATCTCACATAGCTCCTGGAAGGATACCCTGAGTCTGAACTCTCTACTCCTCTGCCTAGGCCTATTGTCATCAACAGCAGCATTGACTTCAGAATCTAGCATATACAGATGTAGCACACCTCCAGCAGCCCCTAGCATCTCTCAGTTAAAATTCCAAAGTCTGTACTCCAATGGTGCAGAGTATGGGAAAAATCAGATTGTAGAGTGTATGATTACTTTATAGTGTTCTGTTGTAGGTACTGACTGTGTGATTGGCTACCTATGATGCATTGCACCTGCCTAGTATATCATCAACATCATTTAATGGCCCTATTTTAAGTTAAACAGGGATTAAGACTGATTAATATATCATTGGCCTTTTAGATACACTCAGCACTGTGGCGTGCCATGCAAACACACAGCCCATAGGTAAACAAAGATTAGAAGTTAGTGCACCCCCCCCACAAGGACACACTCAGCACAGCATTAAGTCACACAAACAGGCACAGCTAAGCTGAAATTAGCTTAGAAGTCATTGGACACACCCTCCTCTGCTGTCCGCTACCTTCTCTGCAAACACCAGCATAGCCCTCTGCCTACACGGAGGGGATAAACAGACACGATTACCCCTTTATGCTATTCAATAACTCCACCTCATTTGCATAGGGATCCATGCCCAGAGCCTGTTAGCTACATGCTTTATAGCCCTACCACATTAGCAAGAGCACCAATGCATCATTGTAGATACTCTACACAGTGTCCTGTAATACATTGCTGTCACATAATATTAATTTTGTTTTTCCAATTTTTTTAATATTTTTTTATAAAGCATGTTTGTACACTGCAGCACACTGCACAAACATGCCCAGATTATTTAAAAAAATGAACATTAATTTGACTTAGTTCCTTTCATTTTTCAGAACACGGAGGATAGTTTCACTCATATCTGTATGTGGTATGCCATTTCTGTCCATCTATTTACATTTCAACAGCCCCTTTTGTCTGTCTACATTTCTGTACATGGAATTTTTCCATGTACACTGCAGACACTGACCCAGGGTCTGTAGAACTGCCTATCTGCTTGCTGAATCACTCTACCTGCCTCATTTACATGAGATTCACCTGCTTATTAGGTGATTTGTATGCCACAGAACTTCCTATGCTGGTGCGTGCATGCCTGCCACCCAGCAATGCTTACTGAGTCTAAAACCTGCTTACTTTCAAGTAAGCAGCACTATGTGATGCCTACATGATAAAAAAGACCATGTAGGCTTTGTTAAATTTCCCCCTATGTTTATCCTCTTGTTTGCTTTAACCATCTTTTCCCACAATTATAGCAAAAGGCCTTGTTACATCTTTAGTCCCATCGTCTACAATTATGGCACTGCTGTCATTTCTCCCCAATGTTTTTTGTGATACTGGAGTTTACTCTTGCAACTCATAGTCAAAACTTCATGATTTTGGCAACTCATAGGTAAAGCTTCATACTGTCTTTCTAAATTGTGAGTGACATATTCTGAAATTAAATTGAAATTAAATTTCTTATTTCTGTTTTTGAAAGCATTTTCAAAATATAAAAGTAATATGTAAATAAACAAACACACAAATGATAAAAATCTCTCTGAGAAATCCATTCAACCACCACAACACTCATTGCAACATCATAATCTACTTCAGTATCACTGCATCTTGCAGGAAAAGAGAAATCCCCTTTCACAGCAAACTTCATTAATGACATAACCATTCATTCAGGGCTTACCTGCACCTCACTGAGCACTAAGTATACAAGGTTTCTTGTGATTGACTACAGTTATCCCATGCTGATCTGATCATCATTTTCAGTAGAGAACTATTGCTGGGGTAGTTACTATATGAATACCAGCAGTAACTATAATGTATGTTTTCTTTTCCCCACAAAGTTTTGTGACCATAGAGTTGGTATATCTACATTCAGTGGGTAAGGGGGCCTGGCCATTTCAAATAACACTTAATTTAACATTTTTGAAGGACAAGCTCCTGATGATTTGAACTTGGCAATTAGATACCTCATTGAGTTGACTGTTGGAGACTCATAAGTGATGTTTCATACTGTCCTTCTATATTATGAGCCACATATTCCAACTTGGTAAAATGAGATGACGCAATTCCCAGACTAAATACCCACCCAGATGTGGCTACAGCCTGAAGGTGACTATCACAACATAGGAAATCTTCTACTTTCTGTAGTTATGAGTGAAGCTAAAGCAAGCTTAAGTTGATTACAGGAAAAGGCATATATTTCCTTTGATGTCTTTCATTATGTGCCATTTGTGGATATTGTTTTACTAAGAATCTGGCATAGTGACCATTCTTTTGTACTGTAGTCCTTTGAGTGTATAAATATTAGTGATTAAAAATGTGCTTGTGACTCCATCTTACCTTTTGTATATCCTAGGAACATGATACAATTAAGTGATCAGAGAAGTTATGAGTGCATTTGTGAAACTTTACCTAGTGACTGGAGTAATTAGGACAGGGGATGGCTATAGCATTCATGAAGAAAATATTGCAGGAAATCCTTCCTCAAGGAATTTTTTTTTAATTTCTTGAGGTGCTATTGATGCACAATGTTGTTGTGTCTTTCGGCTTATTCCGGTTAGGGGTCGCCACAGCGGAACTCCAGTCCGCTAATGTTTGGGAGTGGATTTTTATGTGCCGAGTTACCAGCTGTGCCGCACAACCTTCAACGAAGGCACGTTCATTCATGCATGCCTCCACACAGAAGATGCTCTAGCTGAGAATTGAATGGGACAACATCTTGCTGTGAGGCGACAGCACTACCGCAGCTATTGATGCACAATATATTTAATAAATCTATCTGTTTTGTTATCTTTCTGCCTATCTACTTTTATATCTATCTATCTTTTTACCAGTTGGATAACCAGTAAATGAAATAACCTACAACAATGACCCATTTCAATCACTGCCTCAAAGTAAAAATATACATATATTATAAATAAAGTTATATACACAAAGTCTTAAACTAAGACATTGAATAAAAGATGCATATGTAAACAATATAATTAAAAATGCATTAAACAGTATCACTGGTTAAAATTATAGTTAAAAATCATGAACACACCTACAATACCACTAAAATGTTAGCCCAATTTAAAATATCTGTTTTCTAAGTATCTTTTGTAGCTAATTTGTATGTATTGTAAGAAACACTCTTAATTTTTATTTATGTTTTTTAAGAATGTAGATTGTTTGGGTATTATATAATATTCTAAAAAAACAAGTAAGATAGAGTAGAAAAAATGTTAATTAAATTAATGAAGCAAAGGAAAGGATGTTAACACCTGAAATACTTTCACTAAATATTAATGGATTAAATAGTGTCAGAACAGCATTTAAAAATTGATAATAATGATGTTATTTTTTTCTACAGGAAAAGAACCCTGTAGATGAAGAAGAAGATGTCAATAAATCTGGATACAGAAATGTACAATTTTATGGGAAAAAAACTCTTCCATTATGCCAAAAATATTATGTTCAAACATTGACTCTCAGGAAGTGTTTGTAATGGAAATTATATAATTTCTAAACAGAGCATTCACATTAGCAAATATGTATTGATACCTGGCAAGAGAGCAGCATTTGTTAAAGAATATTTAGAAACTTTATTTAGAAACTGTTTCATAATGGGCAGTGATTTTAATTGCATTTCAGGTAAAAAAGATATAAAGCAAAAAATGAACCAAACATTGTGGCTTCTACAAAACCTTTAAGAAACTGGTTAAGTCAATTTAAGTTAAGAGACTTAAATGAAAATAGGAATATGACATCATTGGGGTTTACCCATTATTATTATGGATGTATTAAATCAAATGCAATTTGGTAGAATTTTATTTCTATTGATTGATGGCAAAAAGACTTTTTAAGATTTTTCTCTTCCAGCAACTGATTATAATGTACTTATTTTCAAATTAATTATTAGATATATAAAATCACCTATAATATCTACAACTGCAACATATTGAATCAAACTGAAAGATTTTAAGAACTGACTTCTTAAAGAAATAGAATACGAATATTTTATGTCTTAAGGATATATGTATGCCTCCCAAATGTGCAACAAAGTCTAGAAGATTTAGGATCTCTGGTTGGAAGTATTTACATAGGTATTTTTATACCCCAAGTAGATACCAAATAATTTTTCCTCAGGTAGACAGCAAATGTTGGAGGTGTGATGGAGAAGAAAAAGATAACTGCGAACATATTTTCTGGGAGTGTAATGAATTGGCAGACTTTAAAGATTCCCTGCAAACTACTCTGCCATAGATACTGGATGAGCAAATTGGTGTAACTAAGGAAATTATTTTTTTGAGCTATGATACAGAATTGGAATTGCTTACACATCGTAAGGCTTTGCTGAGTTTAATTATGGTGGCTGCCAAAAAAAAGCAATTATTAGAAAATGTAAATCGAAGTCTAAACCAACTTTACTAGAAGTAGCGATTATAGTAACAGAGATTAAACAACTGGAATTGGGATCTTTAGAAAAAGGTAGGAGCAAATTACATAGGAAAAATGGGAATTGTGGGAACAATACATACAGAGGAGGAACAAGGTTTCAAAGAAGGAAGGATTTGAATGTAATGTTTGACTGACAATGACTAGGTATATAATAAGTGATGTATAATGTTTGCAACGACAATTATGCCAATACAGTTTGTGATGTATAATGTTTGCAACTAAAATTATTTCAATACGGTTTGTTTTCATTTATATAAATGTATGATTGCGTATGTCATATGCGATAATTTAATAAAGATATTTCTTAATTAGCAAAGAGAATATTTTATGTTTATTCATTTGGTTCACTCATGGTTGGGCATGAAATACAAAGTGAGTAGCAAAGATAGAACAGCATGAATCTGCACTAAATTGATAAATATTATGCTTGTTAGCCAAACATAATATGATTATCAGTAAGCATGTTTTTTAATAATCCTACATTAATTAATCAGACTTTTTGCATTTAAGTGATACAATATCTGAGGCAAACATATTTATTCCATAGCTGCAGCTTGTGACCTTTTCAACCCAATGCCTGCATATAAAGAGTAAGTTTCAAAAACGAAGTAAATGTACAAAATGGAGCGACCAGTGTTGACCAAAACCACTAGTACAAAACACACACTGTCAGCAGTCGGGGAAAACCATCAAACTGAGCGCTTTTATCCCCTGACCGGGGATTTCATCAGAATCAACACTTGTTTCATTTGAACCTATTTAAACATATATAAAATGACATCACAAATTAATTAATTAATAATAAATGACAAGTAAAAACACTTCTACCAATAAATTCATGTGTAAAATCATATATAAAAATGTTAAAACTGAAAAGTTTTTTATCTTATTAATTTAATCAGCATATCTATGACTATGTCAGTCATTGAATTTAATTTAATGAAATGTGGCTTTGTGAACCAAGATGGGTTTAAGGGAAATTGTTTAATTTAAGCCTGGGCTGTGACAGACTTGTAACCTTATCTGCCATTTTGTCTCTCTTGCTTCTATGTAACTTCTATAGTCACCTCCTCTAGGGTTGGGCAATACTTTTTCTAAAATAGCAAATGTAAAACCATTACAATTGGTGCATCCTTCTGAATTAGTGCATTAGTGATGTTGGGTGTGGATATTTGATAAATGTGTTCATAAATCCTGTCCCTCAAGCATCTCTCGGTCTTTCCAATGTAGAACGCGGGACAGGATTTGCACATTGCCAAATAGACAACCCCTTTTGTCTGACAATTTCCTTTGCCAAACCAAACTTTGGATTTTAAAGTGTTATGTAGTGCTATATTAACCTTATCACAAATGTATCTACACTGGGAACATGTCCCACACCTTGTGGTACCTTGTTTGAGGTTACCATAGCCTCTAGACTTTCCCTCAAACAATTTTTTGAAGTTTATACCTGTTTTAAAAACAAATAAGAGCTTAGGTCCTGCAATGGACCCCAGGGATGGATTACTTTTCAAAATGACTCAATTCTTTTCTACTATATTAATAACTTCATTCGCTCTATTCTAATATAGAACAACCATTGCTCTTTCATAACTATCATTTTCTGCATTCTCTCCTACTGTAACTGTATTGTGAGATGTAAAAGGAATCCCTAGGAGGGGTTTATAGCTCTTCCCCCACTCTTTAAGAACGTATTCCAGGTTTTTCTTAACTAAATTATTTGGGTAACCCCTTTCTAAAAACATATTGGCTACCTTGTTTAATTCTCCTTTCACATCTTCGTCCTGGGAAGTCATTCTGGCTACACGGATGAATTGCCCTTTGATGATACTTTTCCTTTGGTGTTGTGGATAGTTACTAGAATATTCGAGGTAGGAGTTGCTAAAAGTGGGTTTCCTATACTTTTTTTAAGTAAACCCTGTTTTTCCTTTTTCTATGCATGTATCCAAGTAATTAATTTGGTTACTGCTGGTGTGGGTAAATCTCAGGAAACTAGATGTTTGATTTAAATAATCAACAATTTCTTTGGCCATAGTAGCTGTACTGGACCAAAGCACAAAGATATCGTCCAAAAAACGGACATAGAGTTTTATGTATTTATAAAACTCACTCTTAGATACCTTATTGTTCTCCCATTCCTGCATAACTAAATTATCATATATAGGTACACATGATGCACCCATAGCAATTCCTCTTCTTTGTTTAAAGTATTCACCCTCGAACATAATAAAATTATAATCAAGGATAATTCCCATGAAGTCAAGGATTAGTTGTATCCTATCATTGTCAAAAGTTGTATTTCTCCTAATACTGTTTTCGAACATCTCCATGTCTTCCTCCCTGGGAATAGAGGTGAACAAGTCAACAACATCTATGGTCAAAAATATAATCTTGTAATCGCATAGATTACTAGAAATTCTCCCTAGGAAATCCCAAGAATCCTTCAGAAAATGTTGAGAATTGTTCACAACTTGCTTCAACCATTTGTCAATAACAACACCAAAAGCGTATTTTTCAAACCTCTCCCTGAAACAACTGGTCTAAAACTAAGGTTTTCTATGCGCTTGTGGGTTTTTGGGATCCCAAAAATAGTTGCCACAGTCGGGTCCTTAACTTTTAAAAAACTGTAAGTGCTGGGCACAATTCTCTCATCCAATAAATATTCCTCTAAAAAGTGGTCTATACGACTATACCCAATGTTTACTTCATTAATAGATGCAGGGGCATAAGTAGTGGTGCTGTTCAACAATTAAAAAATTTCCTGTACATATTGCATTTTGTCGAAAATGACCATACCACATCCCTTATCGGGATGCATAATTCTAATTGCATCATTGTTAACTATCTGATCCAAAATTTCCTTTTCTTTATTTCCCAAACTGTCTAACCTGTATGTCTTGTGTTTTACTATTAAAGTGGATTTTATTGCTGAATTCTTTGGTTGCTGCTATTTGTGTTCGGCTACACAAGAAAACATTTTCGAGATTTCCTGACTGCTGACAGTGTGTGTTTTATACTAAAAATGGAAGTAGCCATGTTTTGCAGGGACATGTTTTATAGACTGGTGAGGATTTAATAAACTCAATGTAGGAATAGTTGGAAGCCTACACGGAGTGTACTGTGGCCATGTCTGTGGCTCCCCCTCGGCAGCGCGCCTTGCATATTAATGAAGCCGTGCTACTCAGAGAGAGCCATGTCTCATGGTTACAGTGTCTGGAGATGAGTAACACACCCCCAGCACTGTTAAAGTGCTGGATGGCACTGAAATATAAAAGTAAAATATTTTATTTTCTTTTTTTTCTTTTTTTTTTTGTGTTTGTGCAGTGCAGCGCAGAGCTTAGCAATGAATATGTGCCAGCCATCTCAAAATAGAAACCGGATACGTTTAATTTTCATATCAAAGAACAATTTTAAGCATAGCTGAGCATGTTTGTGCATCATGGTGTGGTGCTCAGTGGTACTTAAACATAGTGGAGAGATATATAGAAATGTGTAGCAGTTTCCAACATATCCTGAATGATTAGAGTCATGGCCATGTGTGCAGTAGGTGCATAGTTCAAATACACAAATTCCATTCAGCTTTTTACATTTGATAGCAATATGTCATGCATTATTACTTTATTAATTATGTATGTTTTGACATTTGTTAACCAGGTTAATTCAGCTGGGCCAGAAGCCCATATTTAGTGGACACCCGAGGAGAAAATATCCAGTTACACACAGGTCCACAATACCTAAAATACACACTTCAACATAAACAAAATAAAGAAGGTCAGGAAATATAGAAGTGCAATACATATGCAGAAAAATAAAGTAGTAATAATGAATAAATAATTTAATATTAGTCTTATTTTGTTTTGTTTGTTAGTTTTATTTTTTTCTTTTTGAAATGTGGCTTGCCCTTAGCTAAGCTCTGCTAAGCACTGCTAAGCGAAGCCAAGATGTACTTAAAATGGACCCATTTTAGCAGTACTTAGTAACATGCAGCTCTGCTTAACTGGTTTTGGCACTGCTAAGCAATCCTCATTTAAGCAGTCCTCAGCTCAGCTAAGCTGGTTTGTGCACTGCTAAGCATTTCTCAGCATTGCCAGTTTAAGCACTGCTCGGTTGAGCTGAGCGGGTTTGTGTGGTGCTAAGCGAAGCACACCACATTTTTAAAAATGGTCATTTGGCAGCAAAGGGCAAGAAAACAGCCTTACTTAAGCTGAAGAGGTGGGAATACAACCAGAACCTGTTGGAGTTTGACCCATGCAGGAACTATGGCAGTAGATGGAAAGGGTGCATGCTTCTGTGTGTAGAGATGGGGCATTTTGGAGTCCAGGGTCATGGTTGGACTCCTTGTGAAAGACCATGACATCTGGCTGTTGCAGGGTCAGTATCAGGGGTCAGAATACAAAGAGATTTCTGGGACCGGCTAACACATGACCTCACCAGTGCAACTGGTATCCCCCTGCACAGGTGAGCAGGTGCATCACCACTATCATGACCTGAAGTGTAGGTGGGGGATCTCTTGGCCACTTGGATCCAAGATGGTTGGGCAGACAATGCCCCACAAGTTTGTAAGTATTGTAAGATTGTTTTGCAAAATGCTGGTATGAACATGTGATAGACAGATACACATAGCAGTGTTATTCTCTCCCCACAGCTGCAAAGGAGAGAGCTCGCAACCTGGGGGCCCATGCATTGTGCCTGGTCAGGTTGCACTGAGAGTGTGGTGAGTTTAGATATATCTTGCAATCTATAGCAATATAAATAAAAAAGAGTACAGTAGTAACTGACAGTAGGTTTATAATGTTTTGAGTGTTCTGCAATGAATGTGGTCATAGACCTGGACTGATATAAGTGAGTAATGCCAGGTACAGTTCAACACAGATGAAAGCATGAGACCTGCTAACATGAAGGAAAGAAAGTTACTACTGCAGTAATAATGATAAGGAAATACGAGTGTATGCTGTACTAATAATAATGTTAAGGAAAAAAAGTACAACTGTACTCATAGATGCTAAGGTAATAAATGAACTGCAGTCATACTTTTAAGGAAATAAAATACAAATACATTCAGAATGGTCAAGGAAATCAAGTTAGTACTGCATACATTGTGAAATAACAACTGTCTTTCAATGCCTGCATTATTTAAAGTGTTCATCAATAAAGACTGTTAGATGTATACCAGTCACTGCTTTATGTCAACTGTAACAAAGCTGTGCTTTAACAAATGTGTGTACTTTGGGCTGTTGGCCAAGAATTCGAGTATTAGAAGCACTGTGAAGTAAACACAAGAATAATATCATGATGTGACTGAAGATTAGCCGATAAAGACTGTTTTGCTAAAGTGTAGATATGGAGCTGTACTACAAAATATAATGAATTATGATGTTTGTTCTGCACTAAGATCTGAACCTAGAATAGTAATGGCTAAGGTATTATAGTGTGTTTCTCTCAGGATTATCTTGTGTTAACCATTATATTTCAGCTATATGCATTCCTGAACTTAATGCTGCTGCAGGCAAATATGAAAGTATAATAGCTGTAGACTGCAAATATACCATTTGAAACTGTATATGGGTCAGGTAGGCAACCCAGCACTTCAGTATGGGCTGCACACATTACACATATTCCCACCCACTATGGGTTAAATGTGTACACCTGTATTCCAAGTATTAATACACAGTTCAACTACTATCTCTGTCATGCATAAATCTCATGCATGTGTGTTCAAATGTCATTGCAGTCTTGTATAACACTCTACCTCTATTACCAGGTCACAGTTTGTTACCAGGTGAGCTCTAGGTATTTATTACTCAATCAATATTTAGCAATGGCTCAGTAGCTTAGTGTGATAAATGTTAGATATGATATACATTTTTACACACAAAGACTGGGATTTGACTTCAGGAACAAGTGCTACTAAATATTAATAGAAACTGTTATGTATTGTTAACAGATGTTCCCCCCACAGAAATTACAGGTAAATAAATGGCTGTATTATTTGTACAAATGGGTTACTAATTTGTGTGTCCAGAAGTACCAGAGTGTTAACAGCAATCCTCAGCAAGGTGCTAGTACTGCAGTAAATGAAAATTCAAAACATACAATACTAACACAAGATATTAAAACAAATAAAAGTGCTTAATGTTGGTACGGCTGCATGCCTGGTGTGTCTGTGAATGCCTGCTGATAGTCTAACCCCATGTCTGCCAAGGACAGCATGATAAGCATAAACTCTATGCACTGTGCATGATACATGTGTCTCAAATGTCACTCTGTCACAGACTGTGATCACTGTTGCCAAATCCCTGGGACACAGATTTAACAGCCACTTGATTTATCTGAATATCACAGTCACACTACATCAGTCCATAGTACTCCTTGGTAGTCACATATGTTACACTGAGCTGTAATAGTCCCTGTAGCTGTATACCTGTAGATGTTACAGCTTGGCCCATACTGTCCCATGTGGATAGCTTGAGAGGTATGTAAGTGCTACAGAAAGCTATAGGGCACTTTTATACATAAAGTAAGGGCAGACCTGTAGAGTATAGAAGAGATCTGTTGCAAAAAAATATAGCCTATAGTGGTAGTATGGCATGATTTTCTTTCTACTCCACCCCTTATTTGCAACAAAATTCATTAGTCTTATACATGAGGTATGGTTTGCTTTTGAAATATGTTGTTCACAAAACATTATGTTGGACGTTGTGTTTTATTATTGCTGTGTATTACAATGGTTGCATACTAAAGTACCTTGTTGAATTACCTATGTTGTTGGCCTTATGCCATAACTGTTACTGGCATGCTGTTACATTATTGACTGTTATCCCAATTATTGTTATGTTCTATATGCTATGGCATGTTACATTACTGGGTTATGTGATTTGTTCTGCATGCTGTTACAACTAACCACATGTTCTCTTCACTACTAACCTATACACTTTGAAAAAACTCAACACCATAGCTCAAATGGGTAGGCCAGTTCCCACGGATCCACCTACCCTACCTCTACCGGCTGTGGCACTGGGTCCCAGCACATCTGAGACCAAACTGGAGCTGCCACCTGTACTGGTCCTGCATCACCTATGGGTGGAACCACCTCAAGGGATGGGGCCCATGCCCCTGGGCATGACTGTGGAGAGGGATTGGTCATTCAGTGACAGCTCGCAGGGATGGTGCACAGGATTGTCGAGCATGATTTGGAAAATTGACTGCACCGGATTGAGGGCAGACTGGCCAACCTGGAGTTTCAGGCTGGCCCCAGTGCTCAGCCCCCAGCTCAACCACCTTTGGGGCCGAGAAGGAGCAGTGGTGACTGCCAGTGAGTGGGAAGCTCAGTCCCACTGCTGCCATCTGGGGGCACTTGGTAAACCAATTCCACAGCATCCTCCCCATCCAAGTTGTTTACCCTCTCATATATCATGCACTGCCCCTGTATGCTGTCTCATCTGTCTTGTCTCTTTGCAAGTACTACCTCTCCTACCCAACTTACCTCCCCAAATGTACCTATATCCCTTTCCCAATATTCCACTCTCTCCTTAAAAAAAGGGCATCTGTCCCACAAAAAAATTAAGTCTAATACATAGCTCTCCATTTCTCCCACAGCTACCCTGCCCACAATCAATCATTACATCAATTAATCAACACATTTATGTCACCCACACCCTTCCCTCTGGGATGTGAGGCTCCAAATTGTCCACAACATGCACAGCTGTTGCTGTACAAGAAATGGATAGCTATAGTCATTTCCTACACCCATCGTGCACATCCCTACCTGCCTTTCACATTGTTTTCCCCCTACTTGCTCCCATTTCACCACTTTCCTATCATCCCTTTTTTCTTTTCTTCTCTTGGAAATAGAGCAGGTTTAAGCTGGCCTACGTGCTGCTTTGCATGGCGGCAGATCATGCAAACCCACTTTAAGCTGCTTAAAACTGCTTTAATCACCTTCTGTCTTTCTGACCCTGTTCTGCACATCAGCAAACCCTTCTGTCTTTCTGAACCTGTTCTGCACATCAGCAAAATGATCACCCTGCCAAGTCTCTAACCCAGGACCCTGCCAACTAGGACATAGTGCATTTGCCCATTAGGGCACTCAACTTTGAAGAATAGCAGGTGTTTCCATAAACTCATCCTGATTATCAGCGATGCACATCAGAAAAAAATTTCAGTTCTGCCAAGCCTCAAAGCCAGGACCCTGTCAACTACAATAAAGTGCATTAGCCCACTAGGCCACTCAGCTCTGAAGTACAACAGGCATATCCATAAACATATCCTCATTGCCAGTGACACACTGCTTGTACTTGGGCCTGTGATACAGATACCAAGCAAGTAAACAGACAAATAAATGTTGATGGATGTACCTGAGGCCTAAAGATATCAGGTAGAGCTGACATCTGCACAGACTGTCACAGAATGTCCATGGTTGTGCCATCTACATTTGCCACAGTTGTCACACAACCTATGCTGTGTGCTGATGTACTAGCAATTCAGTACACATTGAGACTGTGCAATCAATCCAGACAGTTCAGGGTCAGACATCATACCCATCCAATCACACATGTTCATGCCAATCCTGTGTAACAAACTTTAGGCATGCACGTATGTCTTGCAAAAAAGTGTATTTACACTTGCTATAGTATTGACTCCGTAGCTCAATCTGTTACATTCCTAGCATGCTGAACATTTTCCACCCACAGTCCTAGCTTCCATTCCAGTGTGTTGCATGTCAAGTACATGCATGCCAAAAAATTAAATGACTGAGCAGTGCAATTTTAAGCAGAACTGGCTGCTGCTACTGCAGTCACTGCCACCCATGTTAGCACCTCAAAGGCCTGTAGGTTGGGACACACTTCACAAATATGTATAGGTGTCCTAATGTCAATTATCACTCTCTGGATGGCACAATTACATAACATATGTACCAGAGGCACATGCTTCATCTTGATTTTTATGGGTCCCCTCACTCTGGCTATGCTGTGACAATAGAGCTGACAGTGCTCCCTCACTCACATATACAGCTTGCTGTCCCCAGTGTGTTCACAATCCCCAGTAAGACTCTTGGCCACAATGCAGCAGCTGCAGCCTGCAACATATGCATCAGTATGTTCATCTACCTGTTACAGACCTAACATACCTCCAAAACACCTAGAACGGGAATCCACATAACACCCATACAGAAAGGGGTGGAGGATAATGGTCAAGAGACAGGGACATGTGTCAAAGTCTTCCCCTACAAACATGCACAGCTGATAGAGCAGTGGCAGCTGCAGCAGCATGTATATTCTGATGCAAATGACACATAAAATTCACATATGTCTGTCTCCTTACTGACCACAACCCACATTGTTAAACAGTAAACTGCCACATAATCAGAAAGCCTGTTCACAATGGCCAAACATAGCATGGAAAACTGTGGAAATACCACATAAATCCAAACAGTAGACAGTATTTCAACCTACCCTCTGTGATGCTGTAGTCCCCATACCTCAATAATGTCATTCTCACAGGCCAGGAAAAGGGGCAAGGCCTACATGAAGCCTCAAATAGAGCACTGTGTTGACATGACTTTGGCTAATGAAAATGCAAACCACCTTTTCTGGATGCAATTAGCAAGTCTGCACCACAGATTGGTGCACAGGCAATCAGCTGTTCATGAGCACCGCCTACAAAAGGCAAGCTGCTTCCTATGGTACACAGGTCTGCGACTTTCTCTATGATGATAGACTGCACTATCCTAGCATTCTACCACAGGTTTTCTGCACATACAGGAGTACAGCACTATACTAGGTATGCAATAGTATTCCCCATGTAATAGGAAGCAGATGGAGGGATGCAGTCATGGAAATAGGGAGTACAACTATAGACGTCTGTGGTAAATATCTTGGAATTACATGTTGCTGTTAGTCAGCAGTCCAGCATCTAGAGGCTTCCCTTATGGCTCTGTCTGCTGTGACATAGATCACAGCTTTGGCCCCTGAGTCCCCCCAGCAATGGTCAGCTCATGTATGAATGTTACTGGATTGTCTATTAGACAATAGTGACAGTCAGTAGTGGTGGATACAGCTGACATATCACATGATGTACTGTCAGTCTGCTCCTCTCAGTCTGTGAATGTCACACAAGCATAGTTCAAACATTGTCCAGGTGTCCCTGACTGTTCCTGACATACTCTGGCTAGGTCACTCTGTACTCAACACCTGTATATCATCACCTGAGAGCAATGGCTAGCATACCTGCTGACCCCCTACAACAGGACAGCAGGTTATAGCCAGTAGAAGTGGGGGAGACACAGGCTCCAGCTCAACAACTTAATGTACATATGGAACATGCAACATAAGGGAATGAATACAGCATCAGATATTAAAGTACCGCAACTGTTTGCTGAGGTGTCTGGCATGTGACAAGGAGATTCCCCACAGTCTGTAAACAACCATTACATATTGTCTAAATGTTTTCCAGACATCCACATTTGTCTGCCAGAGGGTCCACATATATCAGGCACAGGTACACATTCTACAAACATCTGTGTATAGTGGATGGTTGACACGCACAAAGATGATACCCTACAAAATTTTTCCAGTGCTGTCTGTAATTGTGTTGCACACAAGATGAGGGAAAGATGGTACACACAGCTTACCTAGACCTTGCAAAGGCCTTCAACACTATTCCCCATTCTGGTATTATAGACAAGCTCACCAGCCTTAACATAAACCCCTATGTCACAAGATGGGTTGCCAATTGGCTCATGGACAGAACCCACATGGTGAGAGTTGTGGGAGCTAGGTCTGACTCTAAACTGGTTACAAATGACATTCCCCAGGGCTCAGTCCTAGGACCCCTCCTATTCGGCATATACTTCTCAGAGGTACAGACAAGCACAGGAGGACTATGGCTGACCAAGTTCGCAGATGACTGCAAACTAGGGGCTATAATTGACTCAAAGGCTGAAACACACATCCTCCAAAAGGGTCTCAATGAGATGGATACCTGGTGTCAAAATCATGGCCTCAAGCTAAATGCCAAAAAGTGCATAGTTATTCCCTTTGGAAATAACAAAGTACCCACAAACTACCACATAGGTGGTAGTCCCCTAAATACGGAAAACGTAATTAGGGATCTGGGGATTCAAGTAGATAATAATCTCTCTTTTGATAATCACATTGCCAAAGTGATTAGAAAATCTTTCTATGTCGCCCACCTAATCACAAAAGGGTTTGCATCCAGATCAAAAGAGGTCATTGTGCCCCTCTACTCATCACTCATCAGACCAATCATAGAGTACAACGTCCCATTTAGGATGTACCTTACAAGACACCTGTAGCAGCTGGAAAGACCACAGAAGTACCTCACCAAGAGGATTACTGGCCTTAAACAGATGCCCTATGCAGCTCGACTGAAGAAGATCCAGCTGTACTCGGTTGCATACCGCCTGCTCAGAGGTGATCTCTGCCTGACATACAAGGCCATGTCCAACCCAGATTTGATGGACATGTTCCACCTAAAGAAAACCTTATCCTTCTTGAGCCACATGCTCTAGGGGATCAAAATCTCACCACAGCAATAAATAGGACATGCTGGAGGGATAGATTCCTGTCCCAGAGACTTCCCATGCTTTGGAACAAGATTCTAATCTACATTAGGCAGAGCTCCTCACTAGAACACTTCAATACAAACCTTGATTAGTGGATGGGAAACAGAAAGTTTATCCCGGGGATTACTTCAGTAGCGCTGCTGGACAGAGGCACAGGGAACTAATCTAAGGGGGTGGCAAAAGCCAACACATTCTGGCTAGGCTTAAAAATGCCTTTGGGCAGATAGCCTAGTACCTACCTATGAACCTATGAACCTAGATGTTGCTGGACTGTCCCCATACACCTGTAATACCACTCACCTATTTGTCGGATGGTGGCTGTATGACATGGTACTGGTATGTCACCCATAGGGGACACACCACAGTAGATGACAGTGATGGGTGTGGACACATAACAACACAGTCCATCACAGCACACAGAGCCATAACTGGTATAACTTGGATCATGCAAGGTTACTAGGCTATTGGCCCTGAGGCCCTCATTAGCCCAGGCCAGAGATTAGGCCATGTTTATGCGATTCAGCACCCGGTGCCATACTCCAACAGGGCTACAGGTGGTATCCCAAGGGTGTATTTCCTGTTAGCCATCCATTCATCCAGGTTTCCCTTGAAAAGGTGTAAATAGGTATTCTGCCTAATGTGGCCAGGGTGTCCATTCTACAACTGGGTGAGTGTTGGATGCAGAGCTGACCTGAAAACAAGTCCTGTTGATGTCACAGACCAGGTTGAGGGTGTGTGTGTGTGTGGGTTAATAGAGTGGAGCTTGATTTGCAGTTGTGGAGCAGTCCCATCAAGATGGGTCCGTGATCACCTTGTATGTCAGACAGAGGTCACCTCTGAGGAGTCCATATGACAGTGGCAGAGGGATGGGCCTATAGCCAGTGTATGATAGATGTTTGTGGCCCTGGTATTCCCTGGTGAGGAACTTATATGATCTATATAAAAATAATAAAAATACTGGACCAACACTGCTGGCAAGGAACACTCTCTTTATTAGATATAGACCAAATAAGCACTTTCATGATATTCAAATCACTTCATCAGACTTAAACTGTATTACGCTACAAGTAATTTAAAACACTTCCCATCCAATCAAATCCTTTGCATTTTCATTGTTCCTATAAAACACCTTCTATGTCACTTACTGCTGACAAAACTTAGTAATATATAATCTGTGAATGGATTGCTTACAAATGTTAAAATATAAAAACACGTCTCTAATATCTTCATTAATATATCATACATAGAAATCTATGAGTCGAGTAAGGAAAGGCATGGTTCAGCACCTACAGGGTACAGACAATGTGCAGAACCAGACAAGAACTTGGAGACGATGATGATAGGTTTGGTAGTAAACATTTCTTCTAAAACTCTAACAACAGCACAAATGTCTTTACTAGAGAAAGGCTTATCTTTTTGACAGCACAGTGGTGTAGTGGTAGTGTTGTCGCCTCACAGCAAGAGGTTCTCTGGTTCAATGCTGGAGTGCCTTCTGTGTGGAGTCTGCATGTCCTCCCTGTGTTCGCGTGGGTTTCCTCCGGGTGCTCCGGTTTCCTTCCATGTTTCAAAGACATGCGTCTGGAGCATTTCTCCCCGGTCATCCGCTGAAAATTGGCTTCGTTCCAAGTCAGACTTTCCTGGTTACAAAATGTTAAATAAATAAAAATAAATAAAAACTTTATCCCAGCTCTGAGAGCAAATTTGGTGGATTTATTAAAATATTTGAAATTGTTTGGAAGGACAGTAACATTAAAAACAATGCTTCCTAATGCAGTTCAAAATCTAGAGACCTTTAAAAAACCAAGTACTTTTGTTGCACCACCACATCCAATGGTCGAAGCTTTTGTT
The DNA here is from genome assembly GCF_019279795.1 of Protopterus annectens. Lineage (NCBI taxonomy): Eukaryota > Metazoa > Chordata > Ceratodontiformes > Protopteridae > Protopterus > Protopterus annectens. The sequence continues at coordinate 281,082,077 of NC_056730.1, read as the reverse complement.
AATATATGTGAGAAACAAATTAGAGATGTTTTTGATAATGATAATAGATATGCATTTTATAACATGAAATCAGATGAATATGCTGCTTTACGCAAATTAAATGACATGTATTTGTTAGAGATAAGACCAGCAGATAAAGGTGGAGGTATTATAGTGTTAGATAGAGATTTGTATATTGAACAAATGAAAAAGCTGCTGTATAACAATGATACATATTTATGTGTTTCTAAACTTATTGTTACTAGAGTGATAGAAAAAATTTAATTTTTTTATATTTGATATACTTATGACAGGGATGATATCTAAAAGTTTATTTAATTATTTAATTTTGAACACTCACTTATTCCAACTATGTATGGACTTCCAAAGATCAACAAACATGATAAATGTCCACTTATGTGCCCTATAGTGTCTAGTAAAGGCTGGACAACTGAACCTCCATCAATTTTTGTAGAAAAGAATTTACATCCACTATTAGAAAGTTGTGAGAAAGAGATAATATGCTAAAGCTGTTAGTTTGAACAATGACTACTTTTTAGTGACATTAGATATATTATCCCTATTTACAGTAATTCCAAATGAATGGAGGATTGAAAACATTATAAAATTCCTGAATGAGAAGCGATGTTTTAATAATGTTAAAGTTAATTTGCTGTGTACTCTATTGGAAATAATTTTGCAAAATAATGTATTCATATTTGAAAATGAATTTTTTTCTACAAAATGTTGGCATAGCTATGGGCACAGCATGTGCAAACAGCTACACCAAATTAGCCCTAGTGCAATGGGAAACAACTAAAGTGTTACATGGAAATGAGTATAGTAGGTATATAGCATGTTATGTACAGTTTGTTGATGATATGTTTTTATTATGGGAAGGTCCTGAGGACATTCTACAAAAGTTTATAAAGTATTTCCATGCCACAACAACTTTTCTTAGACTCACATATAAATATTCCCTTGAACAGACAGAGTTTCTTGATGTAATGATTAAAAAGACAGAGATAAGCAACATACAGACTAGTTTATGTAGGAAGCTGAATAGGAAAAATAATTTATTGCATAAAAACAGCATGCATCCGAGATGCGTGATGCGTAATGTTATGAAAGGACAATTTTTTTAGAATTATGAGGCTGTATAATAATGGCACACAACTAGAATTAGTGATCCAATCTCTGAAACATGATTTTTTGAGCAGAGGTTATAATGAAAAAGAAATAGACATTTGTATTACTAATGCATGGAAAGAGAGGCGGGGTAAATGTACACCACATTTTACAGATACTGCTGTAGAGGAAAGAATAAGCATTGATAATACTCTTACGAGTCCCACTTTCATATTCCAGTGATATTAGTAAGTTCTGTAATATCATGAAGAAGAATTGGAATATTCTATCTACTATAGAAGAGTTAAAAGATAAAATAGATGAAGTACCACACTTTTCAAGTCTTTAAAAAGACAATTGTGTTACAGATCGCATGGGTATAAGAATTGTATAGAATCAAGCAGAGTGAGAATGTATACTTGTAGGAATTGTACAGCATGTAAATACATATATACAGGATCACATTTTATGCATCCATATGCAAATTTTAAAATAGAATTAAATTTCTATGCAGACTGTAAAGCTATGAATATAATATATTTTAGTTTTTGTTGAGCATGTTATGCTTTCTACATAGGCAAAACTGATCATTCTGTAAAAGAAAAAATTTAGCGCACTACAGGGATATTAGAAATGTAAAAGAGACTAATGCACTAGCAGAACATGTTTCTAAGGAAGGAAGTGAACATACTTTTAAATTTTTAGTATTGGAAATTATAGAAGAGGGTGTGAGAGAGGGAGATATACTAAATAAGACAGAGACAGCTGATCAAAAATTTATATTGTATTTTAATGCTGAGAAACCACCTGGTTTAAATGGTATGTTATCCTTAAACCATTTTTAAAAGCATGACCATTGAAACACTGACATTATATATTTTAGAACAATATGTATACATTTTACAGATTTCTATGTATGATATATTCATGAAGGTATTAGAGAAGTGTTTTTATATTTTAACATTTATATGTAATCCATTCATAGATTATATATAACTATGTTTTTGTCAGCAGTGAGTGACGTAGAAGGTGTTTTATAGGAACAGTGAAAATGCAAAGGATTAGATTGGATGGGAAGTGTTTTAAAATAATTGTAGCTTAATCCAGTTTAAGTCTGATGAAGCTATTTAAATATTGTGAAAGCACTTACTTGGTTTATATTTAATAAAGAGAGTGCTCCTTGCCAGCCATGTTGGTCCAGTATTTTTACTATTTTTTTTTACATTTTTATATGTATTTACCACCACAACTTTATCCAGGTCTTAATTTCTTATTTTATTGCAACCTCTGTGATCTACCCTGCTGCTGCATGTGCTTTGTGCGGTACATGATGAAAGGGGCATTATACTCAGTACTGGGCCTTATTAGGGGGTAATACAGGGATGTTATGAACCCCATGTCCCAGGATGACATACCCTTAAATATGAGGTGGGCCATATAGAAGGCTTTCCTTACAACAGAAGCAACATGGTGGTCAAATGTCATGTTGCCATCAACCTGAGTGCACAAATCACTCTCAACTGATTGCGTGCTTAGGATGTTGTTAGTAGTGTGATAATATGTGTGGATGCCACTCTCCCCAAAGGGAATGATGCTGCATGTCATGGTATTTCAGCCTGTGTCCATGTGTCTGGCACCTGTCATGTGTCTGCGTGAGACCCTCTTGGGGGATGTCCACATCACTAGGGAATTTGGTGTCAGCACCCAGTATGCAGGTAATGTGTATATGAGGCAGCTGTTGAATGCTAGGGTCCAACACTGCCTTGTAGGTGTGACAGAGCTAGCCTCTGGTCAACCTGTCCAATACTGAGTGGAGCACTAGTTATTTGAGCCTGTCTGCATGGGACAGATGTTGGAGGCCATGGATTACCTTTGTGAGTATTACCATGGCCTTTCCAGTTGGTGTAGATATCTGAATGAGTACATACCAACCAGGGAGTGGTAGTAACTTATTGGTCTATTGACTGAGGACTATACAGAGGTAATGGCCACCTTTTTTCTGGATGTAATCCCTTTTCCTATGAGCTGAACCACATACAAGGTTTTTGTGACCACTGCCACTACATGATGGTTGAGTGTGACATTGTTATCAATGGTAGTACCCAGGTTTCTCAACACAGATTGTGTGTTTAGGGGTTTTCCATTGATGTGTCAAACAGTGGGGCTATGACCTTACCAAATGGTATGATGGTACAGTTGTCTGTGTTTTGCTTGAGGCCAGGACCTTGCCACCAGTCTGTACTTGGTGTACAACCCTGTTGCAGTGTGTTAACATCATTTGGTGGGTCAATGGCAGACAGCACACAACTTACATGTGCCACGCCTTGGTCAGTACCTACTAATGTGGGTAGTGGCAGTTACCATTCATGCAGAGATACATGTGGGTTATTTAGGGGCAGCAGCTACTCTTAGGGCCTCAACATGTATACATATTGCACACACATAGGAAAGACAGACTAGGCCACCTTTACAGATAGCCAATGTGGGACACTTCTTGTAGTATTGTGAGAGATGCCAGGACAAACCATACCCACTGCAAATGCAAACAACAGGACCTTTCATTTCTTTGCCAATATGACAGCTTATTTTTGTAGCATTTGACTAGATCATGCTATTTCTCATAACATTGCAGTGTTTCATATGTAAAATGACTATTTTATGCAACTATTACAACAATGTAAGACATGTTTGTTGCCTTACACTCTCGGAACACATGTATAGGATAAGTTGTTTGCACCGGATACACCTGTCTAAACATGGACTGCAGCTGGCATGGTGGGACACATGGTGGCCCCTACACAATCACGCTGCTGCCAGGACACACACTGACTGACACAGTCATGAACTGCCCCTGTTGAGAGTAGAACTCCTACCACTCTAGTTGCACATACTATAGTCCTACATGCATTATCGCATACACCACAGTGCTTAAATGGTTTTGCAGTGTCTGCCACTACTCTTCAGGTGGATGACATCTGCAGGTGCTGTAACGTTTGCCAGTGGGTGGTTAACAGGTCTGCACAGGCCCATAAAATGGTGCAACTGTTGCATGCACACAGGCAAGACAGGCACACTGCTGCAAGGAGATATACATGTATACCCGCATACACTCACATAGTTGCCAGTATTAAGATTAGAACCCATACCTATCTACACTATAGTGCTACATACATATCGTATGCACCACAGAGCTATTGTGTTGGGAGTGTGTCTAACTGTGCTTCTAAAGTAGATGACATCAGTAAGCCCTAAATAAGTTGCCAATGGGGGAGGTTAACAGGTTTGCACAGGCCCTTAAAATGGTATCACTATCACACACACAGCCACACTGCTGCAGGGGATATGTTTACACACACATATACTCACACAGCTGCCAGTACTGAGATTAGAACCCTTACTTATCTACACTATAGTAGTACATGCATATCACATATGCCACAAAGCTATTGTGTTGGGAGTGTGTCTAACTGTGCTTCTAAGGTGGATGACATCAGTAGACCCTAAATGGATTGCCAATGGAGGGGTTAACAGGTTTGGCCCTTAAAATGGTATAACCATCAGACATACACAGCCAAAACAGCCACACTGCTGCAGGGGACATGCTTACACACACACACACACACACACACACACACACACACACACACACACACACACACACACACACACACACACACACACACACACACACACACACACACACACACACACAGTTGCCAGTACTGACATTAGAACCCCAACCTATCTCCACTATAGTACTATGAACATATCACATGCACCACAAAGCTGTTATATTGGGCGTGTGTCTAACTGTGCTTCTAAGGTGGAGAAAATCAGTAGGCCCTAAATGGATTGCCAATTTTGGGATTAACAGGTTTGCACAGGCATTTAAAATGGTATAACCATTACACACACACAACCAAGACAGCCACACTGCTGCAGGGGATATGCTTACACACACACACACACACACACACACACACACACACACACACACACACACACACACACACACATACACTCACTGAGTTGCCATTGCTGGAATTAGAGCCCCTACCTGTCTAGTTGTATATACTATAATGCTACATACTTACCGCATGCACCACAGAGCTTATGTGTCTGGAACATATCTAACTGTGCTTCCAAGGCAAATGACATCAGCAGGCCCTGTGAAGTAAGCCAATGGGGGGGTTAACAGGTAGGCACAGCTCTTAAAATGTACTTGTTTTGCACACACATAGGCAAGACATATACATTGCTCTAAGGGGAGATACTTGCACACACACACCCATATAGACTCACTGAGCTGCCGTTGGGATTAGAGTTCCTACCTATCTAGTTGTAGATGCTATAGTGCTATATACTTATCACATGCATCACAGAGCTTATGTGTCTGGAGAGTCTCTAATTGTGCTTCTAAGGTGGATGGCATCAGCAGGCCCTGTGAAGTAAGCCACCTGGAAGATAACAGGAAGGCACAGGCCTTAAAATGTATTGGTGTTGCACACAAATAGGCAAGACAGACACCCTGCTGCAAGGGGATATACTTACAAACATGCACTCACTGAGTTGCCATTGTTGGGATTAGACACATTACCTATCTAGTTGCATATATTGTAGTGCTATGTAGTTATCTCATGCACCACAGAGCTTATGCTTTTGGAGAGTATCGCCACTGCTGTTGGGATGGACGATAGCAGCAATTAACAGGGAGGCCACTGTTGTGAAAGACACTGGTCACAGGACCATAAAATGAGCGACCATTGGACAAACATAGGCCTCTTGGACGTGTATATACTGCTGTATATGGAATATCTACACAAACACACACAAGGTGGCTGATGTGAGATTAGAATTCCTACCTACCTACTATTACACACTGCAGCTCACTGTACTAATCACACACGCCAATGGTTACACTTGGTGTACAAGTGGCTGCAGCAATACATCACTCTATTTACCTGTGTGTGTGTGTGAGTGTGTGTGTGTGCGTGTGTGCGTGTGTGTGTGTGTGTGTGTGTGTGTATGTGTGTGTGTGTGTGTGTGCGTGTGTCTCCCTCCCCCTCTCTCCATCTCTTATATGTGCCATATACTGATAGATAAGAGCAATTATGTCTGATGGGGGTAGGGAGAGACAGGTATACATAACTGTCTGTATGCACAGAGATATATGGATATTGAAGTTCTATAGTCAGATGTGCCTTCAGACATGGGCTGAAATTAGCTAAGTGTAGGAGTATGCCCAATGTGACCATTGTTACTTACAAGGAGACACCAGGTCAGGCTTACCTGTACTCCAGTCCAGGAGATTGTGTGCTGCAGACAGTTGGCTGGTGTACCTGATTAAATAGTCCAGCACCTCCCTGATATGATGCCCAAGGGATTTCCTGACTATGTGCTGTCTGTAATATGTGACTGATATCTAGGGTATGTACTGAGTGTATTAGAGTGAACAGGGTTTTGCATCATATGTCTGGTACATTTTACATAGCAATGTGATTTTCTGGTGCATCAGTGGCAGATCAGTGTAGATTGACATGAGGAACCACTGGCAGACATTTGGGTTACTGACTCCATACACTGCGTAGAACCCATGCTACTGCAAAACTGTTCTATTCTTCACTTTCTACATTTGTCTGGCCATTAGGTCCTCTTTTGCCTTATATGTGGGCCTTTGGCCTGCCCTGCTCTACTTCCTGGCTTTCTCCACTGTTGCTACTTTACGTAGTTGTAGGTATGCTGTGACTGGGGTATGTGATATAACACCATACATGGGTTACAGACTTCACACCTCTGACTGTACCTGTTTTGCAGGATGTCCAGCCTTGCACCTCATATGTCTGCTCTGATCCTCAGATGGTTTGTGTTGGGATGTTATTATAAGGCTACATGGGGCCCATACCTATCAATCTCTTGGAGCCAGAGCTCTGGACAAAGCCATGTATAAAAGTGGGACACAGACACAGGCACAGACATAGGGACAAATGCTTCAAATTGCTCTTACAAACTTAGCTTGTAGAATTCAGATTTTGTATTAGATAAATATTCTGATGTGTATGAAGTGTGCATCTCAACTGTCTGTCATTATTTTCTCATGTCAATCTTTGTTGATTCACCAGTAACTGGCCAGAAAAATGCAATATTATGAAAAACAGACCATATATATGAGGCAAGATGTGGACATTCTGTGACACTCTTACATTTGAGGGGTATGATGGTGCCCACTGACTTGTTGCAAGTACTGACAGTTATGTGACAGCCTTGACATCCTGCTGCTACGCTGACTTGTTATAACCTGCTGTTCTACTAGCCACCATCTAGGTTACTCAGAGCTGTGTGTTGTCCATATCTGTGGGCCCCTGTCCCTCCATTGTCTCTGCCTTTGTCCAGCTTTCCTGCAGTAACAACTAGTGACATATGGACAGTCTGTAGAACTCCTACTATAGGTGTAGACCACATGCAAAACAGTAGGCACAGCCAGTCTCAAACCATGAGCACCATCAACCATGGTAACGTACTTAGCCCACTAAGCCATGACAGCCACCAGACAGTGCAGTTTAATTCCTGACACTACCATCCAAAGACATACATAGCACATCAACCTCTGCATATTGTGAAAATGGAACATGTCACCAGGTTGATTGGGACAGCCCTGGGATTGTGTGGTCTGCTACTATTACCTTGCAAACATAATTTGCTGCAGTTGTACAGGAACATGGGTGTGTTGGGGGTAGGTGACTCTAGCATTGACAGTCAAGCATCTGTCCTATGACCCCACTGTTTGTAATTCCCTCACATAGTGCAGTGGGTTTTGCTGGCTTGGGGCCTACTGCATATTATAGGGCAGCCAGTATCGGGCAGAGAGTTCCTGTTGTCCCACATAGTTGTCAGTTGTCTGAAGCTATCCTGGTAACCCACTCTATTTCCTTGCATACATGCAGCAGGTGCATACCTATGCTACCATAGTATAGTACCCCATACATTTGTTGTAATGAACAGTGGCTTACCTTGTGCCTGCAGCAGCGGATATAACAGTGCTTCAGGGTTGACTCTGTCAGATGCATGCATTACACAGCCAATACATTAAGGTACAGTTTGTGTATTGTGGCTGACATCCTTTTGACTATGTATGTGAGTCAGAGTGAGGTGTCAGTCCCTAAGTCCCTAGGATGTCAGTCCATGTGCTATGCATTGCCTCTTTGCAAAGACCAGAGGGTACTTTTCCGTTAAACCCCTACCAGTTCGCGCTGCTGTATTTTGCCGGTATTTCAGTACCAGACACAAGTTTCTGTGAGACAAGTACTTCTGTACAACTGGCAAACAAGTGTCTATTGTGATGTTAGGTGTACAGGACCATTTGGTCATTGCAGAAATAGCTGCAGTCCACCATTAAACCCCACCAGTTGTGGGAGGGTTTTTTATACATATTTCAGCCAGAAGCTAGTTACATTTTCAGTATAATACTTAAGAAAGAATACCATGTATCAATGTAGAAAAAGGTTAATGATGGGGAATACCATTAAGAGAGAAGGTGCAAAGATTTATAGTACTGGATATGCCTGGATCTGGTGATGTTTAGCATGTATCATTTCACACAGTGCTGAGAAAGATGTTGCCCAGGTCTCAGGATTAATGTCTATTGTTGTCAAATCAACAACTGCAAACTTTATAAAGTATACATTGCACTGCAGCTGTATCTTTCAGCTATGCAAGGTGCTCTGAAAAAGTCTTCGGAGTTGTACTGCACTACAATACAAATAAAAAAATATTGGTCTTGCCAAAGCTCACAGTCTCTGGTATATTCAGACTCAGCCCTCACATGCAAATGAAAGGAGTTGTTTTCCACATTATAAAAACTGCTCCTGTGTAGCACAAGACAAGACATTCGTCTCTGTAGTAGTGCCTGCCTGACAAAAAAAAAAAAAAAAGTTAACCTTACCTAATGAAAATTATTCTTTTCACATCACATTTGTCAGTCCTGCATGAATGAGAAAATAGTTCCAAAACACAGTAGTGCAAAGACATGGTAGGGGTTTAATGGAAAAGTATCGACCAGAGCATACTGGGCACGCCTACATCTGCCTACAGGACAGGCTCAGCGGGTTTCTCCTCCGAGTCCCCCTGTGACGTGGGGACCTTGGCACTGGTGGGGGACTGCGTGTCCCTTCACTATGATATTCCTGCTGCAGCTGTTTACACAGGATGATATTGTGTAGCATGACAAATTGTGAACATGTGTGCACATGTGGCTGGAGAGTACTGCACGGCTCCACCAGACATATCGAGACAGTAGAACCATGACTTGAGCAGCCCAAAGACATGCTCTATGATGTTCCTAGTTTGTGTGTGTGCCTCATTATGGCATTCTTCGGTTGATGTGTGTGCATTTTTGATGAGTGTCATCATTCACAGTTCCATTGCATAGCCAGCATCCCCAGTAGATGGCCGTATGGGATGTCACTCTTGGCAAACATCTGGTACAGCTGTGATGCATGCCAGATGTGGGAGTCATGATAACTGCCAGGGCTGCCAGCACACACATTCATGATAATGCCCTGGACATTCCACATGACCTGGCAGTTGATGGAGTGATACCCCTTGTGTTTGACGTAGATTCTACCCTCTTCACGGGTGGTGTTTTGATGTGGATATAAGTGCAGTGTATGACACCGAGTACCACAGGGTAGTGTGCTACATGGTGGAAGAGACACATATTGCTGGCCCTCTCATCGGGGGTGTGGGGTAAATAAATGTGCTCACTGGCATGTGCTTGCATGGCATCTAGGAACTGGTGGAGTACCCTAGCGGCAGATGCCTGTGGGACCCCTATTATGTCCCTGTTGGTCTTTGAAAAGTACTCATAGCTAATATTCTAAGGGCTACACATACCTTTGTTTCCAATGGGATGGGTTCCCTTCTGTTGGCTCTGGGTCTGAGTTGAGGGTGGCAGAGCTCAGTGAGTTCTTGTAGTATGTCCCTGTCCACCCTATAGCACTCTACAATCTCCAGCTCATGTAGCCCCTGGAAGGTTACTCTTGGCCTGAAAACTCTTATCCTTCTCAGTCAGCATCAGCATCATCACTGACCTCAGCCACTAGCACATACAGATGTAGCAGAGCACCAGCAGCCCCTATCATTTTGTCAGTTAAAATTCCCAATGTATACTCCAATGGTGCAAAGTATGTGGGAAAAATCAGATTGTAGGATGTATGCATACTTTATACTGTTGTGCTGCAGATGCAGCCTGTGTGACTGGCTCACTATTATGCATTACACCTGGCAGGTATATTATTGGGGGTTGAATGGGCCAGTGTCTGTTGAACAGGGCTTATCAGTCATTTCTACTTGATTGGCTTCCCCTAGCTATTTCCTTTTTTTGATATTTTTTTTTTAGTTTATTACTTCTTTCATTTCTAAGCACTGGGGCAAGGCGTGCAAACCCGTGGCACTAGTGTAAACAGTGGTCAGCAATTTGGACACTTCACTGCGCACAGGCATGCTCAGCTTTTCATAAACAAGCTACCATGGGTTATATCTGTGGACACAGTGTCCCTTTTTGCTATTTAGACCGCAGCTCATTTACATACAGCTAACTGAGTATACCCTGAATACTTCACTAATCCAGGGCCTGCCTCTATAGCAACCACTGAAACCTGCCATTGTAATACATGCATGCTGGGCACTATAATGCAATACTTTTGAAATTGACTAATTTTCAGATTTTACACTTTTTAATTTTTTTTTTTATATAACAGCATGTTTATGTGGTACTGCACGCTGCACAAACATAATATATGTATTAAAAATATATTTTGTATTCATTTGCATTGCTTTTTGGACTCACTGGCCATAATTTTGGCCATTCATTTGCATGCCTACAGTGCAATATCCACCCTTTTATTTGGGCTTTTACAGCACCTGTTTAAAGTTTACATTCCTGTACACGGTTTCTGTCCGTGTACATTTCTAACACCAACACAGCACCTACACGAGTGTCTTTCTGCTTATTGGATCACAAATCAAACTGATTTGCATGGATTTTACCAGCTTATGAGGTGATTTGCATTTCATGGACACTTCTGTGTCCGCATGCTCGTGCATGCCACTCTGCCCTGTTTATTGGATCACTCAGCAGCCAAGTTCCATGTTGGGGCCATGCCAAGGCTATAGAAAACGGCTGGTGTGATTGGATTACCAAAATTGCAATCCAAATTAGTGCCCTCTATTATGTTGTACATCTGTCTCTAGAAGTTTGAGTTTGTGCGCTAATAGTGATTCACCATGTTTTCTCTTTTCTCCATTATTGTGCACTTTATGCAGTAAAATGAAAGAAAGAAGAATGAAGGGTTGTAAAATGTATGTCATTTGTATCAAATTTCATACTATGTCTTAGAGGGAACTAATTACTACACACACACACACACACACACACACACACACACACACACACACACACACGCGCACACACACACACACACACACACACACACACACACACACACACACACACACACACACACACACACACACACACACACACACACATATATGGGTCTACTTTGCAAGAATGAAATCTCACTTACCTGAAACTCATAACACCGAGATGAAAAGGCCGACAGTACCAGCACATCAATGTCCCAGAACACAGACTTACCACTCCGGGTAAGTAACCGCTTGGCCATTCTAAACAAAAACATAAACCGAAGAAAAGCAAATCCACCCATGTGTGTGTGTGTGGGGGGGATTCACTGCCCCCCAACTAAAAATACCAACTCGGAGATTGCACTACCGTGGGGGTGAGGGGCAAAGTTCAACAGGATGGCCAAGCAGTTAGTTACCTGGAGTGGAAAAAGACGGTGCTCTGGGACATCGGTGTTGTGTGCGGTCATTGGACTTTTCTTCTCGGCATTTAAACAGTCGGGTAAATGAATGTTCAGGTTTCTGAAGGGGACCCATATATATATATATATATATATATATATATATATATATATATATATATACACACACACACACACATATATATATATATATATATATATACATATATATTTATATATGTATATATATATATATATATATATATATATATATATTTATATATTTTTTTTATATATATATATGTGTGTGTGTGTATACACACACACACACACACACACACACACACACACACATATATATATATATATAGGTACATGATGTTTGAGCTATACCACATTTCAGTTTTATAATCAATCTAAATCATTTGATCTAAAGCACAAATGACTGAATCACATTTGACTGAAAATGGGTAAGGCCATAGAAAACTGGTGGTGTGAGTTTGGATCACCAAAATTGCAATGCAAATTAGTGTTGATCAGTATTTGTGCCTTGCTAATGCCCTCTGTTTTGTTGTACATCTACCTTTAGAAGTTTGTGTTTGTGTGCTAAATGATTCACTGTGTAAGAAGTTTCCTCTTTTCTCCATGATTGTGCAACTTGTGGAGCTATTATATTTAAGTAAGTTGGGTATGGGGTGAAGGCCTGGAGAAGTATTTCCTGCATATTAAGCTTTAAACGTGATGTGATTCAACTAAGTGTGGTGTAGAGTAAATGTATATCAGATTAATATTTTTAGATATTTTGTGATCAGATGAAAAGTGGCTTAGATAAAAGGTAATAGTCTCATATGTGTGTGTCTGTGTGTCTGTGTGTGCATATATATATATATATATATATATATATAATTTTTTTTTTCTATACCTATGTATCTCTTTCTTTTTTTAATTTCTCCAAGTCTTTTGGATTTCTATTACCTTGGCAGAAATGGACCCCATTCCTAAGTCAAAGTGCAAATAAAGTTCACAAAATTAGTATTGTTTCAATCTTTGATGTTAGCCAAAAGCACTTTTTGCAGCACCCCACAATGTGCTCAATAATGACTGCTTCTGCAATTCATATGGAGTTACACATATTGGTAATATATCTAAGTATGATTTAAGTTATTTTTTATAAGATCTGTTGCCACTACTACTACTGGAACTGTCTGGGTATCTTTCTTTCACATTGCCCTTGTTTCCACCTGCAAATCCTGGTATTTTATGACTTTGTGTTTCTCTGTACATAAGACACTATAGTCACTGGGTGTAGCAATTTCAATAATCAATGCTACTTTTGTCTTCTTTTCATGGACTACTATATCTGTTTTTTTCACATCTATTTTTTGAACTGTTGGTTGTGGGTGATCCCATGTGATATAGATTTCATCATTTTCTATGATGCTTTGTGGGGCATGTTTTCAGTATTTTTTCACCACTTCAGTACCATAATGTTTGCACACTCCCCAATGCAACAGTTTTGCCACATTATTATGCCTTTCAGTATACAGCCCTTCTGCCATTAGTATATCACAACCATCTACAAGATGTGCGAACGTTTCCAGTTCTGTTTTACAAACCTACATTTATCTGTTTCTCCCACATGTTCAATGGATTTTGTAAACCAACGTGTATGTAGTGCACTATCTTGGGCCACCAATATTACCCTTTCATCTTTTGTTTTAAATTCACCTTTCCTTAACCGTTCCTGCATTCAATCATGATCAACATAAGGTTGCTCCAAGAGTTTCCTATACTTGTATCTATATTTATGCATTTTCTACATTTCTTGTCTTCTTATCTAATCCTTCACCTTACATTCTTTCGTTTTTTTTGCACATTCAATTACTGCCTTATTTTTATCTACTTCTGGTTTGATTTCCATTCACACTTGACACCAATATGCTTCTGCTAAACTAAGCAGGGAAGTTATGTTAGACTTTTTCTCTTCCTGTTTAAGAACTTTCACTACATTTGGGTCTTGTGAAGTCAACAGATATGTGCTTAGTCCTGCGACTGCAGATCTACACATGTAATCAAATTCGAGGAGACCCATACCTCCTTCAGAGCATGGGATCCATAATGTTGATATGCACTGATTTTTATAAATCATTTGATGAGCACGAAGCATCCTTCTTGTTTTCCTGCTAACCTGTCCAGCACATTTTGGGACCAATCAATCACGCCAAAGCTGTAAGTTAAGACACAAAGAGCAAATTGGTTTATAGCTTCGACTCTGTTCCTTGATATCAATACTATTTTTAGTATTAATTTAAGCCTTCTAAAATATTCCTCACTAAGCTTTATTTGCATTTGTTCATGTTTTATTGTTGATCCTTCATCAGTTCCCAAATATTTATACACTTCCTCTTGCTCAAGTTCTTTCATATCACATTCCTGTCCCAAACTGATGTTTTATTGGTGCTGCAGTTTTCCTGATTTAAAGGTAGCTTTTGCACATTTATCAAGACCAACTGACATTCTTATATCATCTGAAAAAGTTTTAACCACTTGCAGTTGTGCTTTCAGTTCCTCATCTGATGAGCTATACCCTTTTAAATCATCCACAAAAAGAAGATGAAAAGTCTTTATACTTTGTTCTTTTCTAGGAGCCAAATTATAGCCATGACCTCACCTGATAAGTAGACAGCTTAATGGGTTAAGGGCAAGACAGAATAGCAGGTGTAACAGGGAGTCACCCTGGAACACTCCCCCTTTGAATTTTTATCCCTGGAATAATTTGTCTTTTATCATGGCTTAATTGCAAAGTAGTCTGCCACTGTTTCATGGTCACTCCAATGTAATTGATCAGTGTAGGGTGAATCATAAGCATCTCTCATTCTGTATATGTATATATATCTATATATATCTATATATATCTATATATGTGTGTGTGTGTGTGTGTGTGTGTGTGTGTGTGTGTGTGTGTGTGTGTGTGTGTGTGTGTGTGTGTGTGTATGTGTGTATAGATACTGTATCTGTAGATAGACATAGAGAGCTATAGATATATGTGTGTATATTTCTGTTTGTGCCTGTGTTTGTCCTCAAAAATCACCATTTCACCGACTTACTTTCCTAACCTTGAATCATGCATCAACTCCCTTCTAAAGCAGGTAATCAATAATAACTAATATATCATAGCAAAATTGTCTCAATACAACCTCAGATGGATCTCTCAAGCGACCACCACACTTGCTACACTAAGAAACAAACTTCAGACTACTAAGAATGCCATCTCTGTTTTAGTTCACAAATGTATGAGTCCCTCCCTACAACTCTACTAAAAGCTGGCACTATCTCTGAATTTAGGCAGGAACTGCAACTGCACTTATCCTAAAGTCACATGCAAATGTTTAATTGTAGGTAGTATAACATAGCTCACCACTGAACCAACTCCATACCATACACGTTAAGTTTTTAAATGTATATGACATTGCTATGCACTCAACATTTTTTCCACTCTTGCCTCCTGTTATAGTTTTAACTTGTTTACTTGTGTCTATATTTTCTGTATATGATAGATGCTGTTTCAACAATTTTCTTCTACCAATGTGTGCTATTGGCCCAGATGAAATTCTTTGTACATGTAATGTCTGCATTATCTTCTGTAGTTAACTACTGTACTCACATTTGTCTTCCTTGTTTTTTGGATAATTCTTCCAACCTGAACCTGAAGATTGTCCATTGTGATCATTGCTATACCACAGTCAGCAAATGCAGAAATAAATGAATGAATAAATTAAATGAATACTGTTAGAATGGTTGCAATGAATTGTAGCCCATTTTATTGATTCACATTTTATTGCTGTATACTGTGACTTAGAGTTGTTGTTAAAGCTATAAAGGAATCAGGACTTTGTGTGCGTGTGTGTGTGTGTGTGTGTGTGTGTGTGTGTGTGTGTGTGTGTGTGTGTGTGCGTGTGTATGTGTTCATGTTATTAATCTTTTCCATGGTGTATATGTCTGTATGCAGAAGTATATGAGCAACGTGCATATGAGAGATATTTTTATTTCTGTGAATATGTTCATTTGCAGAGGAAATAAGTCTATAAGTGTAAGGCAGCTGTCTTTCCTCACATCAAGGTATTATTTGTTGAATCACTGCTTCAGTACCATATGTGGAAACATTGCACAACAGGGTAAGTGGAAGAGCTTTGTCATGATGCACAAGCAATTTATTGCACGTTACCAATTATTTCAACTTTCTAAATGCATTTTGCATATGGCATTTCCAAGGACACAAACTATGTCCCTTTAATAACCTTTACAAGGTTTACAGTACTGTATTATGATTGTTTAAAAAACTTTCCATAATATTCCATTGTGCTAAGGTACATTTGTAATCCATTCCTGTAAGTGTCCATGTACATGGAAGGGAGCACTGCCTGAAATAAATTTTCCTTCTCAGCTGAAGGACAGATTTCTCTTTCATCATGTACATACCCCATATATTCAATTTGTGACTTGCTACACTTAGTTTTTTGTTTCTCTGAAACTAACCATCAGCTGCCACCAACTCTTCTCTTCCAATGGGTCAACAGGACCCAGCTTAGCATTTGCTGGGCTTAAATCAATCCAGATCCATGGTAATTGAGGGGGCTCAAAGATACTTGTGCAATATCATACTGCTACTGGGGAATATGCCCTATTCCCCCCTCCCTGTTGCAGACTTCTGATCTCTGCAATATTTCTTTGGGAGGTGCATATGTACTTCCATGCATGTGCAACCTTTTGATCAAGGAGTGTACTGATTGTACAAGGCCTAGGCTACCTCCCTACTCCCAGGGTGGACATGCTGATTTTGGCTGCTTATGCCCATCCTAACCTGCATGGCCTCTCCACTGCCCTTACTATTAGTCAAAGAATGGCTTACAGTAAGGGCTTTAACAATCTGCTTCACTGGGCTGCGGGCAATCTTCCATTTTTTTATTTCTTTTCATCTCTGGACCATGTTCTTGTAATCACTGTGATGCTTTCTGCAAGATACTGAAGTATTCATGCTCTACCTTACCTTTAACTAGTAAACCAGCTAAGTAAAGTACCAGCATTCAGTCTCTCTTACCAGTAATTAGTAAAGGGATCTCAATATAATGAAAGGTTTATATATTTAAACAGAGGTTTCATAACGCGTTTCAAAATGGAGAATGCACAACTTAAAAGAATCTCCTGTTTGGGCTTATGTTCACATATTTCTTTAAAATAATCACCAAATTATATTATTTACTAAGCAGATATAAACCAGCTTTTCAGAGTAGTTTTGTAATTAAAAACAGTTTTACCATTTAAACATAGCCATTAATATGCCACTTCTTGTTAAAAGACATATCTCTGTGTCAGTAGCTTGGTTTACAGTAGGTTTATAAGCAAAACACAAATGAGCGGAATTGTCATTCTTTTTATTCTGAAACCGTTGTACTAGACTGATAATATTTTCATTTTCTGATCTTCACTTTTTATCAGCTTTGTTCTTCATCACAAATCGCAAGGGATATCTTTTACATAACCTTGGGAAAATGTATTCACCAAAATAGTATATTTTATACTATGCACTATGCCTAGAAGCTGGAAAAACACTTTGGCATGCATTCCCGACATCCCATGCTAAGGGCTTCCTAGCTGAAATGAAGAGGACTTTTATGGAAAAACTTAGTATCAGATTGTACTGAGGCTTCTCATTAACAACCCTGTGCTGAGGGATGGCATCATCTAGCAGCTTGCACACATCCTTACGATCCAAAGCAGGCTTCCTAACTTCAGATTGAAGCATTTAACTTGATCAGCTTTAGAATGGACAGAGTATACTGAATGCCTAAATCGGTAACATTGAAGAACGTCATGAATGCCAAGGAAATACGTATGGCTGCACCGTACAGCATGAGTCCAAATAAGACTTAGTGATGTAACTGCACCAGCTGTTCACTAATTTGATGATGTAACTGCACCACCTGTTCACTAACATGGTGATATAACTACACCAACTGTTCACTAACATGGTGATGTAACTGCACCAGTTGTTCACTAACATGGTGAAGTAACTGCACCAGCTGTTCACTAACATTGTGATGTAACTGCTCCAGTTGTTCACTAATATGGTGACGTTCAATGGTACCTTGCATACTTCGGATTAGTACTGCTTCGAGAATGGCTATAGATGTGTTTTTATGTATTATTTTAACTGCAATTACATCCAATAAAATGATCCCATATAGTTTATTTATTTATTGTATTATAAGTGCAAAGCTATAGAAAAAAATATGGTACAAAATTTTATTTATGTTTAGTGTATGACTTCCCATATCTAGTTAAGCCTTTCACAGCCTGTATGATGTAACCACATGCATCTTCTTGCTGTTCACAATGTTCTTTAAGCCTTTGTCAGACTGTAAGGTGAAAATGTACATATTTACTTGCTGTTCATAATGTTCTTCTTTTCAGTCTTTTACAGAGTCGCTATATGGACGTTCAGCGTACTCTGTAAGATCAAAAGTTGATTGAAGTTAAATACTTTGATCTAAAGTTAGGAAGCCTCCAAAGCATTTTTTTTGAAAAATCATCCTAAAAATCATTAGACAAATAAATGTAATTATTTATTTAATTTATTTATTGACACTTGATTACTGTGAAAGCCCGACAGGGTAGGTGCCCATTTTCAACAGAGGCCTGGCATAAAAAGCTTCAAAGTATTAGAAAAACATTTTAAGAAAAATAATTTTAGAATCTTCAAAAGCAATACTATAAAAACAGTAAAAAAATCTTCAGTGTAAACAATTATACCAAATTAGACATAATGTGAAAAGATTGTTTAAGAATAGACACATCTTTGGAAATCCAATGATTTAATATTTAGAGAAACTTTATCCAGTTTAGATAAATTAAAGGTAAGTTAATATAATACAGAAAGGAACTGCAATATGAAGTGTGAGGAAAAAACAGGGTTATTGTACATTTCAGTAGAGAGTCAGGACAAAGAAACTGATTGAAGTAAGGAAGTGAATAAAAAAGAGATGAGTGAGGAGGTGTAAGGTATGACTAGGCATTTGTTCATATTTAGGGATATAGTTTATCCTGGAGTTGAGCAAGAACAGACAGGAGGGAGGGTATAAACCTGATGGATCCACCAAACTTGACAGGTTTGTGGAAAAAGAGGAGTTTTTGGTCAATGGATCATAATAACCGAGTAGGAACATGATTATGTAGAATGGTATTTAGTGCTAGACAAGCAGATGGATGCTGGATAATTTTGCAGATGGTGAGAAGCTGTGTATATTTTAGCTGATGAGTAGTTCTAACCAATTTAGGCTTTTTAGTGAAATTTAGTGGTGGGTTCTCAAAGGGGTATTTGCTGCAAATGTAGCTACTTTATTATAACATTGTTCAAGTTGTGATTTTTGTGTAATACTTGAAGGTTAGTAAATATGGGAGCACCCTAAAGTAGAGAGTGGAGGAGATAAGTAATGGCAAGTGTAGTTTCAGTTGCGTTGGTGAGAAAGTTTTGGGTTCTGTAAACCATCCCTAGTTTTTAATGACTGTTTTATGCAATTTTGCATATGCAGGTTGAATTTAAAATTATCATTTAATATCATCCCAAATCATTTGCTATGAGAAGTGACTTCAATGGTTGTATTATTAAGAGAGAGGATTTTATTTATTTATTTTTCTTGAGAGAGGGACTTGGGGAGAAAAAGAAGTAGTACTTTGAGGGAAGGGGGTTGAGCATGAGTTGTTAGTTACAAAGCTATGTTTCAGTGGCTGTTAAAGCTTCCTGGGTAATTTTTTGTAGATGTGCCAGGTTATCTGGTGTGTCTGTAATTATGATGTCATATGTATGTTCTATTAGGGAGGCCTGTTGTGTGTATATATGGAGAGTATTGGTGAGAATGTTAAAGAGGATGGGACCAAGGATAGAATAGAATAGATTAGTACTAAGCTAACTGCCCTTGTGAGCCATTTTAAGCCTAGCCAATTATCCCTTGTGAGACTCAACCCCTGCACCTTGTGTTTGTAAGGCAAACACCTTAACCATTAGGCCACCCTCACAACCCAGTCACAGCAAACTTCTCTTTGCATGGTTATAGAGCCTTGTGGTACACCAGTGGTGACTGTGACATATGGAGAGAGGGTGGAATGCCATTTTACTGACTGGTATCTATTGGATAACTAGCTTTTGAACCATAGAAGGGTGGGCTGAGATAGACCTAGTCAGGATGATTGCAATAGAAGTTTGCTGTGACAAACAGTGTTGAAAGCTTTAGACAAGTCTAGAAATAAGGAGGAGACTAGTTTGCCATTATTTCTAACTTTATTGACAGTATCTATAAAGGTTATAAGTGCAGTGTTAGTATTATGGGAGGGACAGAAGATGTGTTGTGAGGTGGACTGGTGTTCTTCATGCAGAAGACAGTTTAGCAATTGTTTCTGAATACATTTTACAAGTATTTTGGAGGTGGGGATAAGATTGCTATAGGTCCAAAATGAGTGATGTTGTGAACAATAAAAGCTATCAAACCTGTAAAACAGTAATGTTATTGGTAAGACTTATTCTTTGCATTGATAGTCTTTACATTAATGCTAGATTATATTATAATGCATACAAACACAGTAATGTTATTAGTAAGACTTATTCTTTGCATTGATAATAGCCTTTACATTAATGCTATATTATATTATAATGCATACAAACACAGAAATATCATTGGTAAGACTTATTCTTTGAATTGATAATAGCCTTTACATTAATGCTATATTATATTATAATGCATACAAACACAAGATGATATTTTTCTGTAAACTTTCACAAACAATCCAATTGTACAATCTAGATGTATATTTTCAACTTTCTTTCGACATAGTTTTCACATCACAGCAAAATGTTTCTCTCCATGTGCATGTTTATTAAGATAATTACAGAAATATGAACATGTGTTTATTTGTATAATTAACAATATAAATGATCCCACATATCTCTCAAGATGTGCAACCTATAGTTAAAATAGCAGCAACAATTTTCTACATCATCTAAGGTTTCACCTGAAGCCATACAATTATTTGTAAATTACTTGGTTTTAGAAATATTAAGTACATATGGAAATATTTCATATATTCATAATTACTAACAAATAACTTACAATGTCTACAGTATAATGTGACAATGTACTTTTCTTTCCCTCACCGGGGCATTTTACATCATGGCCCTAAAAACATGTGTGTCTTTCAGTTAATAAAATATTAATGCAAATTTGAAAATATGAATAATAAAGGAAATCAGTATTTTCTACTGCAGAACATATAAGATTAACAATCTTTGTGTTACTCTGTTACTTATATAGTGTGCTTTCTAATACTGCATATTAATTCCCAACAAGCCTTTGTTTTTTATGGTGGTGTAGTGGTGCAGTGGTAGAATTGTCACCTCCCAGAAAGTGGTTTTCTGGTTTGATTCCCAGCTGGAGTGCCTTCTGTGCAGAGTCTGCATCTCCTCCCTGCATTTGTGTGGGCTTTTTCTAGGTACTCAGGTTTCCTCCCATGTTACAACAATATGTATCTGGAGCATTTCTCTCTGGGACTCCACTGAAAATTGGCTTCATTCCAAGTTGGACTTTCCCGGTAAATAAGTTGTTCATCCATTTAGTTAAGGAGATCAGCCCAAAATCATGTCTAGGTGCTATGGGTATTAATAAGAAAAACACAAAAAAGCAAAACAGGTACTGCAGCCTTAAATGAGTTAATCCAAATCCACGAGGGAGGGAATTGGGTTTGAGCCACAGTCAATAGCCATTATTTTCCTTCATATTTTACAATTACACTTTTTATTGAGTTTTATTTATTCAACACAAGTTGCTTCACAGACTTAATCTATGTATAGTTTAACACAAGCTTCTATAACTAGTCACTCCTACACAAAGCAAATCTCCTTTTATCACAAGTAATAGCAACTGTTTTTAACTTTTTTGTAGCATACTGTAGGCACAATCTGTCACAAATACCAACAATCCCTCCCAAGTATACAGTTTAACTAATGCAACTGATAAAAACATGTTTTTAAAACATTGACTTTCTCTGTGTAATTCTTTAATATTTATCCTCAGACTGTTCATTTGAATTTCATTTGCATGTACTGCATTAAAAAGAACTCCATGTTTTCCTCAACTGTTGAGTATCTGCCCTTTCCATTTTCAGAGCTGTTTTCGATTATTCTAGAAATGTATGAATGCCTACATGTATATATGTATATGTGTATATATGTATGTGTGTATGTAAACATTTATTTATTTATTTATTTATGTACTTGATTTGCAAACTAGATGAGTGGGTTGGCCCTTGTATACTTGCTAACTATGACACAGGCCCATGGGTGATTAAGTGTACCTTTCATAATTTTCAAACCATAACACCCACTGTCTTTACACATTTTTTGGAATAAGAATAAACACATGTCCTTTTAGAATCACCTTTCTCATTTAATATAACTTGAACAGTTGTCATTATAATACACCAATGCCCCTACCCACCAATAAGAGCCACTTGACTTTGTACTTTGCTCTACACAATAGACTCTGCACAATAGTCCTGCAAAGCCAGATTAATGACTGTTTACCTCATTCATGTAGGAAGGGTCCACAGTTCTCACCCACAGACAATACCCATACTTGATTTGCAAACTAGATGAGTGAGCTGGTCCTTATAAATGTGTTAATAATTTGCGACAATTTTCTACTTTTTAGTCTTTAACTTGAATTTAGATTATTCTTCTTTTAATAAATTTGCTAAGCTTACCAAAGCTGCACTAGAATTTTCTTTGCTATAGCTGCACTAGATTTGGGAGTTTGATGGTTGGAGACTTTGTCTGTAATCAATCGAGTGTGTTCTTTAAAAGGTAAGGCTAGGCTGAGCCAGAGCTCTAAACTTTTGTAGTTCTGCAACCTTCTCCTACAAGCTCCTAATTATATCCTGGAATATAATATTTTAAGAGTGATTTAGAATTTCGTTAGAGCCTAAATCATGTATATAGGTTTGCTAGTGTTATTTTAATGTCTATTACAGATGACCCATATACAATGGATGTGAAGGTCACATTGTAGCTATATTTGCAGGTTTTTTTAAGGTGTTGCTGGTGTAAAGAGTAGAATGTCATCAACATGCACAATGGAGGGAATTGGCGGAGGGGGGAGTGGAATAACAGTTATGTTCTTTACCTCCCAGGTACAAGGTCTAGAGTTTGATTCTGACCTCTGATTATTGGCTAGGCTTGTAATAATTTGCAGATTATTAGCCTAGTATTTACCTATAAACCTATGACAGAAGAAGATAGAAGGAAGTCAGTGAGATCATTGATAAAGAGTGAAAGCAGAACAGACCCTAGCAGTAACCATTGAAAGAATATTGTGGCAAAGGATCTTACAGTGTTGCTTTGATTGCCAGAAAGTACAGTAAATGATTAAACAGGTAGTTCTTAATCCATTTTTTTCTAGATTGCTTTGCCTCCATGTCTGCCAACCATCAAGCCACTTTCAATCAAACGTGATCGTTATTTATTCCCTTGTCGTAGAAAGTCTTTAGCAACCAGTTATGTCCTTTTGCTATCTTGACTATTAGGACATTGATGGTGATCCTAACACCACCTCCTGACTGGTAGGATATGTAACCCATGCCACTGTGAGGCTCACAATATCTTTCCAGTGAAGCTGCATCCTCCTGCATGTTCACTGTATAGGTTGCATCCATCATTGGCTTGGTAAGCCTAACACCCACACCAGGCCACATCTTTTGCAAACATCCCCCTGAAGGGATGGGTACATTCTGTCATCAGCTGCAGCCTGCCTACATCAGGTTGACTACCCCCATTTTCAATTGCCAGCTCCATTAGCTGATTGAGACATTAATTGAACTTGCATTACTCATGTAACAGTTAATACTTTGAGTTAAAAAAGCTTAGTGTTTCAGTGAGTATTACCAGCTGATAGCAAGCAGATCAGTTAACATCTTACAGTCCATTAAGGAATTTATCCTCTTTGCCTATAGAGATTGTTCTATCAGTTATTATTGTTGGAGA
This sequence comes from Protopterus annectens, assembly GCF_019279795.1. Lineage (NCBI taxonomy): Eukaryota > Metazoa > Chordata > Ceratodontiformes > Protopteridae > Protopterus > Protopterus annectens. The sequence continues at coordinate 281,058,065 of NC_056730.1, read as the reverse complement.
TGTTACATTGACCTATATGAAAATGGAGAGCATAGGAAGGTGATCTCTGAATGAGTTAGGCATCACTTTGACCATCCTGCATCTACTGTGGTCATCTTATTTAGATATTTTTTTTTTTTGTGGCAAGTGTCACTGAGACTACAGCTACTTACAAAAGTATTCCACCATGCTTAATCTAAATTTGAACCAAATTCATACAGTACTTCTTTGCATACTAGTTCAAATCTGCAGAATACTATATCATAGTTTCATTGATCTTTCTGACTGCAATGTTTAAGATGAAATATTTTTCTTTTATTAACGTTTTTGGTTTAGAATGTCCCTTTCAATGTTAAAATGAATGGTTTGTAACTTTCATCTTTTAGTTTCTGTGACTGAACCAAGTTTTCCAATAGCTGTATGTGAAAGGTCCATCAACTTGAGTAATGCTGTCACATGATTATCTACTGGTCTAGACTTTGTCATCCAAAATGATAAGATTTTCTCAAATATATGTTGTGCATGAGTCTACAGTTGGTTTAAATGTGCCAGTTCTTCCTAGTAAATTATCTTGCAGCACAAGTACCTTAACTAACATCAACAGCATGTTTCCTTGTTGATGTGCTATTCTGATAAGGAACATGTGCAGACGTGTATATTTTTTAGGTTCACTTTATTATCTAATATGAACAAAAAAATTAATTTATTGAGTGCTTTTGTCTACTTTTGCAACATACTTCTCAGAATTAGTTAGTGCTCTCTCTAAAACAGTTTAAATAAACAAGTACCTGACTTGATTTCTGACATAAAAATGATTCATTAAATAAGTGTTTGATATATCTATAAAGATAAGCAGATAGATTGATAGATAGCTAGATAGACAGAGATATGCAAATTAGTAATTCATAAAGAAACAAGATTAATAATTAAATTAAAAGTGGAAAAAAGTGCTCAATAAATTCATTTTTGAGACTGTAACGGATGTTTTTTTTATTGATGCTGATGGTTTAGCATTGTCAGAAACCTTGAATTTGTGCAACCAAGTACTGGCATGACATTGAATATTAACATACTCAGCATACTGCACTTCTCATTCGAGGTGTTGTCATGAGATGCATATGGTTTCTGAAGGTTCATAGGTAATCTCTAGATCAACAACCCCAGGAAGTCTCTTTAAACCTAGCCGTGCTTTCCAAAGGTGAGAATCAAACCCTCTACCTCATGTCTGCAAGGAAAACGCCTAAACCATTATACAAACCCTGCTTTTAAACATTGAATTTGAGGCAAATGGAGACAGGATAAGTCAAACTAATCTGTAATTAATAAATAAAAATAACACTTAACTACATTGTTGGAAAATTGCAAATTTTCAAATAATTTCAAAACAGACCTTTGCAATTCCTAACATACCCCGGGATTCAAAAAGCTCGGCGCAAGGACAGTTTTAGCCTTGCACCGAGAGTCCTCACTACAGAAGGTGCAGCAGCACCATATAAATATGTATGAGGGTGCGCCGCTGCACTCCCCATGTGCACAGGAAATGTGCGTGAGTGCAGGCGCCGTGTACAAGTGCTCTACATAGGCATAAACATGCCCCGACAATTGAAAAACCTACTATGCTTACTAGTAGAGCCCGCCTCTAATAGTAAGTCAGTAATTCAGTATCCGTGGATTCCGAAATGTATGCTAAGCATACAGGAGGGTCCACGAACAGTGAAATAAAATCGAAGTAGTAAACACACAGGCATGTAGTGGAATGTTGAGCCCTGTCCCTAGAACTTTCACAATTAGAATCCCTGTGTCCCTATTATACATTTGGATTGCTGCAATATCGAAGGTGTAAGCAAAGCGCAGTGTGTTTGCACGTCGTTGCCCTCCACCAAGCGTAGCTTACATATCAAATTCATTCAAATATAGAAAAACATGCGGAATCGACATAAATGTCAATAGTGTAGTGTTTAGAGCATTCACCTAACAAACAGGCATTCACAGTTTGAGCCCAACAATAGCACATATCATTTTCCATGTGGAATGAATGTAGTTTTTCTGTAAAACCGACATAAGAGTATCACATGAGATATTTAACATAATGAATACGGCACTAGTAAGTAGGTGTAAGCACAAATAAGCAGCAGTAAACACATATAAGTACCAGTAAGCTAGTCTGAGTGTGCTTGCGCTGGTCTAAGCAGTGCCCAGGATAGGAAATGTATATAAGTATGTACAGATATATAATATATATATACACACACACACACATATAAGGAGATGAGGTGCATAGCAAAGAGAGAGGTGGCGAAGGCTAAGGATAAGGCATATGAAGAGTTGTATGAAAGGTTGGACACTAAGGAGGGAGAAAAGGACCTGTACCGATTGGCTAGACAGAGGGACCAAGCTAAGAAATATGTGCAGCAGGTAAAGGTGACAAAGGATAATGAGGGAAACATACTCACAAGTGAGGAGAGTGTGTTGAGGAGATGGAAAGAGTACTTTGAGGGGTTGATGAATGAACAAAATGAGAGGGAGAGAAGGTTGGATGATGTGGGGATAGTGAATCATGAAGTACAATGGATTAGCAAGGAGGAAGTAAGGATAGCTATGAAGAGAATGAAGAATGGAAAGGCTGTTGGCCCAGATGACATACCTGTGGAAGCATGGAGGTGTTTAGGTGAAATGGCAGTGGAGTTTTTAACCAGATTGTTTAATGAAATCTTGGAAAGTGAGAGGATGCCTGAGGAATGGAGAAAAAGTGTTTTGGTACTGATATTTAAGAATAAGGGTGATGTGCAGAGCTGTAGTAACTACAGAGGGATTAAATTGATCAGTCACAGCGTGAAGTTATGGGAAAGAGTAGTGGAAGCTAGGTTAAGAAGGGACGTGATGATTAGTGATCAGCAGTATGGTTTCATGCCAGGAAAGAGCACTACAGATGCAATCTTTGCTCTGAGAGTGTTGATGGAGAAGTACAGAGAATGTCGGAAGGAGCTGCATTGTGTTTTTGCAGACTTAGAGAAAGCATATGACAGGGTGCCTAGAGAGGAGTTGTGGTATTGTATGAGGAAGTCAGGAGTGTCAGAAAAGTATGTAAGAGAGGTACAGGATATGTATGAGGGTAGTGTGACAGTGGTGAGGTCTGCAGTGGGAGTGATGGATGCGTTTAAGGTGGAGGTGGGGTTACATCAAGGATCAGCTCTGAGCCCTTTCTTATTTGCAATGGTGATGGACAGGTTGACAGACGAGATCAGACAGGAGTCCCCGTGGACTATGATGTTTGCAGATGACATTGTGATCTGTGGTGAGAGTAGGGAACAGGTGGAGGAGACCCTGGAGAGATGGAGATATGCTCTAGAGAGAAGAGGAATGCAGGTCAGCAGGACTAAGACAGAATATATGTGTGTGAATGAGAGGGAGGATAGAGGAATGGTGAGGATGCAAGGAATAGAGGTGGTAAAGGTGGATGAGTTTGAATACTTGGGGTCAGTAGTTCAGAGTAACGGTGAGTGTGGAAGAGAGGTGAAGAAGAGAGTACAGGCAGATTGGAGTGGGTGGAGAAGAGTGTCAGGAGTAATTTGTGAAAGACGAGTACCTGTAAGAGTGAAAGGGAAGGTCTACAAGAGGATAGTGAGACCAGCTATTTTATATGGGTTGGAGACAGTGGCATTGACAAAAAGGCAGGAGTTTGAGCTGGATGTGGCAGAATTAAAGATGTTAAGATTTGCACTGGGTGTGACGAGGGTGGACAGGATTAGGAATAAGTATATTAGAGGGTCAGCCCAGGTTGGAAGGTTTGGAGACAAAGCCAGAGAGCACGATTACATTGGTTTGGACATGTGCTGAGGAGGGATGCTGAGTATATTGGGAAAAAGATGCTAAGGATGAAGCTACCAGGTAACAGGAAAAGAGGAAGGCCTAAGATAAGGTTTATGGATGTGGTGAGAGAGGACATGCAGGTGGTTGATGTGACAGAGCAAGATGCAGAGGACAGGAAGAAATGGAAACAGGTGATCTGCTGTGGCGACCCCTAACGGGAACAGCCGAAAGGAGATGATGATGATGATATATATATATATATATATATATATATATATATATATATATATATATATATATATATAGATATATATATATACACACACACACACACACACACACACACATACACACACACACACACACACACATATATATATATATATATATATATATATCTGAAGAAAGAACGACGTAACAAGAAAGCATACAAAAGGAATGATAAGGGAATCAACAGCAACCCCAGTATCCCAGTATTATATAGTGCTGTCAGCGTATGTCATATCAAACTGGGCAGGAGTGAGCAAAGCACTGCTATTCACACCACAGGCAGGATATTACCAGTGGGAGTAACATTGTTGATTTGCTAAGTCTACTTTACACACAGAAGGTAGTCCCTGGTGGGACTACTCATAAATTAATAGGCTATTTGGCCATCCGACCATTACATAAGCAAGGGCAGGTATGTTCAAAGACTAAATGGTGGGAGAACCTGAGAATACATGGGTTGGGGCAACATACATGTAGGGCCCCTAACGCTCGGGAGAGAGCAATGTGTGGAGGTGTGTCATGGCTTCGATAACAAGTGGACAATGGATGGTATGTGTGTATGTTGAACACGGGTGGGGTTAAGGAACTATGGGTATGAAATTATGGAGCCAGGCGTGCCAGGGTTGGATGGGCTGGTTCTAATTGGACTGCCCAGTGAAGGTCAGTGAGTTTGTTATAAGTATATATGCATACACACATGCAGACATCAATATGTAGAAGTACATTCTTTGTAACACATTCATTTCATTTGCAGACATAAATAACATGACTGTGCCTTTACAAACCTCGACAGTAGATAGACTAATAGGTTGTGCATAAGAGGGAAGGGACGAAACTGCTAAAATGCAGAAGTGTGTACAATGTCCAAAGTCAGTGCTTTGCTGAAAAAAATCAAATGTGAGGACTTTCCCACACATAGAATCTTTCCTGTGATCTGCCTGCTATGGCAACGCCAATTACTAAACCGGTCTATTTGTAAAAGAAATACGCTGAACACATACATAATTAAGCTCTCATGTGTAATATGTGCGTTACCATGTAGTCATACTTATTAATTTATTGTAGTGTCATGTTAATGGGAGTAAGGATGTAATGAAGTATAGAGTCTAATCTTGACATAAACACATACGTGTCCCATGTGGGGCAACCCCAAAATTGCGAATAGTATTCTTTTCGTCGCTCATGTCACCAATGTTTGTGAACTAAAAGTTTGAGAGTTCTGAGGATACGTGGAGTGAGTCAACCGATGGGATGGGTCTACAGCAGTAGGGAGTGGCCAATGTGTAGTGGTGTGGATACACCGTGAATCCAACTGGAGAATGGATGACTGCTGTGTTAGGGAGGCATTGGGGTGTGTGTTTGGGGAACCAGGAGCCATGAGTATATATGCAAATGAAGCAGCACAGCAATAGTGTATTGGTTAGAGCAACCACCTAATGAAAAGACATTCCCGTACTGAATCCCACAGCATCACATAACATTTACCATCTGAAATCTGTACATGAACACATTGCGACACCTGTCCACTGTATAGCCTGCAAAATAACAATTAAAAGTCACCTGGAGCGTAGTGTCTGTGTCATAATGAATAAGGCACTAGTAAACAGGTTTAAGCATATATAAACACCAGTAAGCAAGTGTAAGTGCTGTTGCACGGGGTATGCATTGCTTTACAGACACACACACACACACACACACACACACACACACACATATATATATATATATATATATATATATGTATATATATATATATATATATATATATATATATATGTGTATGTATATATATATATATATATATATATATATATGTATGTATATATATATATATATATATATATATATATATCTATGTATATATATATATATATATATATATATATATATATATATATATATATATATATATATATATATATATATATATATATATATATATATATATATATATATATATATATATATATATATATATATATATATATATATATATATATATATATATATATATAAATATATATATATATATATATATATATATATATTTACATGTATATATATATATATATATATATATATATATAAATATATTTTCACATATATATATATATATATATATATATATATACACATATGTTTGTGTGTGTGTGTGTGTGTGTGTGTGTGTGTGTGTGTCTGTGTGCATAGATATACACAGATATACAGCTATGATAGGAAACAGCACACAAGAATGACACATGTTCACAAGCTGCCAATGGAAGTGAGGGGCCCAAGCAAGAAACATGAAACACGTAGCATGACCTTCCACCCCCCCCAGCCAGACATGGGAAACATACACACAAACAATGTAAAGAGTCCACTGCTCCCCAGACCACAGGCAGGATACAACCGGGGGGGGGTACACAGTGCACCCGTGAATTCTAATCTTGGAACATAGACAGGAGCGTCCGTTGCAGGACACCCTAAAAATTGGCAAGACCAAAAAAAGGTGATAGACCGAACATTCTGGTTGGGGTGTATACATACTCGGAATACAAGGGTGGAAAACCCTGATGCCCCATGGGTCAAGACAATTGTATGAAATGGGTCCTGTGAAGTGGAGAGTGGGCAGCGTGTAGTGGTGTGCCCAGAACCGACCAGGACCCAGAGTAAGGATGGGTGCTGTAGAGGAGGTGTGGGTGGGGGGATTATGTGTAGCTTCTTATGGGTATAGGTGTACAGGTGTTGGCTGATGTGGGCCTATATGGACAGCCCTAGGGATGTAAGCGAATGTGTTCATTGGGCAGAGGCATCGCCCAACGAGCAGCCACACCCACTACGAGTCCCACTGCAGCAAAGTGTAATCTGTATGGCAAGGAATGAAATAACCAGATGTAGATGTATATATTTAGAGGTATGTGTATGTATATCTACTCATACCAACATAGAGATAAGCCTCTTCCTCTCCGTAGTACAAATGTATACATACAGAGACAGAATACAGATACATACCCACATATAAATATATACATATGCAGACACCCATAGACCCATATGTTGTTTTATGTGTATATATATATATATATATATATATATATATATATATATATATATATATATATATATATATATATATATATAGAGAGAGAGAGAGAGAGACAGCAATATATAAATATATACATGTATGCATACAGATACAGATATATCTGTATATAGTAATGTATGTATATATATATATATATATATATATATATATATATATATATATATATGAAAAAAACTGTAAATATACACATGCATATAGCTAGGATATGATACAGCAGTTATGAGTTACACATGTTCACAGGCCATGCATATGGGGTGAGTGGTCCAATAAACAAACGTGTAACACGTAGCATCAACCCCCTCCCACCCCCCAGCTAGGCCCGTGAGCCAAGCAGACTGCTTCCCAGACCACTGGCAGGATACTACCAGTGGGAGAGACCTGCCAGGCCTAATCTTTAAACATAGACATTGATGTCCCTTGTGGGACACCAAAAATTAATGATCATCGGAGGAAGTCCCTGTAATGACTTATCAAACCAGGCTGTAGATGTACACGGACCAGTAGGTTGTGCAAGCCTGATAACACATAGGTCAGCACAATGTACGACATGTGTCCCAACACGGGGAGAGTGGGCAGTGTATAGTGGTGTGTTTATACCCCACCTGCACCCACATTAAGGATGAGTGCTGTAGAGGAGTGGCAGGTGGTGAACTATGGGTATGCAATTATGAGCCTAGGCATGCAGGTGTTGGCTGGTGCAGTCGTATTTGGAACACCCCGGGGATGTAAGTAATATTCCAAAATGGGCATAACTGATGCCCATACCTTTCAACCCCTAAGAGCAAATCCACTGGACAGGAAATAAACCACTGGAGGAACAAATAGGACCATACCTCTGAACTGTCTCCAATTTCCAGGGATGTCCATGATTTTGACTCAATTTCTAACTCTGTCCCACTTAATCCCTCCTAAAACTAGTGACTTTTGGAGGAAAGGTGGTGAATTACACGTAATTAATAATGATAACAATTAAGAGTTATAAACATCATTTACCTCAGAAAATGTGTATGAATACATATGCTCTGAGTCTGTCAATGTGTCAGGTTAATAGCACCAATAATTTAAATGTGTCCCTGATGTTGTTATGACGTGTCCCTGATTCAGGTGGTATTTTTCCCCAATCGTATGTGAGGTCTGATGGGGACAGAAAGCACATATTCCACTGACAACCTTAGAAAGATGACAGAATATTAGATATGCAGTAGCACGGCTCGGCTGAAGGATGTGGGTTCCAAAACCCAATTACTTGTTTGTATTGAAGAGTGTCAGTTCCCATGTATTAGCCAGACAGGTGCAGATTGCAAGAGGAACACACCAATAATATGAATCAAACTCTGGACACATTGCGGATTCTGTACAGTCAAACGGCATGCTTTTGCCTAATGGGCAGCCATTCCTGATACTGTAGGCATGTATTCTGATGTAATAGACATCACAAGGTAATAACGTAGTCCTCACTCCCACCCAGGGGTGTGAGTGTCAGATGAAAACACCAAATTCAATGCATTTGCAAGTGTGGGAGCAAGTGGGTGTAAGCCTGTTTGGCCGCCAGTATGCGAGTATTACACTGGTAAAGCAATGTAGAGGTTGAGTGTAAGAAACTGTAAGCGAAGGTTAGCATTGCTTAGCTCAGTGCAAACCCACGCACACCCACTCACAACTGCTTTAATGTGCCTTAATTACTATGTATCCAATGGCCTTGTTCTACCCAGCAACAAAACAAATGGCCTCTGCAAGGCTCGAAACCAGGACCCTGCACACACAGCTATTGCGATTTACCACTAAGCCATGGCATATATACATTCATCGGATCTTATCACAAACATATCATCCAGCGCAGTCATTCAACAGTATAGGAAATGTATTCCATCATGTAGATGTATGTGTGAGTGTTTATGTCCAGATATAGATACATATATATATATATATATATATATATATATATATATATATATACATATATGTATATATATCAAGAACATCCCATGTGACAACAAAGCATTACAAAGGAATGAAAAGGGAAACACCAGCAATGTCTGATATCTGTATTATGTAGTGGTGTTATCCTATGTAATATCAAGACTCCCTCAGACAGACATGTGTCATTAACACATGCAAACATTTGTACATTGGCCAAATACATCACTCTGTGCATTTTATTTACATTAACACAACAGTTCCTCTCCAATCATTATGTGAGAAAAGTACTCTTGCAAGGGGCTGTGTGCGACATCATCATCATCATCATGATAAAGGTAAATGGGGTAACCATAGAGGGACCAGTAGTGTTGTGTGTACAATGGGGTCACCTGCATCACATGTACCTGGAACCTTTAGGAGTCATGTGCATATCAAAATCGTGTGCCTGAGAGACAGGCGTGAGGACAACTGGAGTATGTTGTAATGCATATTAAAAGGGTTACATGTGTCCAGTGGACACATGTGTGAAATGGACAGCTATGTATGGGGCAAATGTTGTTCTAGGAACCGATTGGCCTTTTGTTTCCGTAGGGTGAGAGTGGGATATTAGGGAAGGAGAATATGTATGCTCGTGGAGGATAGGCTGGGTAGGATGATAGACAAGACAACATACAGGGTCGGTTTATGACACATGTGGGGGGATACACCTTGGACGGTGAGGGGTGTTCGGCAGTCACAAACCCATGAGCCCCCAGATGGAAAAAGTGGGACATAGGTCCCCAGCCATGGGCCGCCACCACTGCACCATAACAGCCGCAAAGGTGGCAGTGCTGGAGGCTGTCTAGGAGGGGCAGGCTCACCCTGTAAATGTGACACTCTGCCCTTGAGCTAGTGTATCTGGCCTCGAAACCCCTTATTGAGCCCCCTACACACCACGTCTGGGACTGTACCGCAGCAGACATGTTCCTGTCTGGACCTGCTCCCAGGGGTGACAAGCCCCATCCTCAGTGGTGGTTCCAACAGAAGGTGGTGCAGAGCCAACGACGGTGGAGGTCTAAGGCTGGGCCCCAGATGTGCTGGTGCCCAGTGCCATGGCCAGCTGAAGAGGGACAGGAGGTTCTGCCGGGACCTCCAAACCCATACAGCCTATGGTGTTGCAGTTTAAACACAGATATGGCTTAGTAATAGTCAACAGCATTCAGGATTACTTATAACAGCATGCATAGATATGACCATCAATCTAACAGAACAGATGGTATACATTTGCAGAGGGAGCATAACACATGCATATATACTGCATGACATCTGTACAAAGTGTAGAAGACTTGTGACTGCAGCTATGAACAGTGGCCCATTATTGGCATGTCACTGAGAACGCCAGACAGTGTCTGTCATACCACTGTTTCATGTGACATATGTCCAATCAGGGATGTGATGGCAGTAACTCATCACTATCATCATGAAATTGACTGCAATCCTCACACTATGCTCCTGCAGTTCGCAGATGTGTGTTCAGTGGGTAACACAGGAAACAAATGGTTCCACACACTGACCAGTCCACAGATGGTCCTACAGATGGGGGTCCCTCACAAACAGAGCACTGTCTTGTCAGTTTTAAAACATGCAGAATAGCCATTACCACACACAACTTGTTAAACAGGTAGTAGTCTCAGTGAAGCATAGCTACACTTACATGTTGTAGTCATGTCTGGCACATCACCCTCCTGTCTTTAGGCTATTTCCCACTGAGTATGTTGTTTGAGGAACATCCAGATATCATCTGTGATGCCGTTTACCAAACACCAGATCCAGGTGCCACTAACAGCGACTGTCATGAGCAAACACCAACATGATGTTCCTAGATATTGTACTGTGTTTCCATGTGATTGGCTATGGGAACATCATCACAGCTGTTCCACATGCAATCAGCTAGAGGAGGACTGCAATAGGTGCAGAGGCCATCACCTGACCATGACCATCACTTACAAACAACAAGCTGCTGCTGAGCAGGTGTACAACTCCACATCCACCAGAGAGTGTGTGGTAGGGACAGACAGAGGCAAAGTACATCAGAGAAGGGCTTGGAGACTAGAACCTAAGCATCGTCTCTCACACACCTACCAGCACAGGGGTTCAGACCCCTGACTGACTAATCATCACAATTATAAGTGCATGCAGTTACTCCATGTGCCACAAAGCTGCCATGTTGGTGTGCTCTAAGAACATATATGTGTGCTGGTGAGCAAACATCTGCAACAGAGATATAGCAGACATACATTAGGTGTAGCACACATGGTTGTCCACATGAACGGATGTCATTGTCAACACAATCACACTCTCTAATGGACACACACCAACACACTTTGCCAGGCCCACAAATACACTTCCTAACTACTTAGTTTGCCACACTGCAGTAATGCACAGGTACTACATGCACCACAGGGGATATCCGGAGGTTCTATGGGCTAGGGCATGTGAACGTGTTTGACATCTGTCGGTATGCCAATGGGAGTTATACTGGGAGTGACTGTGGTTGGGAGCATCGTACCCCACATGCAGACACAAGGTGCCAGCACTGACATGCATGTGTGCATTGCTTCATGGGTGTGTAGTGGTTGGCTGTGCAAGATGGTGGTACAAGGCTGGGTGAAGGGTAATCCTTGGTATCATGCCTCCCGACAATGGTGTGTAGTGTGGTACAGAGGTGTAGTGTCTGCAATGTCCCGCACAAATGAGTATTGTATGAACTGTCCTGATATCCTGGTTACCATTGTGTATTGCCATAGCTTTGCAATGCATGCCATGTCTGTGTTTGATAGTCCTTGACATGAACGTTGCCTGGTATGTGCACATCCCACAATAAAGTACAGTGACATGTACAAGTGTACCTGGTTTGACAGGCACATGTTGTGTACACAGACTGTTATACTCAGATATGCCAATACTGGCCTGGTGTGGCAGGACCTGCTTATAGAGAGCAGATTGACCCTGCACCTGCATTGATAGCATGATACAGGTATTCCCTGGTGTCAGTGGCATTGGTCCATGCAGGGCACATGTGTAAGGCATTGTATGGCCTCTGTGGATCACATTTGATGGCACCACATATGTTGCAGGCATCCAGTGGGGAACATAGTGAAGGCACATTGTCTGCAAGTATGTGCCTATTGTACTGCTGTACAGGGTGCCATGCCCTCTGCAGTCCACTGCAATCACACCATGCCTACTATCTGTCATCAATGTGCAGGGTACTAGCAACATAGCGGGATATTCTAGGCAAGTGTGTTTGTGTATGACACGTGGGATCAGAACATATTCTGGGTAATAGTAGGGTTGCATACTTTGTTCACCAGGCCTTTTGACAGATGTAGGGGTATGGCTTGCCAACAGAGTCCCTTGGCTGACTGACATCTGTACTCCTTGTGAGGTGGACATTGTGACATATAATACAGACACCATATAGGAAAACTAAAAAATCCACTTCCCAACATGTCTAGTGGTTAGACACTCACATTCAACACCACACAGGCTTTAACTGTCAAACACACCCCTGTCATGTCTTGGAAAAGAACCCGTACCTAACTAGTGTATCACACTACATCATTATGCAGTTATAGAATGCTCTAGAGATATCACTGGGTTACAGCAGTCCCAGAGGTGTATTACTAGGTGGGTGTCAACAGCAGGATTGCCAAAGGTGGTTATGTGAATCGTAAAGAGTGTGCATACTCTAAAAGGCATTGTTACTTTTTCAGGCAGATAGACAGACACACACACACATCTCTTGGAACAGAGCCCCTACCTAACTAGTTTATCACACTACAGCAATACATAGTTACAGCACACGCTACAGAGAATACTGGGTTAAAGCAGTCCCAGATGTGTATTTCTAGGTGGGTGACATCAGCAGGTTAGGTGAAGAAGGACATTTCAAGTGTACTGCAAGTTGTACATGTTTGTTACTTGCTGCTTACTGTCACAAAATCACATTTATACCTGCTTACAATTGCCTTATGCAGTCCTAATTGACAGTTTCAACAGGGCTTGTAGGTCTTGAACCCTGGACCATGCAGACTGAGATCACTGGACGTACCACTAAGCCATCTGGGTTGTATACATGTTGCATGGAGTCTATAATGCACATCTTACTACAGGTATTCCACAGTAGTGAAAACAAATGGGACAGTCACTTTGTGTACATATGTACAGTACCCTTGAATGTACTGTACTCTGTGAAAAAACAAAGACAAGTCTACATCTGTACAACTATCATAACTATATATATATATATATATATATATATAGATATATATATATATATATATATTTATATATATATATATATATATATATATATATATATATATATATATATATATATATATATGGGATGTGTACACACACACACACACACACACACACACACACACACATATATATATATATATATATATATATATATATATATATATATATATGCATATACACAGACACAGCCATAGCCATATATATATATATATATATATATATATATATATATATATATATATATATATATATATATGTATATATATATATATATATATAGACATATATATATATATATATATATATATATATATATATATACATACACATCTAAACACCCTTTGTGACACAGAAGGGTTCCAAAGAAACTGAAGTGTACACAAAACAAAGGCATCTCTTGTGTTATAACATTTAAATCTTAAGCAGTTCACCAGAGAAGGGATGGTCATTCTGTATGTGGAGTTTGGGGTGGGGAATGATGTCTAATGTAATCTACCCTGGGGAATGTGGAGTTAGGGTGGGGGCAATGATGGGTATGGACCTACACCTCAGCAACCACTTCTGTGTCACTGCTCGAAAGTGGCACAGGAAAATAACATACCCTACTGTAGTCATGCTTGACTGTGTATTCTTTACCATTCCTAACTATGGAAAACTTTGTAGACACCGGTCACCACAGATGGCTACCATGGTGTGCTAAAAGACATTACACATGTGTATGTCTGGCTACAGGGTAGTGACACACACAAACATGCACACACTTGCCTGTATTGTGCATACACGTCTTGCCTATGTAAAGGTAACTAGTACAGTGGTATGCAGTTGGGGTATGTGCCACAGAACACATACAATTACACTTACTCTGATTCCACTTCTGAGCTGGGTGACATCACAGGACTGATTAATTGCAATGGTGAGGGGGGAAGAGAGAGGTTTAGCAGTTGACAAGAATAAAGGCCAGTGTAAAAGGAGGTATCTCTTTGGAATGCAGCAAAACCTGCAGTCATGACAGGATGCAGACACAAATACACACACTCAGGTATTTGTTGACACACACACAAACACTCTCAGCCATTTGCTGTCACACACACAAACACATGCACACAGTTGCCAGTGGTGGGATCAGAACTCCTGCCTATCTACACATCACTATTACAGTACTATGCAGTTATGAGATGCACTACAGTGATTACACATTCCAAGGCAGTCAAACTGCCCTTCTAAGGTTGAGGACAGCAGCAGGGAGACTGACAGTCACAAAGTACATAGCTGTAAACCTGTGTTTAAAGTAGGTGTCCATTACAACCTGTATGCACAAAGAAGACACATCATCTGCAGGTAGGCCTGAGAGGTATAGTGGTAGCACAACAGGAACCTGAACTGGAGTATAGCCATCTGTGGAATGGACAACTACTATCACTATACAGGGTTACAGTGGGCATGCTCATACACTTAGTAGCACAGGGCCGTTTGGGATGTACTATGACTCCAACTACACAAGGTTATACTGGGCATGCTCATATACTTAGTAACAAAGGGCTTGTTGGATGCACTGACTCATATTACACAAGGTGGCAGTGGGTACACTCATACACTTAGTAGCACAGGGCTGTTTGGGATGCACTCCGATTCTAACCACTGAAGGCCACAGTGTGCATGCTCATAGACTTACATGTACAGAACACATTGTAATGGACTCCTATTGTAAACACACAGGTATACAGCTAGGTACGTCTTACCTGTCAGTATATATGCACATCATACTGGTTTACTACCTGATACCTGTATGTGGCCCGTAAATTATATATCTGTGTCTGTGCTCTGTGATACACATGCATACATGTACATGAAGTACTGACATATATATGTTAAGTGTACACATTCATGTATGTGTGGACGTGACAGACAATAGGTTACCTGGGTCGCACAGGTGGATGCCACCTACAGCATGTGTCACACACCTTGCTGTCCTAAAAGGCATACATTGATAGCAGGTTGTGGACAGTGGCATTATACGTACAACAGTGGCATGTGCAAGTATAATGTGTGAGCCACCTTGTGTAATGGTACTGAGGTGCAGGTGTCAAGATGACCTCTCCCGGCTGTGTTAGTAGTTGTCATTATTAGCAGGACTGCTACCCTAAATATATCTCACATTGGTCATATACACAAGTTCTGCTGCTGTCTGTCACCTTACATGAGGCATTTGCTACCAAGCACATTAATGCCACTTGCAGTGATGTCATGGTACGAGTGGCAACTGCTAGACCAAAACAATGAGCCAATGCCTGCTGTTATTATGAGGTTGTCCAGTGTCTGTCATTCCAGGCTGTCATGATTGAATGACAAGCCTTCCACACAGAGCACATGCATCCATGTTTCACATGTATGTGTGGATAATACCTAGGTCACATTTAAGCATATAGCTGCATTCTAAGGCAAATGCCCTACACCCAGAAGTAACACCCTGACACCTACAAGATAATTGCATTGGATGCTTATGCTAACCAATGCTAGATGTGTGGCTTTGGTAATCCATTTGCTCAATGTAGAACCTACAATGGGGAATACTGACATCTGTGCAGTGAGGAACACCTGGCTGAAGGCTCTGTAGTGCACAATTGTATTACCACCATATAACTTAGATCCAGACATGTGGGCCATAACAGTGGTATGGACCATTCCAGGTGGTGGTGTACACATATTCATAAAGGCTACTCACATGTAAAGACCACTACTCTGACATAACACATCACAGATGAGTCAGGTACAGGTGACCGTGGCAAATGCTGCATTCTAGGCTGTATCCTCATATACATCCACCACCTTGTCCCCAGACTACCAACACACATGCACATGTGGTATGACGTAGTATGGTAGACCACCAAATAACTCTCGGTTGGTGGACTGTACCTAGGCCTACATCAGCTGTGCAAAGTACCCATGTACAGATACAGCTGCATAATGTGTTATGCAATGCAATAATACCACTGTTTGTAACCAGCTCAGTTGTACACATACCAGGGTCCCTCAGATGTTGTCAGCATTAACATGGTCAACTGTTGCTGTACACCAGTAAACGGCACCCTCATGGCTGGATATGACCTAACTCTACCTGCCCTGGATATGTACATCCCGCACTCATACAACATAAATGACATTACCATAGCTTTCATTATCCTTTCAACATACAGGTAGCTACAGTCATTACACACATGCACATGGCAGATAGCATGCTAACAGTACATAAGGTTTGATATCTATGTTACCAGAGGTAATATTCCCTCTCTAGTGGTCACCCATGACACCTATCATATCATACAACACCCCATGTGGCATGTATGTCTTTAGACATGTCCACCTAATGCAATGCCTACAAACATACCCACATAACAGGACCATAGGACCTACACAAGGCCTGTATTGACAGACTCAGAGAAATCCAGCTCTGCTCTGTATGTTCCTGAGTAGTCACAGGTGATATGTTCATGACATGTACAGCCATGTGTGGCCACAGCTCCTACATATACCCCATGTCAACAATTGCAAGCCATGCATGCTTTGTGCTGTCTGGACATTAGCCTTAGTACCGCAATAGTCAGTACATGTTGGGCTGAGATGTTTACAAGCCACAGACCTCTCACATGCTTGAATGAGTGTACTGCCTAGCTCTAACAGTGCACGTTGATAGCACTCTTCCAATAAACATGAGGTGAGTGTGGAAAATATGATGTGCTCACTGTTGACCATTACAGTGCTCTGGCTTCACCATGGCACTGTCAAGTAACAGTTTGTAGGAGCATGACATGGAATAATGCTGTGTGTGTCTCGCTGATATGTGCTGTTGTCATATATGTACACTTGGTTACTCAGTGAAGGTGGTGGTGTCCTACCAGTATATGAATACAACATCCATTATGGTGTAATGCTTGGCTATGTTTCACACATGGCGTGGGGAAGGTGTGGAATGTATCCTCTTGACCTGCTAGTGCACTTACTGATGTAGACCGCATATGTGTACATGTATTGATGCTTGTGTAGATTCCATGTGTGTGCAGTGTCTGATGTCTGAAGGTGACTGTTGTCTTAGTACATCATGCTGTTGCAATACAGCCTCAACATTGCCAACTGTATATGGTGATATGCTCTAAGTACAGTAAGCCGTACATGAGGTATGGACAGATGTTTGGACATGACTACTAAGTGGTGGGGCTTCTTTGCAGATAAATGATTACTGAGGATAGCTCACTGGTTTGTTACAACCAGACCTACAATAACCTGTGTAACTGCTAAGGTCAGGTTTTGTTACCTGAAGTGGAAGACAGACAATGTAGAATGCA
Source organism: Protopterus annectens (assembly GCF_019279795.1). Taxonomy (NCBI): domain Eukaryota; kingdom Metazoa; phylum Chordata; order Ceratodontiformes; family Protopteridae; genus Protopterus; species Protopterus annectens. The sequence continues at coordinate 281,040,350 of NC_056730.1, read as the reverse complement.
GTAAGGATGACACTGAAGGCAAACCTCATGACACCTGTAACAGTAATACCTCCCCTGTGCATATATTGCACATATATCAGCACAGTTGGCAAAGAAAAGAGTCAGTAAGCATTGTACCAGATGCGATAGGGCTGTACTTCTGTAGTACCTATCATGAGATAGGCAGGTGTTTGATTCACAGTACAGGCTCGTGTGGGTGTGGGTGTCCATATATGTCACACATGGTTGGGAATTCATCCCACATGTTATCACTCTCCTTAACACTGTTGTTGATACCCGTACAGAGTGGAATGTAGAAAGAAAGGCATAGACAGGTGGTTAAACCTCACACATGTAAAGTGTCTGTATGTGTGTGGCATATGTGTATATCTTTGTGAATGCCACAGTGTGTGTGTGTGTGTGTGTGTGTGTGTGTGTGTGTGTGTGTGTGTGTGTGTGTGTGTATGGCTGTCCATGTGTATGGCTGTCTGGTCCCTGGAGTGAGGCTATATTTTACCATAGTGAAATGTTAATGCCCCCTTCCCCCATCCACTCAATGCAATCTAGCATCCCTGTTGATATACTCAATCGTAGACGGGCATTCTAACTGCCTGTTAACATGTGCACCCTGGGGTGTGACTTGTTGTTACATAGCCTACTGATGGACCCCCATCCCCACATACACTCACTGCACTGTAGTATCCCTGTCGATGTCCTCGATCTTAGGCCATTCCAACTATCTGTACATGTGTAATCTCTGTGGCACGTTTTGTAATTGCATAGTACTATAATGATGATATGCACATAGGAAGGGGTTCTCATCTGAACACTGACAACTGTGTGCGTGTGTGTGAGTGTGTGTCAGAGTGTGTGTTACTGTTTTTGTGAATCCCTGAGTGTGTGGGTGTGTCTGTGTTTGCATGCTGTCATGGCAGTGGGTATTACTGCTTCCCAATGAGAAGCCACTATTTCCACTTGCCTTTACCCTTGTCATCTGCATACCACTCTTTTACCTCCTCCGCGCACCAGGTAACTATACCTGTGATGTCACCCACTATGGATGTAACGGCTCTGAACACAGTAACTTACTACACAGCTATCATGCTCTTGGATCATTACAACAGTAAACATAATTGAAACATGAGAGAATATAACTGTGATGTGGAAGCTACAATGTACATGCAGGTATTGTCATACTGACCTGTGGGTAGTCAACATGTACATATGGGACACTAACCACAAACACTGACATCCCCCGGCACATGCAACTACACCTGAAAGAGGAAGGCAGAACGTCAAGATCAACATGCTGTTAGTGTTACACATGATACATACTGTCAAACGTCCAAAATGCATTCTAAAACTGTAATACATGGTATGTCTGCTGCCTGTCAACACTACTCAACAATATTAACCTACAATTGTCTACCTAGTATGTTCACCCTGTGTATCAGACCATATGAACATGTCCCTGCACCGATGGTGTGGATGACAGGGATGCAGCACAGGCGTCTTCATATGCACAGGGTGATAATGTTTGCCAGATGCCTAGACTGCACCATTGGATGACATCATGTGTGTGTGTTAGGGCCTGTGATATCTTTGGGTGTGTGTGGATGTTATATGTGTGTGTGTGTGTGTGTGTTGAGGTGCCGTACATTTGTTTCCAGTGTGTGTGTATGCATGCACACAGGTTTGGCATGTGGCTGGCTTACACAGGGGTATTATTGACAGCTGTAGACTGCACAAGGCAGGTTTCACAGTTCACGGTGTCCAGCCATGGCCACGTGACCTGTGCCTGCCAGGAGTTGAATGGGCACTACCAGGCAGAGGTCCAGATTGGGTCCTGTCTGATGTCACATGTCAACTGAAATCGTGTCCCTGTTGGGACCGTCCAGAACCACATGCACATGGCCTGCTGTGTCCTGGTGTGGACTGCACAGCACCAGCTGTACTGCTGCTGCTACCGCCACTATGGGAGCAGGCATGTGCAGTAGCATGTTCACGTAGACCTTCAACAGGTGATGTAGCTGACCTACATCCACGTGCCTGATGCCTCACTCCCACCAGATGTTCCAGCACAGACATTCCACGCTTGAGGATTGACATGCCATGGTCAAGGACTCCCACTATGTCACCCAATCATCTATCCAAAGCATCTGCAAGATGATGGTGAGCATTTGCAAGTGCCTGGATGTTGTCAGTTAATGAATGGACAGCAGACCTCTGAATCCTCAGACCTTCTCTGTTGTGCCATTCAGCACATGCCTGTGCCTCCATTACAGCCTGATACATGCATCTGGTGACTCCAGCTGATGTGCTTTGTCTCACAGGGGCATGTTATCCAGTGGTCCTCCTATGAGCAGTGCTGGGCACATGCTTGTGTGGGACATCACCAGTTTGTTGACTGGGATCATGGTGTAAAGGCACACCTTCCATAGTCTCCACACTTCCTTATTCCATGCTACCACCCGCCAACTTTCCTTTCTCTATGGCCAGTGGTGATGGGGTATGTGCAGGCAGGTGAACTGTGTGCAAGGATGAGGGGGAGACAGGTGGAATGGCAACCGATGGCACAGATTCAGTGCCTGACAACCCTGCCTGTGCCTCAATTATACTATCATCATCACTGCTAGAGTCTGTGGGGACACTAACATCAGGTGGACCACAGGAAGGCAACGCACCTACATCAACACCTGTGAGGGGAAGACAAGAACCGTATATTACAAGTTATACCAGACAGACAGAGAGACAGACAGAGAGACAGACAGAGACAGACAGAGAGACAGACAGAGACAGACAGACAGAAATAGACAGAAAGAGACACACAGACACACTCTATATGCAGGTGATATGGCAGATGCCATTCAGCTTAGACAATTATAGTTTCAGCTTAGACAATTATAGTGGTAGTTATCATACTTCCCTGAGTTGGACACAACAGCATGCATGTGTTATAGCAGATGGCATGCACCTTACACAATTATAGTGGTGGTTAGCATACATACCAGTATTGCACCATTTGTGTTAGTGGCCTATGCCCCATACCTGCAACAAAATGCATGCACTTTGCACCATTGCACCACACTGCCATGGTGTGCGCAACATACACCACATGTTAACAGACCATCGCTGTCCTTTGTACATCTGCCACTGATGCTTTGTGTTGGCCACCACCCCTATGTGTGAGGACATGAGCAGTAGGGTATGTTGACTGCGTACTATGTTTGCCTGGGCCTAGCTTGCATATCTCCCCCAAAGCAGTGCATATATGTTCAACATTATTCCGCCAACCCCTGAGCTAAGTCTAGACATTGTGCATGTGGCTGTACACACATGTTTGACATGGCTGTCCCTACTTTGCAATGGTGCCAAACACCAGCACAGGTTTACAGTACACCGGCCTGCTGTGTGGTGCATAACCTTGCCAATCACATGTAGTATGACATGTCTTCTGCTGATGTGTTGAATGACATGCATACATGTGTAACATGCAGTTTGGGCCAGTGGAAAATACAGCCCAAACCGCAGAATCCTTTACAAACACATTCTATGGACACCTACAGGAATGCATGGATCGTGCTATCCCAAATAAAATCAAGACTCACTCCTCCAAAGGCAGGAGACCTGTCTGGTGGACCCCAGCCATAAATAAGCTATACAACAGAAGGAGGAAGCTACTACATGATAGAGCAAAATCCCAAAAAGGGAAGGCATCTCTGATCCATACTAGCAAGAAACTACGATCCCTCATAAAATCATCTAAAGCCAGCTTCGAAAGAAAAATTGCACAAGAAGCTAAAGATAATCACAAGGCCTTCTTTAGTTATGTCAGGAACCTGGGTGGCAACTCCCAGATATGCTCTGAGTTAGTGCAAAATGACAAAAAATACACTGAACCCACAGACATTGCCAACATCCTGGCAGACGGGTTCAGTGCAAACTTCTCCCCCCCTTCCCCCCCAAAAGAGCAAATGTCTATCCCAACAGAGTGCAGCCTCCCTGACATCACAGATGCAAAGGTGAGAGCTGCCCTCACCAAAGCAAAAAACACAACATCAATGGGACCAGACGGTGTCCCGGGCTGTGTCTTACACGAGCTCCAAGAAGAACTGAACCCTCACATAAAGTCACTGTTCAATCTCAGCCTTACTACATGATATGTACCCAAGGAATGGCATACAACAACAGTGGTCCCACTCCTCAAGGTGGTGCCACAATGGACCCCGGAAACTATCGCCCTATAAGCCTGACTACCCTGGTCTGCAAAGCTATGGAGCGTATCATCATGGAACTCATAAACAAAGACATTGGGAACCTCCAAACACTGGATCCTACCCAATTCGGCTTTGTTAAGGGCAGATCTTGCCTCTTGAACCTGGTCCACTTCTTTGAAACAGTCACCAAGGCCATAGATGAAGGGAAGGTAGTCCACACAGCCTACCTGGACCTCGCAAAAGCCTTTGACACAATACCCCACTCGGGCATCATCAATAAGCTCACCAGCTTAAATATCAACCCCTATGTCACAAGATGGGTTGCAAACTGGCTTAGGGATAGAACCCACATGGTCAGAATTGCAGGTGCCATGTCAGACTCTAAACCAGTTACAAGTGGTGTCCCACAAGGCTCAGTCCTGGGACCTCTCTTGTTCGGTATATATTTCCCTGAGGTACAGGCTAACACGGGAGGACTATGGCTGACCAAGTCCGCAGATGACTGCAAACTGGGTGCCATAATCGACTCACTGACTGACACAAGCATCCTCCAAAAGGGTCTCACAGAGACGGATAACTGGTGCCAGAGCCATGGCCTAAAGCTAAATGCCAAAAAATGCATAGTCATCCCCTTTGGGAAAAACAAAGTGCCCACAAATTACCACATAGGTGGCAATCCATTAAGTACGGAAGAAGTAATTAGGGATTTGGGGACCCAAGTAGATAGCAATCTCTCCTTTGACAATCACGTTGCTAAAGTGGTTAGAAAGACCTTCTATATAGCCCACCTTATCACGAAAGGGTTCACATCTAGATCAAGAGAGGTCATTGTGCCCCTCTACTCATCACTCATCAGGCCCATAATTCAATACAATGCCCCATTCAGGATGTACCTTTCCCGACACCTGCAGCAACTGGAAAGACCCCAAAAGTACCTCACCAAGAGGATCAAGGGACTCAAACAGATGCCCTACGCAGTTAAGCTAAAGAACCTCCAGCTCTACTCAGTTGGTTACCGCCTACTCAGAGGCGATCTGTGCCTGATGTATAAAGCCATGTCCAACCCAGAATTAATGGACATGCTCCACCTCAGGAAATCCAAATCCCTTAGCGCTACATGCTCCAGGGACTTAAACCTCAGCACAGAAATAAATAAGACATGCTGGAGGGACAGATTCATATCCCAGAGGCTCCCCTCACTCTGGAACAAAATCCCAATCCATGTTAGGCAGAACCCCTCAATGACCCTCTTCAAGAGAAATCTTGACGAGTGGATGGGAGATTGTAGGTTTACCCCTGGGATCTCTTCTGTGTCCCTACTAGACAGAGGCACAGTAAACTAACCTTAAAAGGGCTATCTTCTGTGACCTACTATACAGAGGCACAGTCAACTAATCTAAACGGGTGGTGAAAGCCAAACACACTCTGGCTAGGCTTATAAATGCCCTAGGGCAGATAGCCTAGTATCAACCTATGAACAATGGTGTCCTTTCCAATCTACAGTACGGTAATGGCGTCCCAGTGCAGGGACGTGTTATACTAACATGGTCCTTCAGCTGATGCAATGTTGTCTGTCCACCCTACAAATATGCAGGGACATACTGCACATTGATCTGATGTGCATAGCCATTGCAGGGCATCATGTGGTTTCACAATTGCTATACAGTGTGAGCTACTGACACAGTTCATAACCATGACTATGTTCGCATACAATACATATCTAATTTGGAATATGACCCACATCACTGAGGTGTATACACACTAAACCCTAATGTGGAATGTGTGACACAGGTCACAGAAGAGTATACAGATGACACAATTGCACATCTGCAACCATATTACTGATGTCTGGCAACTATGCCCACACATGGCTAACTTAGCAGTACTCTGCGTCCCACATGCCATCTACGTACCTCACACACATGAAGAGAAGGCATGACAGTGATGTCTGACACCAGCAAGGTGAATGTACTGTATCTGTAGCTTGATGTGGTTGTATGTGTATGTTGTGCAACATATGTATGTATTTGGATACTGTATAGGTGAATGCTTCCATGTCGTGACACACTCAAGATGTTCAAGACATGTTATGTGGTGGTTTCATGTTATGCCTACACAAGCTGTGCACAGGCCTGTATGATGTTTTGTCTTTCACATCTGCAATATCACCATTACACAAAGGCCATTGTTGTATTGTGTTGAGCCAATGTACAACAGGGTGTACACACATTTACATCACTTCTACTGTGTGTGTTGCTTCATGTCTCTGGCCATCCTCCATGGCCATGTGTACACATGTTCTGTCCAATGGTTGTGATGGCCATCTTATTTCACATGTCAGTGTTATCCCATATGACATACACCCTTAGATGTCATATGCTCCACTGAGGACAGGGTTATGCAGACAAAGGGTGGTATGTATGGGATGTGAGACATGTTTTGCAGGATAGTTGAGCAGTGCTGCAGTCAGCCCACTACATGTCATGGACATGTCAGATAGCACATGTCATTGTGTGACATTCATAGCAATGGTATACTCCACAAGGGTGTATCCTGTAGGCGGTCATACTCCAGCTCCAACACATTTAGTGTGTGCACACATATGCTCTCTGTACAGTACTGTTCATATTTCCAACATGTGTAATACTGATAGGTAGTACTTGCCCCTACAGTGGAACACACCTCCACCATTGTATTCACTGTTGTCCACACATCTGGCAATGACAGTTTGGAAGGTTTAGTGTAGGTGCTTCATATAGTCTTCAATTGTTTCACATAGGTAAACACTGTGATGCATTGCAGGTCTGATCAATGTCCATTAACAGGACCACCATACATTATGTGTATGTGTGTTATGGCAGATAGCATGCAATTAATATGTTCTGTGCATTATCAAGCCTGGCAAATAATAACAATCTCACCTGACACAGGCTGCTGTCGCTGCAAAATACCAGAGGTACCTAAACAGGAGTGTCACAGCAGTAAGATCATTATCCACACCTGTGTGATAGCTACAAGGTGCAATGTCCATGTTAGCACATAAGCCAGTACAATATACTATACTATGGAGCATGCACATCTGTGCATACATAGAGTAGCAGACTATAGTATGTGGCATGTGTACATACATGCCTTGCATATGATGTTACATTACATATTGTACAGTAACACGTGTAACTATGCGAAATAAAGTTGTGTTTTATGTGCAGTTGTGACTTACCAGGCAACTCCAGGCTCGGTGGTTAAGAGACACCCACCTCCACAATACCAGCTAAAGCTTGTGGATGGAGGTCTACAGGTGTTCCCAGGTTGGCCAGTAGCTCCTTGGTACGTGTGAGTGGGGGCTGGGTGAGTGGCCCCCACCTGTTGCACCTTGTTCCCTGGCGATTGCATTAGCATGCTGTTTCGCTCATCTTATGTGGTCAGTGCAGTGTCGGCACACCTGCTGATAGGTGCAATTGTGACCACCAACATCATTTACCCTCCTGCAGAGTTCCTCCCACAAGGCACCCCGCTGCTGTGCATCCTGTGGCACATGGCTGAAGAGCATTGTGTGGTTGTTGAGGAGGTATGGGACGAGGACCTCATCCTCCAAGTGGCTGTACACTGGCAGTCTGCTATGTGGCATACCTGGAAGACATAATGATGGAGACAGGTCACAGTAACTCACAGAGAAGTACAGCAGTACAGCTGAACATACATGTGTATCACATTTAGTAAGATTACAAATATGTCTTTGCAAATCTACATGACACTAACACCACTGACATGTACATGTCACACACATTTGCCACTTACTGGTGATGTGATGTTATCACCATATATGTGTGTGTCATGTAATGACATTGCTCATACACCATGTGAATGTTGTCTTGACATGGGCATGTCTGTTTGCCTGTACTGGTGTCTTTACCTATCAGCACATGCCTGGATGTGTTCACATTAATGCAATCAACCTCAATGCTGTGTATATGTCACATATATAGTCATACATAGCCAGTAGGGACATGACCTGTGACCCTGCAGACTTGCAAGCATGTATGTGTTTTGCCATATACATCTACATGGCACTGTACAGCTGTGTAGCACCCTGCCATGTATTGCCTGTGTTGCACATGTGTAACACATGGGACAACAGCTAGCCTCATGGTATTTGCAGGGTTGGAAATCAACTATAGCATGTATAGTCATAGTGATCTAGTAGGCTATATGCCCTGGGCCATTTATGAGCCTAGGCAGACAGGTTACCTAGCTGGCCGGTTCAAGCAGTGCCACAGACCTGATCCACAGGGTTACTGATATATTTGGCATGCGGTCATCACACCATGTCACAGAGAGGGGCAATGTGCAGCTTGGCTGGACAGGGATGCATAGTATGGCAAGAGTATGTTAAGTGTATTGGACAGAGGTCTGTCAGGCATATTGTGATCCTTGTACTAGAAAGGTGGATGTTCATGATGTATGTGTTTATGTGAGATCAGGATGTGTTAGTGTAGCATGTCCAACACCTCTGGGTTGGACATGGCTTTATTCAGGGTAGGCTGCATGCTGCATAGTGCAGCTAGGGATTGGGAAGGGCAGTGAAGGCCATCTATACATGGGCAATAACCCTTAAAGGAAATATGTGATCTATTATGGGTCACATGGGTGTTGAGTATGGCTGAGCAAGTATCTCTATATTCCTGGATGGTACCCTGTCATGATTAGGGGTGCCACATACGACTACCTGTCTGGTGTGGGTGAAGTAACTATCAAAGGAAAGTACTGTCCAGCTGCATCCCATACACACAGTTGCCATTATGTTGACCACTGCCTAAGTGGTAGTTAATGGGTACAAGGTTTGTAACATAGGGGATGACAATGCAATACTTAGCTGTCCGATCCCAAAAAAGGGTCAACTAATCTAAACGGGTGGTGAAAGCCAAACACACTCTGGCTAGGCTTATAAATGCCCTAGGCAGATAGCCTAGTATCAACCTATGAACAATGGTGTCCTTTCCAATCTACAGTACGGTAATGGCGTCCCAGTGCAGGGACGTGTTATACTAACATGGTCCTTCAGCTGATGCAATGTTGTCTGTCCACCCTACAAATATGCAGGGACATACTGCACATTGATCTGATGTGCATAGCCATTGCAGGGCATCATGTGGTTTCACAATTGCTATACAGTGTGAGCTACTGACACAGTTCATAACCATGACTATGTTCGCATACAATACATATCTAATTTGGAATATGACCCACATCACTGAGGTGTATACACACTAAACCCTAATGTGGAATGTGTGACACAGGTCACAGAAGAGTATACAGATGACACAATTGCACATCTGCAACCATATTACTGATGTCTGGCAACTATGCCCACACATGGCTAACTTAGCAGTACTCTGCGTCCCACATGCCATCTACGTACCTCACACACATGAAGAGAAGGCATGACAGTGATGTCTGACACCAGCAAGGTGAATGTACTGTATCTGTAGCTTGATGTGGTTGTATGTGTATGTTGTGCAACATATGTATGTATTTGGATACTGTATAGGTGAATGCTTCCATGTCGTGACACACTCAAGATGTTCAAGACATGTTATGTGGTGGTTTCATGTTATGCCTACACAAGCTGTGCACAGGCATGTATGATGTTTTGTCTTTCACATCTGCAATATCACCATTACACAAAGGCCATTGTTGTATTGTGTTGAGCCAATGTACAACAGGGTGTACACACATTTACATCACTTCTACTGTGTGTGTTGCTTCATGTCTCTGGCCATCCTCCATGGCCATGTGTACACATGTTCTGTCCAATGGTTGTGATGGCCATCTTATTTCACATGTCAGTGTTATCCCATATGACATACACCCTTAGATGTCATATGCTCCACTGAGGACAGGGTTATGCAGACAAAGGGTGGTATGTATGGGATGTGAGACATGTTTTGCAGGATAGTTGAGCAGTGCTGCAGTCAGCCCACTACATGTCATGGACATGTCAGATAGCACATGTCATTGTGTGACATTCATAGCAATGGTATACTCCACAAGGGTGTATCCTGTAGGCCGGTCATACTCCAGCTCCAACACATTTAGAGTGTGTGCACACATATGCTCTCTGTACAGTACTGTTCATATTTCCAACATGTGTAATACTGATAGGTAGTACTTGCCCCTACAGTGGAACACACCTCCACCATTGTATTCACTGTTGTCCACACATCTGGCAATGACAGTTTGGAAGGTTTAGTGTAGGTGCTTCATATAGTCTTCAATTGTTTCACATAGGTAAACACTGTGATGCATTGCAGGTCTGATCAATGTCCATTAACAGGACCACCATACATTATGTGTATGTGTGTTATGGCAGATAGCATGCAATTAATATGTTCTGTGCATTATCAAGCCTGGCAAATAATAACAATCTCACCTGACACAGGCTGCTGTCGCTGCAAAATACCAGAGGTACCTAAACAGGAGTGTCACAGCAGTAAGATCATTATCCACACCTGTGTGATAGCTACAAGGTGCAATGTCCATGTTAGCACATAAGCCAGTACAATATACTATACTATGGAGCATGCACATCTGTGCATACATAGAGTAGCAGACTATAGTATGTGGCATGTGTACATACATGCCTTGCATATGATGTTACATTACATATTGTACAGTAACACGTGTAACTATGCGAAATAAAGTTGTGTTTTATGTGCAGTAGTGACTTACCAGGCAACTCCAGGCTCGGTGGTTAAGAGACACCCACCTCCACAATACCAGCTAAAGCTTGTGGATGGAGGTCTACAGGTGTTCCCAGGTTGGCCAGTAGCTCCTTGGTACGTGTGAGTGGGGGCTGGGTGAGTGGCCCCCACCTGTTGCACCTTGTTCCCTGGCGATTGCATTAGCATGCTGTTTCGCTCGTCTTATGTGGTCAGTGCAGTGTCGGCACACCTGCTGATAGGTGCAATTGTGACCACCAACATCATTTACCCTCCTGCAGAGTTCCTCCCACAAGGCACCCCGCTGCTGTGCATCCTGTGGCACATGGCTGAAGAGCATTGTGTGGTTGTTGAGGAGGTATGGGACGAGGACCTCATCCTCCAAGTGGCTGTACACTGGCAGTCTGCTATGTGGCATACCTGGAAGACATAATGATGGAGACAGGTCACAGTAACTCACAGAGAAGTACAGCAGTACAGCTGAACATACATGTGTATCACATTTAGTAAGATTACAAATATGTCTTTGCAAATCTACATGACACTAACACCACTGACATGTACATGTCACACACATTTGCCACTTACTGGTGATGTGATGTTATCACCATATATGTGTGTGTCATGTGATGACATTGCTCATACACCATGTGAATGTTGTCTTGACATGGGCATGTCTGTTTGCCTGTACTGGTGTCTTTACCTATCAGCACATGCCTGGATGTGTTCACATTAATGCAATCAACCTCAATGCTGTGTATATGTCACATATATAGTCATACATAGCCAGTAGGGACATGACCTGTGACCCTGCAGACTTGCAAGCATGTATGTGTTTTGCCATATACATCTACATGGCACTGTACAGCTGTGTAGCACCCTGCCATGTATTGCCTGTGTTGCACATGTGTAACACATGGGACAACAGCTAGCCTCATGGTATTTGCAGGGTTGGAAATCAACTATAGCATGTATAGTCATAGTGATCTAGTAGGCTATATGCCCTGGGCCATTTATGAGCCTAGGCAGACAGGTTACCTAGCTGGCCGGTTCAAGCAGTGCCACAGACCTGATCCACAGGGTTACTGATATATTTGGCATGCGGTCATCACACCATGTCACAGAGAGGGGCAATGTGCAGCTTCGCTGGACAGGGATGCATAGTATGGCAAGAGTATGTTAAGTGTATTGGACAGAGGTCTGTCAGGCATATTGTGATCCTTGTACTAGAAAGGTGGATGTTCATGATGTATGTGTTTATGTGAGATCAGGATGTGTTAAGTGTAGCATGTCCAACACATCTGGGTTGGACATGGCTTTATTCAGGGTAGGCTGCATGCTGCATAGTGCAGCTAGGGATTGGGAAGGGCAGTGAAGGCCATCTATACATGGGCAATAACCCTTAAAGGAAATATGTGATCTATTATGGGTCACATGGGTGTTGAGTATGGCTGAGCAAGTATCTCTATATTCCTGGATGGTACCCTGTCATGATTAGGGGTGCCACATACGACTACCTGTCTGGTGTGGGTGAAGTAACTATCAAAGGAAAGTACTGTCCAGCTGCATCCCATACACACAGTTGCCATTATGTTGACCACTGCCTAAGTGGTAGTTAATGGGTACAAGGTTTGTAACATAGGGGATGACAATGCAATACTTAGCTGTCCGATTGTGGCTATATGTCACACACACCACACATCTGACACATTAAGGCCCTTCTGTATGTTGAACGCAGCACACATTGAGCCGACTATTGCTCCTAGTTCATAGTCATTTGCAAACATCAATAGGCTGATGCCTTCTGTGTTAGTCTGTGTGGTATAGATAACAAAGAGGGGGAGTACCAGGAATGACCCCTGTATTACTGTGGCTGGCACTGGTTTGATGTGCATGTATTAGTCAGACACCTTCTGTAGTGTTTGTTCTGCCAGTAGTCCAGTTGCCAACCACTCCTGTGACATAGGAATATACACCTAGTTTATTGAGTGTAGCTGGAACACAGTATGGGTGATGGTGTCCTACGACCTGGCAAGGTCATGATATGCAGTGTGACTCAATCCTACTGTCATCTACATCTGTACCGAGTACATCAAATACATTGATCACGGTTCATGGCCGTACAGACCAGACTCAGCAGGGTAGTTGTGCACTATGTCCCATTATCAATGGTGTCTCCCCCTTTGCGGGGTGTGATAACTGTTGCTGTGCACCATTTGGTGTGTACACAGCCTGACAGGGAGCTATGATTGAACATGATGTGTATGTGGATAGCTGAATGTTCTTACATTTGTGTAGGATACACCCTGGGATGTTGACATGTCCCATGAAAGCTTTATGTATGGATTTAGAGAGTGCAGCTTGTACATGCATAGTCATTGGTACAAGGGCCCTGTAGTGTACATGGATATATTACTAAGTGTACCTGTTGGGAGGGGAGGTGGGAGTCGGTTTAGGTTCTCCAAGACCCTATCTGGATGAATGGGTGCTATTTCTGTAGGTGCAGTAGTTCCCATGCAGTAGTGCTGTGCAGCACGGTAGGTCTTTTTGTTGCCATTACAATTAATGACACGGCTATAGAATGCTTTGTGCTCATAGTATGTGGCTGATTAGTTTCACAGTAGCTTTGTGTGGTTTTATATGTTGTATCTGCATCTTACTGAAGCTGACCAGGGATCAGCTACACTCATGTGTGTTCACTCTTGCAACAGTTACTACCTTCTGTGGTACAGTTCAAAGCATGGTACCACCAGTTTGCCTTCTTGTTTGTGTTGGGTTGAATCCTGGTTCTGTTTCAATGGCACAATCACTGCACATATGTGACTGCTTAAGGTTCATTTGTGTAGGATTCAGCATTTGCACATGCATTGACCATCTGCATGGGTGCCATGACAGTCACTACTCTGCTCTTAGAAAACATAACATTGGCATTGGAGACTAACTATGTGTAGCATACTGTTAGACCTGTTTGTGTGACTACTGTGATCCAGGTCAGTGGGGTCGATGGAATCCAACATGCATTAAGCGCTGGTGTTGGTACATGAGGAGTCTTCCCAGTTCATAATGGAATAGTTGAGAGTAGCCATTATTATGGTTCTGTCTCAGACCTAATCTTCCCCATTAAAGCACATTATGACAGTTGGGAAGTCCGCGGCCTGGTGGGTGATCTGTTTCAAGGTGCATTTTGAATTCCACTTTGGCACAAAGGTAGTTGCTCAGCATAATGCATCTGAAGTTATGCAAGTGCAACTAGCTTGGGGGTGTACATATCCTTCAGGAATATGGACACACCTGCGGCCTGTGTGTTCCAATAAAGGATAATGGGCAAGAGGTGAGGTACGTGCTATAACATGGTCATGCAGGTGTGCTCTCCGGAGCATTGAAACATGTCTCAGCCACTGCACAGATATGTTCTCCATATTAGGGATTGGTATTTGTGTGTCTGTATAGTGTTTTTGACATGTATCATTGTGTAGTGAGACACCCAGTTTATTGCTTGGCTGTCCCTGTAACAGCAGTGGACCTTCACTTGAACCATGCATGATGAAGGAAGCATGAGCCCTAGGCAGAATCCAGATTCCCAGGGGTGACAGGTGCAGGCCCTGTCTGGTAAAGCATCATGGTCTGTCAACCATGTTATCCCAGGATAACAGATACTGGATACCCTTTGACTTGCACCACTATACTAGACAATTGTGGAATACAATCCTTTTGTCCCTCTACTGCAGTATCATGCTGGCCAATGGCAGAATGCTACCCAGGCCTTGGGACATACCTGCATGGACTACAAGACCTGACAGTTCCTACATGTGTTTTCATGCAGTCCAGGCTACTGCATCACAGGTCCTGCACAACAACATGGAATATGCCAGAGCCATGTGTATAGTTCAAAAGGTTGTCTGAGTGCATGGGTATGTGGCTAATCATGGCAGACAGGCAGCTGACAGTATGTATGCCCTCATATAGGTTGGTGTGTAACATAGTGTTAGAGTTTGCATTAAAAAATGAGTACTGTTGGGCATGTTTCCAGTCACGTGTTCTGAGGTGTGGCACAATTATGCAAACAATGTCATACAGTTTGTGTATTTCGGTGTCTGTCTCTTCCTGTTTGGGAGGTCACTTGTTTGGCCAGATACTTAGAAGCGTCTGTGAATGTGTGTGATTTCCGGTAGTGTGTGTGGGTGTCCTTACTATGTTCTGGTAAGGGTATGTGTTGGTTGTGTTGACGAGCTGCATGTGTTAACCTACACCTCATGACTGTCCAGTCCAGTCATGGCTGTAGACAGGGCTGCCTTCCAGCTTACCCCTGTAGCTGCATCCCAAACAATGTGTGGGGCATGGTGTTAGGTGGGTTTGGCAGTGTACATGGCATAGAGATTACATTCACCCAGGATGGCCATATACACAAAGCTGACATTAATAAACACCAGTAGCTGACTAGTGGACATGCCTGTATGAGCATTCAGTATTACAAGTACCAAGTACTGTATTTAGTTTACGTATTGCTTATGAAGATGTTTTAGACAGTGATGCTCACATGTAAATATTTGTGTTATGGACGTGACAACACTGGCTATTACGGAAACATTGTAGCTACCTTTAGGAACAATCCTCCTCTGGGGAGCACATCACATCCTGTTAGTTGATTACAGATGATGCAAGTGTCTACAGGTCTGTTTCCTTCTCTGAGTATATGCTCACATATCCACCAGGACCATGAGCTTTGTTGGGCACAGACACCCACTCTCCAAACAGAGTCATGTATTAATAGACTCTGATGCCACTATCAACATGATCAGGATATAATCAGATAGTGTGAGCCATCACCTATAAAGTGGCTATTACACATGGGCAGCTGTCTCCTACATCTTACACTCCTACTGCAGATGTTACACTGGAGTTAAAGATGATATGCAACCTGTTTCATTACCAGTGCTCTGCACTACCTTACATACAGTATGTGCAAGCGGCTGTTAAGTTGGCAATGAGAGGTTGGACATCACAAACCTGATAGTTCAACCAGTGTGTCTGTACTCTCAATATCCACTCTATGTAGGTGTGCACATAGCCAATTGGCCCAGCCCTGTAACAAGGGTCACTACATATTTGCATAACATGTACACATGCACAGCTGTTATTGCTTGCAAACGATACTAGAGAGGTCCAGCCCTGTAACAAGGGCCGCTACACATTTGCATAACATGTACACTTGCACAGCTGTTATTGCTTGCAAACAATACTAGAGAGGTGGATATTACATGTGTTACGTGCATGGATAGTTGCCTGGCTTTTCCAATTATCTTTGCTATCATGCTGCTAAGCTGTCAGATGAGTACAAATGATATGTATCCTGTCATTGAGTATTGTAATTGCCAATAGACATGACTACTGTTTGCATAACATGACAGAACTGCTATGTAGAATAGAATACAGATCTGCCTAGAATACTGTACATTACACAGTTAATGGCACAATATCCCACAATGCACACCACATTTGCACGGTGAGCCCACCTTTAACATGATCATCTTACTTACACACCCATACATATGTCAGCTGTTACAATATATAGACATATACTATCCCCTGTTATAGCACATACTTGTTGGACCAATCCTGACAGTGGCTGCAAGCAAATTGGTGGGTTCCAAGCCCATATCATCCCTTGTGGTATATGCAGAGTTTGCATTGTGAACTACAGCAGTACACACATAGAATACTACAAGCATTACTACTGCTCAACAATACATTGCTACAAGATAGCTATTTCCACTATATGAATTGATTACACTGTAATTCTTACAGTACAGATACTACCTACACAGACGTACTACATGTTATACATACCTTCTTAGTAATCGGAGGTGTTATTGACTAGTATAATACTCGTTTTCAGTTCATCTTTCAGTGTTTTGTACTGTCCTACAGGTAGATAAAGATGGTTTGAATGTGTTACAAGGCAACCTTTTATAGTTACAGATCAATAACATGTGCTATCCCGATGACCAATTGGGGTTTCTAAGTAGCTAATTACATGCACATCAGCTGCGCTGCTTCTGCCTTAGCCAATACCATGGCTACAGTGGAGTATAACTGAGTACTCCACTTGGGCATTGCCCCTTTGCCTTACTTGTGAGGAAGACAGTGTGGAAGTGTTGTTTGGAATCTATTGCAACAGCTGTATGAAGATGAACAGTAATATATTGTGTGTAATGCCTAGAGGATTTGGTCTAAATGTGAGTACTGCTGTTATATTTCTGAACATTGCTACTTGTGCAGGGTTTGTCTGTACCTAATACTTTTGCATATGTTTCAGTCTGGCCAGGTTGTTTGACCAGCTCAGGGCTGCATAGCTATGCATATAATGTTAGGCGGATTACAGTGTGCTTACCAGACATATTTAGTTTGGTGTTACTGTGTATCATACTGTGCTGATAATCAGTACTCGGTAACATTTCCTGGTGTACGAACCTTTCAACCCTCTAAAATGGGAATAGTTCATACAAACCCTGTTACATTTATTTATTTTTATTTTACATTTGTTGACTGGGCTAGTCTAGCTGGATATATGTCCATTTTCAGTAGAGGCCCGGGGAGAAAAGCTCCACACAATTTAAACAAAGTTCACATCTACAGAAAATACATATTTAGAATGCATATACATTTTCTTAAACAGAGAAGGCTGCAAGTTTACAAGTACATAACGAAGGTTCCACATATTTCAATAGACAGCATAGTTAATAAGAAGTTACATTTAAATGTTACTAAAGAGTACTAGTTGAGAGAAGAGAAAAAAGCAATAGTGTTGATGAAGGTAATAAAGGAAGATAGGGAAAAATGAAATGGAGAAGCAGTTAGGTAATAAATCTAGAAGTAATATGAGTCACTTTAATGAATCCCGTACTAGCTAGGACTGTGAAGGAGAGGAAGCATAGTAGTATTTAATAAGAAATAGATTTAGAGAAAAGAAGGCAAAATAAGTTAGAGAGAAGAAGTAGATTCAGAGATGAGAATCTTGAATCATTCAAGTAAAAATGGATAAGTTGGTCAGTCCGGTTTAGAACAGGGGCACATTCAGTGTGTTTTTAGGAAGAGCTTAAGCTTATTTTTAAACAGAGTAGTTGAGGGAAGTGTGGTAAGTTCAGAGGGAAGTAGGTTCCAGGTTTTTCCAATGGAAATAGAAAACAGAGAGTCTCCAGCTCTATTGTTTGATTTGTTGATGTATACAAGAGATTTTTGTGATGATCTTAGGGACTTAAGGTTCTCATAGGGGTGGATAAGATTAGATAGG
>NC_056730.1:280977144-281017144 GCF_019279795.1 Protopterus annectens | reverse complement strand
TCATCGCCAACATGGGCAAAAGGTGCACCACAGCAGAGGTTAACCGGTCACTGATTAGATCTGACCATGAACTATTCACTGTTTCCACACCCAAGCATCTCCCCCACCCACGGATACCACAGTGTATACCTTTTCTACAGCTAAATTTACACTACTAGTGACAGGAGTAGGGGGTTTCAAAGCCCCAACACTCAGGGGAAACACTGCTCAAGATACAGACAGATTTAGAAATGCAGTCTATTAGCACCTACATGGATGTATTGATTGTGCATCACTGGTAAACCAAGACTCACTCCTCCTAGACAAGGACACCAGTCTGGTGGACCTCTGCAATAAACAGGCTATACTACAGAAATAGGACAGTGTTCCAGAAACACAGCAAATCCCATGAAGGGCATTCATCCGTGACCACTATTAGTATGATACATAGGTCCCTCATGACATCATCCAAGGCTAACATCAGCAGGAGAATACGCAAGGATTCGAAGGATAACCACAAAGCTTTCTTTGGCTATGTCAAGGATCTATGTGGTGACTCACAGATTTGCACTGTGCCAGTGAAATATAGCACAAAATATGCTGACCCTACTGATATCACCATCATCCTTGAAGATACATTCAGTGCATACTTCACCCCCTAAAGAGCCCACGACACTACCCGAAAGGTACAGTATCCCACACATCAGAGACACACAGGTGGAAATGTCCCTCTCTAACAGCAGAACACAGCGTCAATGGAGGCAGATGTTGTCCCAGACTGCATCTTGCAAACTGTACAAGACAACCTGCCCCCCCACCTAATTAAGCTTTCCTACCTCAGCCTCTCCACAGGCTGCATGTCCATACAATGGCACGTGGCAACGGTTATTCCACTCCATCATGGTGGAATCACAACTGACCATGGTAACTACCACCCCATAAGCCTGACTAGCCTGGTCTGCAATGGTATGGTTCGCATCCTCATGGCACTCATTAACAAAGACATTGGTAACCTCCGAATACGTGACCCAACCCAGGTCAGCTTGGTTGAGTGCAGTTCATGGGTACTGTACCTGTTTGACGTCTTACATATAGTCACCAAGACATTAGATGATGGGGGAGGTGGTTCACACATACTACCTGGACCTCGCTAAGGCTTTTGACACCATGCCCCACTCAGGTATTATTGATAAACACAACAGCCTGTACATACACCCATACATCACAGGTTGGGTTGCCAATGGGCTTAGACACAGAACTCACATGGTATGACTAGCGGTCTCCAGGTCCACCTCTTGACTAGTCATGACTGGTGTCCCACAAGACTCAGTCCTGGGAGCCCTACTGTTTGGCATATACGTCTCAGAGGTACAGGCAAACACAGGTGGACTATGGCAGACCATGTTTAGCAATGACTGCGAACTGGGAGCCATGATTGATAGTCCAGCTGACACAGACATCCCTCAAGGGGCCTCACAGAGAACATCACAAGGTGCCAATGACATGGCCTCCAGCCAAGTGCCACTAACTGCATGGTCATTCCATTGTGGAATTGGCACCCACATATTAACACATAAGTGGCAGTCACTTTAATATGGACAATATAATTGGGTATCTGAGGACTAAGGTAGATAGTGATCTCCCCTTTGGCAATCATATCTCCACAGTAGTTAGTACATCCTTCTATGTAGGCCATCTGATTACCAAAGGATTCCCATCTAGACATACTGGGGTTATAGTGCCCCTTTACTCATCACTCATCAGTGCCATCATAGGGTATAATAACCCATGTGGGATGTACCTCAGAAGACACTTCCAACAGCTGGGGGTTCCACAAATGTACCTCGCCAAGGGGAATATTCGCCTCCAACATATGGCCTATGCAGCCAGACTGAATAAACTCCTGCTTTACTCAGTGGCATCTCCTTCACCCAGAGATAATCTCCACTGGCCAACACAGCCGTGTTGAACTCAGGCTTGATGGATATGCTGCACCTATGGGAATCCATGTCACAGTGAGCCACATACTGTAGTGAGCTGTACCTTGCCGCAACAATAACTGGAAGATGCTGGAAAGACAGCTTCCTGTCACAGACATGCCCCATACTTTGGAACAACATCCCTAACTAAATTATACAGAGCCCATCACTACCACTCTGCAAGAGAAACCTTGAAGAGTGGATGGGGAACAGTAGATGCACCCCAGGGATCCCGCCATTGGCTCTGCTCCACAAAGGGACAGTTAATGAATCAATGGGGTGGCAAAAGCTGACACATTTTGGCTGGGCTTATGAATGGCCTCTGGCAGTTGGCCAAGTACCTACCTATGAATCTATACATACACTATCTGCATATGCTGATAGATTAATTTACTGTTCAGGTGTTGACTTACCTTGTGCCAATGGCAGTTGTGTATGCAATAGTTGAGAGTTGCCTATGTTGGATGCACACAGTAGACTGCCTATACATGACAATTTACAGGTAGTCTTGTGTGTGTGCCATCCATTTTTACTGTGTGTGCAGGTGGAGAAAGGTGTCAGTCCCTAGGTGCCTACACTGTCAGTGTGTGTGCTATACGTTCCCTCTTTGCCAAGGCATGGGCATACTGGGCACGCCTCCGTCTGCCTACTGGGGCTGGCTCAGGGTGTTTATAGTCTGAGTACCTCTGTGCCTGTGGGGCCCTTAGCAATGGTGGTGGGCTGTGAGGGCCTTCACCATTCTGTCCCTGCTGCAGCTGTTTCCGCAGGACCATATTGTGTAGCATGGCACACACTATGAAGATGTGGGCACATGTGCCCGGAGAGTACTGCAAGGCTCCACCAGATATGTCCAATCAACGGAACCATGATTTCAGCATCCCAAACACATGGTCTATGATGATTCTGGTTTGTGCGTGTGCCTCATTATGGCGTTCCTGCATGGGTGTGTGTGCATTTCTGATGGGAGTCATCATCCATGGTTCCAGTGCTTAGCCAGTATCCCCCACCAGGTGGCCATTTGGGATGTCCCCCTGGCAAATAACCGATACAGCTGTGAGGCATGCCAGATGTGGGAGTCGTCATAGCTTCCAGGGCTGCCAGCACACACATCCATGATAATGCGCTGGGCATTGCACACGACCTGGCAGTTGATAGAGGGGTATCCCTTGTGGTTTATGTAGCGCCTACCCTGCTCACTGGGTGGTGACTTGATGTGTATGTGCATGCAGTCTATTGCACCCAGTACCTCTGGGTATTCTGCCACATGGTGGAAGCGACTCATATTGCTGGCCAACTCCTCCTGCATTTGGGGGAAGTATATGTGCTCATTGGCATGTGGTAACATGGCATCCAAGAACTGGTGTAGTACTCTGGATGCTGATGTCTGTGAGATCCCCATGATATCCCCAGTTGGTCTTTGAAAGGTACCTGTAGCTAGTATTCTCAGGCTTACACATACCTTCGTATCCACTGGGATGGGTTCCCCTCTGTTTGTTCTGGCTCTGAGGCGTGGCTGGCACAGCTCCACAAGTTGCTGTAGGATGTCCTGTCCACCCTGTAACACTCTACTATCTCCAGATCATGCAGCCCCTGGTAGGTTACCCTGGGTCTGAACACTCTCCTCCTCCTCCTCTGGTGTCTGAGGTGGCCGTGTGCGTCATCCTCCACACCACCTTCAGTCTCCAACACATGCTGGTGGATCAAAGCTATGGCAGCCCCTATCATGTACATAATAAAAGTTCCCTGTTTGTATACACCACTGGTGCAAAGTGTATGGGAATACACAAATGTGTGTGAGGTGTTTTCACACTTTATAGTACTGTGCTATGGATGCAGCTGATGTCAGTGGGTGTGTATGAGCTATTCCAGCTGCAGCATGTCTTAATTATGGGTTTTGCAATGAGTACTGCAAGTGTGGGGGCTTTACTGTGGAGATCTACTTGACTGCCTTGATTAATCTGTTGCCCTTTAATTCACTTTTAGACCTGGATCCCCTCCCATTATCAGGCATGCATCCACCTGCCATCTTTCTTGTTTTGTACTTTCCCTACCCAGTCATGGCAAAATGTGCCTTGTAGCTGATATACTGCATATTGGCTTTGTTCTGCTGTGACACTTTACTGTTTTCTTTGCAGTACAGCCCCTTCCCTTCCTTGTTCTGCAGGTAGCTGCTTGCAGCCTTGTTAGTTGTTGTCAATGGCCCACTGTAGGCTCCTAGGTGTTAATTAGTCATTTGTACTCCAATTTCACTGCTGCAGCATTTCCTTATTTCTTTCCTATATCCTTCCTGTTTCAGCTGCAGTGTGCACCGTGCATACCCATATACTGAGTTTACGCACGTTTTCATCTCCATTCACATTCATACTTGGTTACCTTGTGTACTCTCAGCTAAGCATAGCTATGGCCAATTCGACGCAGCCCTATCCTGCAGCTTTGCCTAGCTAGGGGCAGACCGGTTTAGCAATGCTCCAATGTGCTTACAGCAATGGCGACACGCCCCTCTCTTGATGTCATCTTTATCTCAAGGGCATACCTCGGTGTTATAACGCTACGCTGTGAGGTGCATCCTTACACCAGCGGGGAATCTGCAATTCACTATTACTCCTCTCATTTTCACGGCATTGCCTACTAATTCCTAGCTACTATGCATAACACTGTCACTGCCCCTTAGCAACCTTTGTGCCATAAGTATGGTGTAGCATGCCTGCCATTGACTATTATGGGGAAATCGTGATATGTGTTTCATTGCAGTTTTATTCTATATTTTTATATTTTCCTTGCGATCCCCTTTGCACACCACTGCCCTGCGCTTTCACATCGTGATACTGCGACTATATATATTAAATGTTCATTTTTTATTTTGTACATTTTTTTATGTCAATGGCTATATATTTAGCCATTGGCATATATTAACAATATAATACATGTGTTTGGTTGGCTGTCATGGCTCCAATTTTACGTTTGCAAAAATGTAAACCATTTTCTATGATTTACATTTCTGCATGCTTACACTACACCTGCACCACTTCCTGAATCGCTACATACCTTCATTTGCATGCTACACTGCTGCACATGGGGTAATTAGCATAACAGGTTTGGGAGTTGTGCGGGCGTAGCGTATGCAGGTAGTGCACGTGGAAACAGCTCGTACCTGAATCGCTCAGCGGCCATCTTTGGTGTTAGAATGCCGACGCTACGCCTGCACCTGGCGTAAGCTTCATGAATCCTGGGGATAGTTTAATTCACAAACAATATATGATAACGTCATAAAGAGAAGTAGGCCGAGGTAATTATTTATTTTGAGACAGTTTATAAATTGCATAAAAATGCATGTTACAGGCAAAACAAGAAAGTTATTTTTTAAAATTGAAACAGACAGCAGTGCATATTATTATTATTATCATTATTATTATTATTATTATTAGTCTTTGTAGTAGTAGAAGTAGTAGCAGTAGTGACAGTAGTAGTTTAGCAGTAGTAATGAAAGTAATAGTAGCAATATTTTCATTATTAGTTGTAGTAGTAGTTTAAATAGTAGAAATAGTAGTAATAGTTGTGGTAGCAGTAGCAGGAGTAGTAGCCATAGTAGTAGCAGTAATAGTAACAGGAGTAGCAGCAGTAATACCAACAACATTAGTTTAATTATTGATTTATTTATTTATTTGATATTTGTTGACCATGTTAGTCTGACTGGGCAAATAGCACTTTTTCAGCAGAGTCCTGAGGAGTAAGGCTCCAAAAGAAAAAACAAAAATAAGGGTAAATAACATAGTAAAAAAAATATTTTATTTTATTTTTATTTTATTTATTTAACATTTGTTAAGCGGGCTAGTCCAGCTGGATATATTTCCATTTTCAGCAGAGGCCCAAGGAGAAAAGCTCCAATTGTAAAACATACCACCACCACACCAAAAGGTTTAAATTAGACAAAAAGGAATTAGCTATAAATTCTAGGAAGACAAAAAGACATACTATACTAGATACATCATACATTTACAAAACATTTTACAGCATGTAAGTCTAGGGCAATCCCAAGACATTATTAGAAAATACCTTTAAATCTTTGGTAAATCTAGTTTATGCAGACAGTTACTTTTCCTAAGGATTATATGCTAGACATATTATTAGAAAAAAGGAAGGGAGAGAAAAAAAAGGAGGGTATATTAATCAAGAGGCAGGGAACACTACCAACAGGGTACATTGATAGCTCAGCAGACAAGATATCTAATTGTTGTCAAGTAGTGGAGATTACTTAAGTACCTTCTAATTTAGGGGAGAAAATAGGAAAGAGAGTAGGAGAGTGGGAGGCCAAGAGATGACAATGAGAAGTCCAGAGGATCAGTCTGGGTAACAGCAAGGGCATAGCCAGTGATTTTTAAGGTATGCCTTAAGACTTTGCTTGAAGAGAGAGAGGGACGGAAGTGTGGTAAGGTCAGAGGGCAAGGGGTTCCATTGTTTTCCCATGATATTTGAGAATAGTGAGTCACCAGCTAAGTTGTTTGACTTGGTGGTCCTAGTAAGTAGTTTATTGGAGGAGCGTAAGGACTCAAGATTCCTATAGGGTGATATAAGGTTGTTTAGTACTGGTGTATTATTAGGTTGCTAAAAAATTTTATGAGTGATGGTAAGTTGGAAAAGTATCAGAAGGTTTTTTTAGTTCCAGCCAGTCTAGTTGATGAAGGTTATGACAATGGTGAGTTCTATATGGGTTTCCAGTGGCAAATCTAGCAATACTATTATAGGGGTTGGATAGTTTGGTAAGATTACTTTTTTTAGATTAGTATATATGGGAGCTGCATACAGTAGAGTTGAAATTAGGTGGGAGTGGGCAATAGTCTTTCTGGCAGTTGGAGTCAAGAAAGGTTTTATCCTATATAGGGAGCCCAGTTTTTTATTAACAGATTTAATAGTGTTATTAATGTGAATGTCAAAAGTGAGATTATTATCAATTGTAATTCCTAATAGTTTGGTGGAAAAGTCTCAGGATATAAGGGTACTATTGCTAGATTGAATGGAGAAATCTATGGGGGGGGACTTACTGTTTGGCATAAACAATAGTAGCTTGGTCATTTTTGTGTTCAAAAGAAGGCACTGTCTAGAGAACCATGACTCTACAGTGTTAAAAGCTGTTTGGGTTAAAGACTGAAGTTCAGATATAGAGCTGGCAGAGCATATGATTGTAGAATCATCAGCATATTGTATACAGGTGGTTAGAGGAATGGCTATTTGAAGGTCATTGATGAATAATGACAATAGGAGCGGACCAAGAATGGATCCTTGAGTGACTCCTAGGGAAATGGGAAGGTGAGAAGATAGTTGATTGTCCCAAAGGGCTGCTTGCTGTCTATTACTAAGGTAGGACTTAAACCAGAGAATTGCTTTGGTGTCAAGAGAGAAGAATGATAGAGTATTCAAGAGTAGGCGATGGTTAACCATATCAAAGGCTTTAGACAGGTCGAGAAAGAGTGCTGATGAGAGGCTGTTATTATTGCGGTTATTATTAATGGTGTTGGTGAAGGATAGGAGAGCTGAGGTGGTACTATGATAAGGCCTGAAACCATGCTGACAGTTAGCTAGAATGTTATGTTTTAGTAAGTGGTTCATAAGCTGTTGGTGAATACATTTTTCCATAATTTTGGCTATTGGAGAAAGGAGGGCTATAGGCCTGTAGTTAGAATAGTCAGTAGCGTTACCTCCTTTGTGTAAGGGAATAATATGAGAGATTTTCCATATTCCAAAGAGGAGATGGTATCAAAACTAAGCATACATAGTACAAAATACAAAATACAAAATAACATAAAACAAAATAATGTACAATATATACAACATAATAGAGTATGATCAGATTTGAAACATGAAAAATAATAAAGATAAATATAAGAGGTCATGTTAATGGAAGCTTTAGGAGAAAACAGAAACATTTAAATGCATATGTATTTACAGGGATAAATTAGTACATTAGTAATAATAGTAATTAGTAATAATAGCAGTAGTAGTAGTAGTAGCAGCAGCAGTAGCAGTAGTAGCATTTGTAGTAATAGTAGCAGTTATAGCAGTAGTAGTGATAGTAATAGTAGCAGTAGTACTAGTAGTAGCAGTGACAGCAGTAGTAATTATAGTAGTAGTGGCAATTGTACTAATAGTAGTCGTAGCAGTAGTGGTATAAAAATTTATATTCCCTTGTGTTTTTTTTCTCCACTGTACTAACAGTACTGCAAACAAGTACTTAATAGCTTAACTGTTGCGCTAAAATGGACTGATTCAAAGTAATACATTGAAAAACTGTGTTAAGTTATAGGATACAAATATACTGACTGCCATGCTTGTGTTCCTCACTCACAATTCAGCCTGCATTCTGAAACACACCATTTTCCCCTGAAAGACATATATGTGATTTGACACTCATGTTGGTATTTTATATGACTACAGAATAGGCTGCCAAGCCAATGGGTTCATCCACATATGCAACACACAACATCTAGGTCTTACAATTAAAAGTGGAATAAACTACCACACTACTAGTGCTAGAGTGTAAATAACAGACATTATTTACATTTTATGTTTAATAAACTGCTAGTGTGGCATATCTCAGATTTTAGTTGAACATGAGATGTACTTCAGTTAGGTATAGTGTCAGCCAAACTTTATCCAAACTAATTGTGTTTTTTGCTAGTTTGTGGTCTCTTTTGTGTGGTAGACAACAGCTAGTGAACAATATCGCTTCTGAAATTTGAAGGTGTAGGCTGTACACCAGACACACACACACACACACACACACACACACACACACACACACACACACACACAAACACATAAATACACAGCATGTGCATGCATGTGCTTGTTTCTGTGTATTCTTTTGTACTGCAAAATGTGGTTTTCTCTCTGCAAAGTCCAAATTGAAATTCTAAGACTATGATGTTCTGTTGCAGGCATAATTGCCTGCAGCATGTGGTTCAGCTGTCTCAAGAGTCAATAGTCTTTCACACTTTGAATCCTAATACTATCTGACTGCTTTGCTTGTGTTCTGACCTCCTGTCGGAAGCAGGAACAGGGACACACCTAGATCAATAAATCATTGACTTCTGGTTTGAAGAGGTGATAAATGTTATTTTTGCTAATTCCACTACATATTCGGTGTCATGCCTTAACTCTTGCATCGTACACGTCTTTAGAATTATTCTGAAAGTAAAGATAATGAGCTAATGCACTATAATGCTCTGTCTGGAAGATGTTCAGAAAATAGACCTCTTACTATGCTGTGTAGTAATTAACAATGTAGCTGGATGTTAAGTGCTCCTGTGCATACAGTATAGCTTTAGTGACCCGTAGTGTAATTTTATGGTCTAATATGCAACACATAGAGAGACTGTTACAACATATTGACAACTCAGACATCAAACCAAATAATCGCTTGCTCAATAGGTGGTTCTATACATTGTTTTGCAATTTCAAATTTCATTGAATTTGGTCTTAAATCAGCCATTTCGTTCAAAGGGATACATAGCAATTATTTCAAAGACTAAGCCCAGATGGCAACTAATTTCTTCAGGAGCTCATCTAAGGGACAGCTGCTGTAAGAGGCATGTGTTCTTTGCATGTACATAATAACTTCCACTGAGCTTTTTATTGTCCAAAGTTGGATCTCTTGAGGGGATAACAGCCTTGACGGTGATAAATATAATTCATGATAGTTTTTAGGCTACTTTGTGGTAAAAAGAGAGAGAGAGAGAATATATCTTATAAATGCTGCTAAACCTTTTTTGGAATAAAATAACTTCAGTCGTTATCCTGTTAAGTGTATACAAGGTATAGATGTGTGAGGCAATATAATCTGCCTGTCCACCCCCCATTCCGCAACCCCCTCTGGGCCTCACAGTAGTTATAAGCACACTATTTAATATTCAGACAGAAACACATTTTTCTTTTTCATGAATCTGGAGGGCTGACATTTATGAATGCATGAGTGCATGCATAAGAGATGCTGTTAATTGTATCACAGTAGTAACCTAAACTGAACTGTGAATGGTAAATATAACTCAGACCATGCTTCAGTGCATGAAAAATCTAATAGTTTGCTTAAAGCTAGTACTCTTATTTCTGAGTAATCACAGACTATTTGTTCTACAAGACCATGAAGAAACACTTTAAAATAAAATTAGAATGCTCCACATAACAACACTGTCTACTGTGTTAATACTATTTATAAAATAATTTCTCTGCTGTAATATTGGAACCAAAAAGACTACTTATTAATAATTATTTTCCTCTGGTAAGTAAATGAGGGGTACATGGGAAGAATTCATAGATTTGCAATACCAAAGCAATGTTGTATGATAATTATCAAAAAAGTTTTAGTGTGTTCTACCCCAATGTTGCTTAGCTATGTTTTAAGACCACCATTGAGCCAACATTCTGGGGAACAAGCGTCAAAATAAATTACTGAGCCCATTAATGATAGCAATTACACTACTGAGTTGTAGTGAAGGGACTGTGTTATGGACAGTCACATGATCTACATTACAGACATAATGATGTGGCACGCCCAAGAGTAGTATGTTCATTATACATAAAAGAGCCTTATGTTACAACATGGGCAGTGTGAGCAGGCCACAGAGGGCTCGAAGAGCCCAGTGCCAACTTGAAAAGGGGAGACAGGAAAGCAAGAAATGGGAAGAAAACAAGGCGAGGAACAGGCACATGTGGTATACTGGACAAAAGATAAGTGAGGGAAGAGCATTTTTTGGGGAGGGGGTTCAGTTTCCCTTTTGAAGCATGTGTAGGAAGGAAGGAAGGGTAAGGGAAGGCATGAAGGTTAGACAGACACATATGAAACACAGACAGAAACATATATGGGAGTAATGGATTCAAAAGGGGAGACAACAATGAATGGATGTAGACAGGCGGACAAAGACAAAGAGAAAGAGGACAATTAATAATTAGGAGGACTGGGCTATGAATAGGGTAGGAGAGTGACACAAGAGGATACACAACATCATAATTTTGGATAAAGCGTGATACTGAGGACTTGCATGACCATCCCAGAGGGAAAACCACCTGGACATCAATCACCTGTATGGCTGACATCATGGACAAGCCCAACTACTGGTGGTCCAATAGATAGGGTTTATCAGATGTGAACACATACTCACACACACACACACACACACACACACACACACACACACACACACACACACACACACACACACACACACACACACACACACACACTCACACATATACAGGGTCCCAGTGCATGATCCCAGCTACTGGCTCACTTTAGCTGCAACTAGCCACTATACCTGCTGCTGGATGACGCTGTGTGGACCACTTTCAGCCTCTGTTAGTGATAGAGGCGATGAATGAGCTGTCATGCCACCTTCAGCAAGGTGACCTATGTCCATCTACATAGTGGAGGGCATGGCAGTGACTGGTGACCCAGCAGCAGACACATCAGCTGCTGTAGACCAAGCTACCTGTTGCTTTCCAACTCCATAATCTGCATCACAGCATTACAGTTGAATCTGTGGAAACAGTGAACAAAAACAGGAAGAGAAAACAATTCAACACATTAATATGCATTACAACCTGGATTTCAGTTTTTCATGAAAGGCATCCACTGTCTGGAGAACACGTTTCTTCTCCTTACTTGGGCCCACAATCTCCTCTGCTGATGTAAAATATAAAACACAAAGTTTCAGTACAATTTGCCACTGTCAACAGATGACATGGACAGCAATAGAAAATGTTCAGAAAATACAGTGAATAACCTATATTTACTGCTTTCTACAAAATGCTGTCTCTCTCTACCTGCCTTTCACTGGTATAGCAAGGGATGATAGCACCTCTTTTTGTCACTATACTAATAGTTGCATGCTCACTAGAGTGTATGTGATAACTCACCATTCTGGAAAGCTGGTGACAGGCATTACTTTTTATACATGGGACCATCAAAATGTCCCAACAGGTTCTCATAATAATCCCTCTGCTGTATACAGAGAAAGATTTGTGTCTCTTGGTTTCACCAGACAGAACACCAGCTGAACTCACTTCCTCAATGGGCCATTTCAACTCAGCAGGTCAGGAGGAGAAAAATGGCAACCCCAATCACATGGCTGCATGTTCATAGGTTCATAGGTGTTTACTAAACTACCTACAAAAAGAGCCCTTTTAAGCCTAGCCATGCATCCCAAATCTCTGACAAGTTCCGACACCCTTGATAAGTGGAAGCATGGGCCTGGGAGATGAACCATTTACAGATTACCTGTGTTCATTAAAGACGGGGACGAATTTTGAGTCTCCCATCTAATTCTCCAAGTTGCAGTTTAATTGGGTTAGAGAGGAACTCTGCATCACAGGGATGGGGATCCTGTTCCATAGATGGGGTAGTCTCTGGGATACATACCTATCTCTCCAGCAGGTCTTATTTATATCACAGGCAAGGTTTAAGTCTTTAGAATGGGGAATTCTGGTGCTGTTTGTTTTGTGGATATGCAAGAGGCCCATCAGAGAGGGGTCTGACAATGTCCTGCATACCAGGCATAGCTCTCCCCTGAAAAGTCTGTAGGAGACAGAATACAGGGATAGGACCTTGAGGCGGTCTGCATAGGACATATTACTTATGCCCTGTATTCTTTTAGTGAGGAACCTCTGTGGATGTTTCTATTATTGGATATGCCTGGTTAGGTACATATCAAAGAGAGTACTGTACTCAGTGATAGGTCTGATGAATGATGAATACAATGGAACAATGACTTCCTTGGACTTAGATGCCATACCGTTGTTTATAAGTTGCACAACATAGAATGATTTTGTCACCACTGTAGACATGTGATGATCAAAGGCTAGATTACTATCTATATGTGTCCCTAAGTCCCTGACTGCTGGGTCAACTCTAAGGGGTGTGTTGTCAATATGACAGTTACCAAGGAGGGATGGATGACTTCTCAAAAGATACTATTATGCATTTCTTGGCATTTAGTTTTAGTCCATGGCTGTGCAACCAGCTGTTTGTCTGTGTCAACCCCTCCTGGAGAACATTTGTTTCAGTGTGAGATTCAATGACAGCTCCTAATTTGCAATCATCTGCAAATTTAGTCAGCCAGAGACCACTGACATTGGCCTTGACTTCTGAGAAGTAAATACCAAAAAGGAGCAGTCCAAGGACTGATCTCTGGGGGACTCCACTTGTGACTGGCCTCTTTGTAGAGGTGGACTCCCCAATTCTAACTTCCTGGGTCCTGTCTATGAGCCAGTTGGCTATCCACCAGGTGACATATGGGTCTGTACCTAACCTCCTGAGTTTATCAACAATGCCTAAGCGGGGTATTGTATCAAATTGTTATGCATATCATCTGACAACAATGGTCCACTGTGGAAGGTATGACTAGTGCAGACAGCTGTCACTATAGGCATTGTAACATCTATACATGAGCATACAGTACCCATGACCTCCTAACCATGAAACTAGTATGGGTGAGTATTATAGTGCTTTCTGTGGTTGAAAACATAGAGCTTTATGACAGTGACTCAGAGGTGCTCACACCTACTCACTATACTATCACAATTGCCTTACAATGGCTCATGTTAGCATGATAAAAAGTTCTATCACCATATTGCAAGATGGATAATGATGAAAAAAATTAGAAACAAATATTCAGTGAATAAGAGTTTGCACTGCCGTGTAGATATACTAAGACAAGGCAGCTGGAAAAGTACCTCATGCAGTTAGCAGACATGATGAATGGGAGCAATAGGGACTGATGCTGAACAGTATACGGGGGTGAAGTAGTGCAGCTCAAGGGCATGACAGATTATTACCTTGCAGTGATGGAGGGTCACCCTGACAGGGAAAGAGCATAATGGCATAACATGTGTCCATCTAATCATAGGGTGACATATGTCTGCACTGTTGTATATACACACAGACTACAGGACCTGCTGCAGTGGAAATGATGCCTCCTGTACATAGGTCACACACTTACCATCAGCACATTGTTGTGAGAAGGTAGGCTTCAGTAATATGCCTGCTGTCACAGTCACTCTGACAAAGGGTATGAATGATGACAATGCATTAGTGGACAGGTATTTCATCACCAAGTGAAGGCAGAGAGACAGTGTTTACACACAGGGGTATTCCAGGGACAGTCATGTACATAGACACAGTGCCACACAAATGTAATCCACAGGTAGACACATCTTATCATGTGAGTAAGGAAAAGACAGCAGCTGGAAAAGTTCACTGAACAGGAGACAGAAGTGTCAATTAATTGATTAATCAATTTATTGACATTTGTTTACCAGGAAAGTCAGTCTGGGCAAAGATGTTCTTTTTCAGTGGAGGCCCGAGGAGAAAAGCTCAACTGCAACAATTTAAAGCAATCAATATTTACAATAACCAGTTTTTATAATGCAGTTGAAGTGAACATAGCATAATAGCCAGTATGATAAAGTTTGCATTGATGTTCACAAACATTATCATACAAACATTGCATTGAGAATTTACAGATTGAAGAGGGGTTCATAAGACAGGGGAAATTTAAGAAACACATTAAAGTGAGGTATTAGGGGATACGTAATTTTATGTGTTAATATAGAAGTAGCAATGGAATAGTAATTTGGTTATGCTAAATTAGAAGTAGGTATAGTCAGAGCTGGATCATAGTCAAATGGGGCCTTAGACAGGGAAATGGATCATGACCCCACCCCAGCAGCACCACCCCAGCCATTTCAGTGTCCCATTATTTGGCTTTTCCCCCAGTTATCATAAACACTGTTAAAGCCTATCAGTGTTTACACTATTTTTCTTCTTCACTTCTACAATGATTAGATATATTTAAAACTTTTATTTCAAATGTTATAGCACAAACACTGATAGCCATTTACTAAAGAAAACAACAGTCTTTCAGTGAAAAAAGACTTAGCATGAACAGTAAGATTCTTTATCCTTGAAATTCAAATTCATTGAAACAACATTGAAACCCACATAAAAAGAAAATGCATATGACCATTGGCGGATTAAGTTTACTTTTGGGCAGTTTTCAATCCATGGACCCCTTGCACACACTTTTTTATGACTATGCATACATGCATTTGTTCTTTGATGCACCATCCTGATTGCATTAAATTATATTCCTTGTATAATACAGCACCACCTGGTAGAATGTATTTTTAATTTGTAGGTATGAACGCTTTTCCAGCAAGCAATGAAACAAAACACAATCCACCAATATCAGTCAATGTACACAATCTCTGCAGAAGTAAAAATCACCTGAATAATTCCACATTAAAGAAATCTATAACTATTAAAGATGCTACTGTTGACAAGCAACTTTACATTTCAGTGTTTCATTTACAAATTCAGTATCTTCTGCCCTTGAAGGATACATAGCCCATGTTACATTAAAAAATGTTAAGCTGTTAATATTGCAATAGGGAATGGTTGTCAAACCAACACCAGGCTTGTAGTTAGTAGGCATGTCATCTAGAGAAGAACACACTAACAAGTGCAGCACCCCAATCTCCCCTTAAAGGGAACCAAAATATCAGCACTCCAGCTACATGGTTTTAGAGTATAACCCACAGCCTTTTGCACAGAAGGCAAGTATGCTACCTGTTGTGCTGCTAACACATGCACAAACCCTGATGGTAGTCATTTGCTAAACAAAACACATATTGAAAACATACTTAGCATGTGCAACAGTAAACTTTTCCTGCATTCAAATTCAACAATCCTTGAAAAGGCACTGAAACTCAACAGTCTTTGCAAATGCACTGAAATTCAACACTCTTTAAAAATACATCTGCTTAGTTGGTGTAGTGGATTCAAGCTGTAGTTTCCTTACTCAAAATGCAGGGTTTACACCTGAATAAGTTAACCAACCTGTCATCCTTAACTAAGGCATTCTTAGGACATTTTCCACACACACGCCTCTGTCCATTGAGCTGGTTACACCGATTGCGCTCATTTTTCTGGCAGGGGCGCACTGTGGCAGTCCAGTTCTGCTAGCCATTAAATGTCCTCACTTGCTCTGGCAATTCAGTCTTGCTCTATAAAAATCTCCCACTCTGCTGGCATTTAACATCCTGTGTTAGAACGCTTAATGCTTTCCTGGAAATTTCTGGGGCTTGCTGCTATTCTTCTTACTGAAATCTCCTATAAGGTCTTAAAGCCCACACTTGGACTTTTTATTTATAAACAGTTTTATTTTTCTATCAGCCACCAAACCAACATGGTGCCCCCAAGCCAACACAAGAATCTAGGCATCTGCCTAGGTCAATTATTGCTGGTTCTAGCTCCTGGTATGGTAGTTTAAGTACTACAATAAAGTGAAGTAATAGAAGGGGATAACAAAATTAGTGCTTTCAAGAGAAGTATAAGAAGGTGAATGAAGGATGTTATGAGAAACTGTGTCCCAGATGAGGAGTATAAATAAAGCCAGGAAGCAGAGAGGGAATCTTTTAGTTCTTCTTTTGGCT
The DNA here is from genome assembly GCF_019279795.1 of Protopterus annectens. Classification (NCBI taxonomy): domain Eukaryota; kingdom Metazoa; phylum Chordata; order Ceratodontiformes; family Protopteridae; genus Protopterus; species Protopterus annectens. The sequence continues at coordinate 281,000,705 of NC_056730.1, read as the reverse complement.
TTTCCCAGTTAGGGGTTGCCACAGCGGAACTCCGGTCAGCTAATGATTGGCAGGAGATTTTTACAGTGCCGAGGTGCCAGCTTGGCGCCCAACCTTCAACGAAGGTACGCCCATTCACGCATGTCTTTTAACGTCACTCGACCACAGGGATGACATGCAGACTCCACACAGAAGGCACTCCAACCGAGAATCAAACGGGAGAACCTCTTGCTGTGAGGCAACAATGCTAGCGCTGCACCACGGCGGCTACACTGCACCACCACGGCGAGGGAGTCTTATAGTAATGGTTTGAAAAGATGAAGGTGTGAGATAGACCTGACTGATATTGGAATTTTATTATAGGTTCTAGCTATATTATTGGAACAGAGATTAACCCCAGCAGCCTTTTGTGGTTTGTAGATGGTAATCAGTTATTATTTGAGCGAAGGGGGGCAGTTTGGTAGATAGTATTAGAGTATGGGGATAGTTGCTGGGGAGGCAGTTGTAGCAGAGATGACTTTGTGGGTTAAGATGACCTGCATATAAGATGGGTATAGTATAGGTAGATGGACAGTTTGAGTCAGATAAGTGTTTCAGTGCCAAACAGTGGTGGGTCTGGAATGTTTTTGCAAGCAAATCTGACAACTTTGTTGTAGCATTGTTCAAATTTAGAACGAAGTGAGGCTTGCAAGTTGGCCATGATAGGGACACCATGTAGGAGAGTGAGTAAGAGGTAAGTAGTAGGCATAATTACCTTGGTAGATTCTGTCAGGAATTCTTTATTTTTTGAAGGGTACTTCCTTTTGATGGGTTTTCGTAATGCTGTTGTGGATATGTAAATCAAATTTAAGAATGTCGATTGTCATGCCAAGTAGTTTTGTATGAGAGGTAACATAATTTGTAGTATTATTTTTAAGGAAGAAATTTTAACATTTTTTATAATGGAAATAGATTTTTGGAAAAACGAGAAGTAATTTAGATTTTTGGGATTTAGTAGCAGGTGATTTTCCTGTAGCCAACTTTCAGCAGAGTTAAAGGTTTCTTGACTAATTCTTTAAGGATGCATGAGGTTATCTGAAGTGCATATTAGGTTATAATCGTCAGTGTATTGTATGATTGAAGCTTGTTTAGAGGATTTATGTAGATTGTTTTTGAATATAGGAAAGAATAGAGGGCTGTGAATGGATCTCTGTGGCAAAATTGTATTGACCGGAGGGAAGAGAGTAAAGATGAAGAGCTATTTAACAGATTGGCTTCTATTGGTTAACTAGTTGTTAAGACATACCCCCAGATTTCCTAAACTTCCATGCAGGACTAGCTTAGTCCTGCGCAGAAGTGCCCATTTAGGAGCAGGATGGCAACACGCCATGTATATTAATAAGGTGCACTGCTCGAGCCCCTAGGCTTACACGGACTGTGTATGAGTGCAGGGGCCATGTCTGAGAGCAGAGCTCTCAGAATTAACATGCACCTGCAATGTAGAATGGCAGAAAGTGGTAAGAAATGAGTGAGACCACTCATAGGTGTCCGCATATCCTCACTAACAGTCCCCATGTGTACAGCAACAATACATATACAATTAAATGAAGAAACCCTTTTATTATTTTTTTTTTAAATCCGAGTACAGCTAACCATAGGTGCGTGGGTGTGCCCATCGCTTAGCTATGGTTAAAGCAGCTTAAAAGGCTGAAGAGGATAACAAGGAAGATATATGCAAATAAAGCAGCACACCAATAGTGTAGTGGGCAGAGAATTTGCCTAACAAGCAGGCATTCCCGGTTCGAATCCCACTATAGCCCAGTATATTTATACATGGCAAAGCATGTTATAACCAATATTTTTATTGCAAAACCCACTAAATAACATATATTTATGAACTGGAGTACTGCAGGAAATGCACATGTGAAGTGTCAGTGTCATAATGAAAAAGGCACTAGTAAGCAGGTTTAAGCACAAATAAGCAGAAGTAAGCATATGCAAGCAGTAGTAAGTATGTTTATGTGTGTTTGCATGGGGGTAAGCACTGCCTACACAGATTAAGCAAGCTAACTGAGTATAAGAAACTGTAACCAGAAGTTAGTAGTGCATACCTCCATGTAAACCTGTGCAAACCCGCTTACAACTGCTTTAAAGTACATTAATCATACTGTATCCAATGGCCTGTGTTCTGCCCAGCAACAAAATAAACAGCCTATGCAAGTCTCGAACCCAGGACCCTGCACACCATAGTGATTTACCAGTAAGCCATGACAGATATACATAAATCTGATGTTGTCAGAAACATATCATCCAGCCCAGTCATGCTACAGTACAGAGAATGTAACCAACATCTAGATGTATGTGTGTGTGTAAATATATTAATATCTAAACAGATACAACATATCTATATATGTAGATATATATATATATATATATATATATATATATATATATATATATATATTTAGAAATATATACATATATATAAATTCTAAATATGAACATATATACATTCAAATGCCTACATCGACACATATATAGGTCTACACCTATATGTCGACACATGCACAGCAAGGTACATATATGTACGCAGGTATATAGCTATGTAGGTATATATGGACATAGTCATACATATGTAAGCTGATATATATATCTATATAGGTATATGTGGTCATACATCTGTAGATAGCAATGGTAGATTAACAAAAACAAATATGTCCAGATGCACCATTAATGGGGTTGAGAGGCCCCAAATAATATACGTCTTGTACGAATAGGCATACCCCCCCAGCCAAACACGTCTGCCCTGCAATACACTACCAAGTGTTGCAGATCCCATAACCAGGACCTGACATGACATGGGCACAAGATGTTAGCAGTACTGCATCACACCTGTATGATGTCAGGCTGGTATTGGTAACATATCATGCAGTACAGTCTGGTTCCCATAGGAAATGTAACATGTGGAAGATATCACATATACACAAACACATATATATGCAGATATATATATATATATATATATATATATATATATATATATATAACTACACATTCACATGCAGAGATATGTACAGTAAGATACATATGTAGGAGGTGCACAAAATATGGAACAGCCACTATGCCTACAGTTCATACCTGAACAACTAGACACTGTATAGGCCACCCATACAAATGACAATCATTGCCTGCAACATACACACACAGAGAGGTCATATGAAAAACACCACACACAGGTTTGCAGGAATGGAAAACCTTTGTTTGTGTGCTATTACAGTTCTATATACTATTGCTATTGTAACTGGGATTGTCTTCATAGACAGGGTGTGTGTGTGTGTGTGTGTGTGTGTGTGTGTGTGTGTGTGTGTGGGGTCACATCTGCTTTCCACATGTGTGCCATTGGCTACTGATAGACATTCTAAGGACATCATAGTAAAGTACCACTGCTGGTACATACTACCCCTGTCAACTGCAGCAGAGATATTGGCCAATATGTGTGGACATTCTGACACATTCTGTACAGTCCAGAGGTATACACAGAACCCTTAGTGCGAAACATGTGTACCATGCCTGACAACATGGATGTTAACAGTCATGTAGATGGGTATAACACATAACAACTGGTATACATATGCCACCATAGGTTATGCATTCACACACGCCTGTCTGGCCTGACACGTACTACCCACTGGTACAGGGGTGCCATGGCCACATACTACCCACTAGATACTGACATACATCTGTACAGCATCACACTGCTCTGTCTGACATACATGACTGTTAAGGGAGGCCCAGCAGCAGTACATTTGGCAAGTATCTGCACATGACATCTCAATGCGTAAGTACACTAAGCTGCTAGGCATGTAACAATGCACTGTGCAGGCTACAGACAGACTGGCTCAGTAGTGGCCTACATTTCCTATGGAGGAATGCACATGCACCTGCATATATAGCAGGCTGTACAGGCATTTCACAGCACATGGGAAGATACTCCTGTGTGAAAGTGCATAACCACAACCAATGAGAACAGAGCCACAGCCACATATGGCAAGCTTGCATAATATTTCAGTATATGGACTATCTGTTCAACACCATCCTCATATGTGCCACTCACACACTAACCCTACATATACTGAGCTGCTACACAGTTTGGTCTAATGGCTGACTGTGGTATGGGACATGTGTGTATATGGCCTTAAAAACATATAAGCCAATACGGTAGCATACAGTGGAGCAGCATGCAACATCAGATAGGACAGGACCTAGGACGATGACAACTACCACAGTCTGTACACAGGCCATGGTGCATATTAACAAAACACACACTGTCGACATTCACCATAAGTACACAGACCTCAGTACTGTACAAACAACTACAGTATGTCCAGGTTATGTCATCAAATATAACCCCTACTGTACATAACATGTGTAGCAGTCTGATATCTCATTGGCTTGTTATCAGATATGATGACACTAATTATGGTATACAGCACATATGCACCTCTTCATGCATGACATATGTGCAAAGGTTGACAGAGTTGGGGATGTAAGCACATACACATGGCCAATATTGACATGTTGGCTGTGATAACCTCATACATTTACTGTTGTAACAGGGTTTGTTCCAACATATGTCCTATGAGGGATATGAAGTCAGTAACTGTCATGGCCGTCACCATCTACAGACTGTGATCCTCACACTACCTCCTGCAGTCCACAGATAGATGCTCCATGGATAACACATGAAACTAAAGGCACAACACACTGCCGAGTCTGCAGATGACCCTGCAGATGGGGATTCCTCATAAACATAGAACTGACATGGCAGGTATTGAGACATGTAGGACAGCCATATCCACACACACACTGTTAAACCAACATTACTCCAAATGCAGTATAGCAGCACTTACAATCTGTAGTCAGGTCAGGCACATCCACCTCCTGTGTGTTGCCTTGTTTCCACAGTGTATGTTGTTAAAGTTAAATCCCCAATCCATATGATATGCTGTTTACCAAACAACAGATCTAGTTCCTGCTCACAGTGAATGAAAAGGGCCAACACCAACATGATGTTCCTAGATATTAGAGTGTGTTTCCATGCAACTGGCTATGGGGATGTTACCACAGCTGTTCCACATGCAATTAGCTAGGGGAGGGCTGCAATCCGTGCAGAGGCCATCAGCTGATCATGAGCATCACTTAAAATACATAGGCTGCTGCTAAGCAAAGCAAGTGTAGATCTCCACATCCACCAGAGAGGGAGAGGGAGAGGCAGACAGAGGCAAAGACAAGTCATGGAGGGAGTGGGAGAGTAAAACCTAAGCATGTTTGTATCACACACCAAACAGCACAGGGTATCAAACTAATGATGACTATGTAGTGCAATTACAGTTCTATGCAGCTATTCGATGTGCCACATGGGTTACCTGTTGTGGAGCCCTCAGAACATATATGTGATGGTGAGTGACATCTGCAACAGGGATACGGTAACTATATGGTAGGTGACATACAGGTGCCACCGTCAACACAGCCACACTCTCACAGGGATGCACACACATCGACACACTTGGCAGGGCCAAGATTAAAACTCGTCAGTAGTGCCATAACACATCACTGTGCAGGTATCACGTGCACCACACAGGTCATACAGAGGTTGTATGGGAAAAGGGTATGGGGAGGTGTCTGACATCAGACAGCATGCTTTGGTATGCCAATAGGGGTTGTAGTGAGTGTGGATGTGAACATATGCACCATGCAACACACACACAAACACACAGGGTGCCAGTACTGACATGCATAGGTGCATGTCTGCATGGGTGTGTGGTGGTCGACTGTGCCAGATGGCTATACAAGGCTAGACAATGGGTATATCTTGGCATCAGGCCACATGACAATGGTCTGCATTGTGGATAAGGGCTGTGGTTTCTGCATTTGCCCACACAGGTGGGTATTGTATCCCCCATCCAGTCACCTGGGTGACTATTGTGTGTGGCCAATGCTGTGCATCGCTTGCCATGTATGTGTGCCTTAATCCATGACATGGACAGTGTCTGGGATGTGCACACCTCCCACATGCATGTACAGTGACATGTGGAACTGTACCATGATGTGAACACAGATTATCATCAGATGTGCCAGTCTTGCCCACCTGTGGTGGAAACTGGTAATGGGAAGCAGGTTTACCCTGCACCTGCATTGATAGCATGCTAACAGCATTCCCTGGTGTCAGTGGCATCTGTCCATACAGGGCATGTTGTCAGGCATAGTATGTCCTTTGTAGGTCACATGTGATGGCACCACACGTGTTGCAGGTGTCCATTGGGGAACATGGGGAGAGTGCAATGCCTGCATGTACATGCATATTGGACAGATGGACAGGGTGCCATGCCCTCTGTAGCCCACTACTATCACTCCATAGTTACTATCAGTGGCCAATATGCAGTGTACTACCCACATATTGGCTGTTGCCTAGGCATGTGTGTGTGTATGAGACATGGGTTGAGAGTGTGCTCTGGGTAATACTGGGTTGCTAACTATGATTGCCTGGCCTTGATGTCACATGTATGGGTATGGCTTTGCACCCCAGCCTCCCAGCTATTTCACATCTGTTATCCCTGTATGGTGGACATTGCGATATATTGCAGGGCCACCATATAAGAATTATGCAAAAGCTGATGCACACTGGCCACACACTCACAACCATCTCCACAAAGGATATGAGTTACAAACACCCACACACACACACCTGTCATGTTTGGGAGAATAACCTCTATCTAACTAGTTTATTACACTACAGCACTATACAGTCAAAGTACATGCCATGGAGATTACTGGAGTACTCTTTCTGCAAAAGTGTATATCACATTGGATGACATCACAGGATTGCCAAAGTAGGACATTCCAATTGTAGTGAGTGTAACTAGCCTAAAATGCATTGCTCCCTACACAGACAGTGACACACACACAAAACACCCACAACTGACATGTGTGGGTATAGAACCCCTAACAGAGGTCTATATCACACTATAGCAAGCAGCTGTTATAAGGCACACCACAGGGATTACTGGAGAACTCCTTCCCCAAAGGTGTATTTCACAATGAATGACATCAGCACGATTGCCACAGTTAGACATTTGAATTGTAGTGAGTGTGATTAGCCTATAATGCATTGCTCCATACACAGACATTGAAACACACACAAAACATCCAGAACTACCATGGGGGATGGAACCCTACCACAGTTCTAAATCACGCTACAGCAGTACACAGTTATGGCACGCGCTAGGGAGATTACTGGGCTACAATCTTACCAGAGGTGTATTTATAGGTGGGTGACATCAGCAGCCTTGCCAAAGTTGAGCATATGAATTGTAGGGAGGGTGAGTACCCTAAAAATCATTGCTCTCTACACAGACAGAGTCAAACAGAGACACACACACACTTGCAATATCTGGGAGTAGAACACCTACTTAACTACTTTATCACACTATAGTAGTATGCAGTTACAGGATGTGCTATGGAGATTACTGAGCTACAATCTTCCAGAGGTGTATTACTAGGTGGATGGCATCAGCAGCAATGCCAAATTTGAGTTTATGAATTGTAGGGAGTGTGATTACCCTAAAAAGCATTGCTTTCTACACAGACAACACACACACTTGCCATGTCTGGGATTAGAACACCTACCTAGCTACTTTATCACACTACAGCAGTACACAGTTACAGGACATGTTACAGAGATTATTGGGCTATAACCTTCCCAGAGGTGTATTTCTAAGTAGATGATATCAGCAGCCTTGCCAAAGTTGAGTATATGAATAGTAGGGAGTGTGAGTACCCTAAAAAGCATTGCTCTCTACACAGACAAAGTCAGACAAACACACACTTGCCATGTCTGGGATTAGAGCACCTACCTAACTACTTTATCACACTTCAGTAGTACGCAGTTACAGGATGCACTGCAGAGATTACTAGGCTGCAACCTTCCTAGAGGTGTATTTCTAGGTGGATGACATCAGCAGCCTTGCCAAAGGTGAGCATTTGAATTGTAGGGAGTATGAATACCCTAAAAAGCATTGCTCTCTACACCGTCCAAGACAGACAGGCAAGCACATCAACACACACACACGCTTACCAAGTCTGGGATTAGAACTCCTACTTAACTAGTTTATCACAATACAGAAGTACACAGTTATGGGACGTGCTACAGAGATTATTGGGCTACAACTTTTCCAAAGGTGTATTTCACATTTGATGACCTCAGCAAGCTTGTCATAGTAGGGCTATGGGGAGGGCAATGTGTGTGCATGGGCCATAACCCATTCATCTACAGGTTGACACACCACATGGGGGCACACACAGAGTCATATTTCACAGGTACGTGTATACAGCTGCTAGATGACTACATCCTTGTACAGTCATGCTGCACAGCTGGCACGTGCACCACATAGTCTGTCATGTTGACAGATTCGGGTGGCTAATATCTGCCGTGAGTGACATCTGTACCTCATGTGTTTGGGGTGCTTTGGCTCTATGCTGAGTGGGACAGTCCTGGATGGCTCCTTGTCACAGTCACCCTCTTCCACACATCTGTGTCCATCTACCTTTGGTTTATTATAGTGTGTTGTCGCTACATATATGTCTGTATTCCTATCCACTGTGTGCAAGGCATGAGTGGTGCATACTAATGAGTGTCTGCACTAACAACTGCGACTGCCATATTTGTCTGGTCCACTGGTGTTTGCAGACATGGCCTTCATGTGTTTAAGTGTGCGAGCATGCCCAGTATGACCTTTCTGTATGCTGTTGACTGACATTACCTTCATTTCTCTGTGTGAGCATGCCCAGTATGGCTGTCTGTATTGCATGTGTAGATCGAGTCCAGGTAGTTTGTACTGCAGTGCTGACCTTTGTGTTGTACACCGACAGGTAGCATGCTGTCTCTGCAGGGTATCTATCGATCATTTTGCATTGACTATTACTACATTTCTGTATAGCAGAGGGGCATACCTGACTGTTTCTACATTTCTACACAGGATTGGGGGGGTACACCTGACTGTTACTATATTTCTATATAGGATGGGGGGCACACCTATTTCTACATTTCTACACAGGATTGGGGGGGCACACCTGACTGTTACTATATTTCTACATAGGATGGGGGGCACACCTGACTATTTCTACATTTCTACACCGGACTGGGGGGCACACCTGACTGTGACTACATTTCTGCGTCAGATGGGGGGCACACCTGACACTTGCACACATTTGCTAGGACTGTACTGGTATGTTGGGTACTCCATTTCAGTCTGTAGTCTTACCTACTGGGCTGGCTTGAGGCATACCAGTGTACTAAAGATCTTATCTTTTAATTACCTACATATTAGTTTCTGACTTCCTACCCTTCAGAACTGACATCCCACATCCCACTGCCTGACCTGCTGTAGTCTATCTGTGTAGGCCTGCGGGGGTTACCCATAGGCCTCATTCAGAGGCCATGTCCTGCTGGCTGTGATTGTTGTTGGATATGTGACCCCCCGACTGGCATGTGTGAGTCACTTACCTTGTGGGTGTCCCAGTATTGAGGGTGGTGCTGCAGGGCTGCCTATGTCCGATGCACATAGTACACTCCCTACACATGGTTAGGCACAGGTAGTGTAATGTTTGGCATCCCTTTTACTGTATGCGAGAGTTGGAGAGAGGTGTTATTCCCTGGGTCCCTCCTGTGTCAGTGTATGTGCTATGCGTTGTCTCTTTGCCAAGGCCAGGGCATACTGGGCACCTCCTTTTGCCTACTGGGGCAGGGTCAGGTTGTTCCTCCTCTGAGTCACTCTGTGCCCATGCAGGCATTGGCAATGGTGGGGGGCTGTGTGACCCTGCCCCATGCTGTTCCTGCTGCAGCTGTTTCTGCAAGATCATATTGTGTAGCATGGCACATACAAGGACAATTTCAGTACATGTAACTGGTGAGTACTGCAAGGCTCCACTGGATGTGCCCAGGCACCAGAACTGTGACTTGAGCATCCCAAACACATGGTCTAATATAATTTTGGTCTGTGCGTGTGCCTCATTATGGAGTTCTTGTTCGAGTGTGTGACTGTGTGTGCATTTCTGATGGGTGTCATCAGCCACGGCTCCAGTGCATATCCAGCATCCCCCACTAGGTTACAGTGAGGGATGTCCCCACTGGCAAATCTCTGGTACAGCTGTATCAGATGCCAGATGTGGGAATCGTGATAGCTTCAAGGGAAGCCATCACACAAATTCATTATTATGCCCTGGGCATCGCACATGACCTGGCAGTTGATGGAGGGGAAGCCCTTGCAGTTGATGTAGACCCTACCCCACTCATCGGGTGGTGCTTTGATGCATATGTGTGTGTAGTCTATGGCACCTACTACCTCAGTGTATTCTGCTATTTGGTGGAACAATTGCATATTGCTGGCCAACGCCTCACGGGTGTTGGGGAAATATACTTGGTCACCGACATGTGCTGACATGGCATCCAGGAACTGGTGAAGTACCCTGGATGCTGATGCCTGTGAAATCCCCATCATATCCCCAGTTGGTCTTTGGAAGGTACCTGTGGCTAGTATTCATTGGCCTACACAACCTTGGTATCCACTGTGATGGGTTCCCCTCTGTTAGTTCTGTGTGTGAGGCGTGGCCGGCACAGGTCAACAATTTGCTGTAGGAGGTCCCTGTCAACCCTAGAGCGGTCCACTATCTCTAGCTCATGTAGCCTCTGGTAGGTTATCCTGGGTCTGTACACACTTCTCCATCTCCTCACTGGGGGTTGGTTGACAGCATTCACATCCTCATCACCCTCAGCCTCTTCCACAAGCTGTATCATAGCTATTGCAGCCCCTATAATTTTCTGCTGTGAGTGTTAAAAGTTCCCCGCTTGTTTACACCGGTGGTGTAGAGTGTGGAAAAAAACAGAGGGGATAGTGTTTGCTTAGTTTATAGTGGTGTTCTGGGCTGGTCTGGACTGCTATCTGAGTAATTGGCTGATTCTGATACATTTCACCTGCCAGCTAAGCTAGTTCTACTTGATTACCTCCCTACTGCTGTTTTCCCTTCCCATTGCCTTCCTGTTTAAGCCTGTGTGTGTACCGCACAAACTGAGTGCTCAAATGTGTACACTGCTGATATTTCCTGGTTTAACCTCTTTTTTCTTCCTGTAAAACCTGGTGCGTGGAGCGCACACCCACTTAGGCTTTGTACAGAGTGCTAAGCAGGTTTAGACACATGCCCTAGCTTAGCTGTGCTAAGCTAGGAGCATTCCCAAGCCACAGGGCTCCAATCCGCTTACAGTATGCCTGACACACACCCCCCATGATGTCACCTAACTCCTAGGCTTGCACCAAGGTATTCCTGCTCTTACACTGATGGGACCTGACTCACATGTTGGGGAAAACAGGGATTCACTATCATTTCCCTCATTTGCATAGGATTGCCTGCTGATGCATAGTTACATGTCTCACACTGAGCCTCCCCCCTTAGCAACCATACTCACTGGCCATGTTGTCTTCTGCCTGCCATTGGCTTGCATGACAGAATACTGATTTTAGTTAGAATGCTTAATTTAGGTTTATTTTGTTATCCCCCCGATCCCATTTGAACGCCGCTGCCCTACACTTAAACAGCCGAGATTGGCTAAAAAAAAATTTTAAAGTTGATTTTTTTTATTTTTTGTTTTGTTTGCAATGCCAATGGCCTTATACTTGGCCATTGGCATGCTTCCTCACTGATATGCAGCCGTTATTTGGAGCTGTCACAGCTCCATTTTGGATTTTGCAGAAATGTACTCGGTTACTAACCGAGTACATTTCTGCAGATTGCACTAGTCTTGCATGGACGGTCACAAGCTTCCTGGATCACAAAATCACCTCATTTGCATGGATTTCTCCTGCAAATGGGCTGATTTGCATACAAGGGCTTAGTCCGTGCAGGATTAGTGCAGGAGCTCTCGTGCATGCCCCTGCAGGCAGTTCCTGGATCGTTCGGCAGACATATTGCCTGAGTGAGCTCCTGCACTGATCCTGCACACCGTGCAGGACATAGTGAATCTGGGGGATAGTAGTGTGAATTGTGATAGCCCTGGGGAAGACAGTTAAAAAAGTAGTTTTTGGTGTAAGACTAGATCAAAAGCTATATAGAAATCAAGATATACACAGGAAACGAGATCACCTTTGCCTCTGGCTTTGTTAATAGGATCTGTGAAGGTGGTAGTGCTATGAGCAGGTCTAAAACCATGCTATGTGTGTGTGTGTGTGTGTGTGTGTGTGTGTGTGTGTGTGTGTGTGTGTGTGTGTTAGGAGCTTTTCCTGAAGAATATGTTGAAGTAGCTAGTGAATGCACTTCTACAGAATTTTTGACAAAGGGGGTGATTTTGTGATAGGTCTGAAAGTGGTTATATCAGATTATGTTCCTCCTTTGTGAAGGGGAATTTTGAACATTTTTTTGTCCATTAGAGAAGGTACATATGATTCCTAAATAAAGCTATTATTTAGGAGAAACACAAGACAGGCGATGGAACCGGCAGCAAGCTTCAGGTATTCTGCTGGGAGATTATCTGCTGAAGGAGAACATGGTTTCAGTTAATGGAATAGTGATTTGATGTAGGACATTGGGTTGATTCTAGGATGAAAAAGGAGGTTTTTAGTCTCTAAGAGGGCATGTCAGGATTGTTAGGAGAATTTTTTTAGCAAGGGCTTTAATGCTTTTGATAAAAGCTAACAAACATGGCATGTGTATCCCTTGCAAGGGAAAAGCAGACAAGATTTTCTGGGTCAGGTATGATATGGAGAGGTTTCTTTGATGGCCATAATAGGATACTATTACTAGTGTATTGCAGAGTAATTGATATGATGCTGCATGCCAGGGTCAAGGCATAAGACATCTTCAGGGACAAGATAAAGACAAGAGTCACAGAAGTGGCTCACAGAGGCAGAAGTGTACCTTCTAACTCTGTTCAGGGCAGGGGCTAGAACCCTCCTATCCAACAGTGGCATGGATATGTGAGCACCAAGCTAGTACAATCATGTTTTATTACTGATTTACAGTGAAACATACATATGATGGGGTTATTTAGCAGAGCATATATGCATACCTGCTTTTCATTTATGTTGGAGATGTTACTCTGACAATCTGCACCACAAAGTATGCATGTATCCATATGGTATTCACATAATAGGCATATACCAGTATGAGTGTAATAGAATGGGGGAGCAATGCATATGTTACAGCATGTGACAAAGGGATGTTATCTTTATGCTTTTACAAGTTCCACTGGTGGAACTGTCAGTACAACACAATGAAAAATGCCCTCATTTTAGCAGGTCATCTGTGGCTGTTGGTGATGGACCATGCACATGACACAGCCGAATGACTTAGTGGCATTCTTAGCAGTGCTAACATTGGCTGGCATGCATACATACATCCTGATATATGGCATGATGGTAGTGTGGTAGTGTGGTAGGATGAACCTTCACCACCACCTATGTCTAAAGCTATGCATCCTGTACTGATAGCCATACTGAAGCTACACAAGAGCCCCCATCACAGATGACATCTGTGTTATATATAAGAAGGGCATGTAGGTGACAGTTGCCACCTTAACTCTGGGTCATTCTTTTACCTAGGTCCCACACTTGGTTGAATCAGTGAATCTGCAGGTCAGTAATTCAGGCACAGATAGACACTATTTACAACTCTGCATAGACAGTCAGTGTTCTTTGTAGCCTGCATGATGAAATCCTTATTTTATAGGGACTGTTAAATGACCTTCACCAAGTACAGAAAGACATAGCATACAGAAACATAAAACACACAATTACTGAGGTTTGTGGTGTCTCACTTGGTATCCACTGGTATATCTATCGGGTTACCGACAAATGCCCTCTCTGGCCAAAGATCTGAATGAGTGCTACACATTCAAAGACCAGATTTACACAGACACCAGATATGGTTACAATGACTACATCATGTTTCCCCTGACCATTACTACCTCCACTCCTAAAAATTGAAAATATCACACTTGTGGCCAGTGCTCATCTGGATCTGCAGCAAGGATGCCCTACTGGTCCAGCCATTCTGGCTACTAGAGTTCTGGAACTTTCCTATCCCTGTGTACAGTTCATAGCCATATCCATCCTCAGTATCATATGTGCCATCCATCTATTGCATGCCATATGGAGGAGCCACATTTAATTTTTTGTACATGTTCATGAAGTTCAAAACTATTCCTTACACAGGACACATCAATCCTTGATGTTGCAAGACCATAAGGTATACCTTGTCAACATCTGTGATGAACACTCCATGGAAAAAATGTTGTATGTGATCTCTGACCAATCCCAAATTGCTACCCACCTGTGTGACCATTACATCCATCTCCTGTAACCCTTACACCTATTGTAGCCTTGCCATCACCTGCCACTGTACTCTACTTTACCTGTGCAAATACTTATGGCTGCTCCCTGCCCATCCCTTTGGGCTGTGTGAGTATGGTAACATCTGAGGAATAGCATGCTTAGTCAATGCACAGTATTGCACATCCTGGACATGTTAATGCACGCATCAGTTTTAGAATGTATTGCACTTTCCATGGCTAATAGTTATCAACAAAATGCAGCCTCTTTGCCAGTGGTGCAACACATTACATCTACCTTTGCCTTGTATGGGATACCACTGCAGCTAGTCCTTCTGAAGACTCATTGTCTCTTCCTCCACTGATATATCAGGTCTGTCAATCACTACTGCAATGTTTCCATGTTTTTGCTGTTTGTTTTACTAACATGTTGTGTATCATGACATACAAATAACTTATTTCAGGTCCACCAGATGTATACACACAGAGTAAGCATGTATTCTGGAGTCCAAAGGTATGTTTGCCAATGCTCCATATCTATGTTTGCTGATGTTCCATAGCTGGGATACTGCCATTTTGCACACCATCTCTGCCATGGTCTGTGGACATCAGATGGGGGGAGTCATCCACCATGGCTTCATGGCATATTCTGGATTATCGGCAACACATAAGAGTGGACACCAAAATGAGTGGTCTGTTGTCTGTATTATTTTAAACAACATATCCAGGAATCTGTAACTGCCAGTGTATGCATCTGATAAATAGATAATGTTATTGAAAGTCTTTGTATATGAAATTCTGTTAGAAGTTGCATGTGTGCCAGGTGTGGGCATCAGTGTAACTATCTGGATGATGCACAAATGCATTATATATATTACTTTGCAGATTGTCTGTGCCTGGACATTGATGGAGTGCAATCTCCTCTTGGTGATATACATATTAATCCAAAAACATCCACGAAAAAGAGCAAAAGGAAGGAAAAAATCAACTTTCAGGATGTATAAAAATCCATTTAATAATCCATACGTTCTGGTACCTCGGCAGTTCGCCTTCAATGGAACAATTTCAAATACATTACATCCCCCATATATAGTGACATCATTTAATTAATCACAATCAATTAACCTTCAAATGCATTTTCTTAAAGCTCAAACACACAAAATGTCAATGAAATAAATACTTAGACTAATAAATTAATGAACTGTGCTGAAAAACACATTACTTATACAATGTGCTATAAATGTAATATTATACTCTATACTACTAATATATCAATTTATCGTTTATACATTAAATATACAATAAAAATGTAACAAAGGATAAGGGCGAAACACAGCTCTAAAAAATAATAAAATAGAATGTCACTAATATATCTCATCAACCTCCAATCGACACAGCTTCTCCAAAAAAAATAGGCATCCAAGATAAAAACTCAGTTTTCTTTATTGTAGACAGGTACCAGAGTTAGCGCTTTCACCTTGCGGTTTCATCAGACTCACTACAAAGTACAAACCAATGAGTCTTTAAATACTTATGAAGGCGGGAAAAGAACACTCAATTAAGGTTCTTAACAACAAATTCAGTACTTAGCAACCAACTCATCCAATGAGTTCATCTATAAATCAATATATATACATCATTAAAACATCATTAATAAAACATATTAAAATCTAAAACTTATTTCAACTTCCTAACTATCAATTTATAATGAAAAGCATATCAATTTAATACTTTATTTGACTTTAAGTCTTCTCATCCTTAAAAAAGGTTTTAAAGAAACCTTAGCATTAAGCCCAGGGGCCAAATCTGATCTCAACTTTAAAATCCAAGCATTTTCCCTACTCTCAGTAATAGCCCAAATATCCCCACCACTATTAGTAACATTAATCTTCTCTATAATCCTGAAACTAAATGTATGTGTACAATCTGTGTCCATAACATGTTTGGCTAATGCATTTGTAACATTTTTAACCCTAATATTGTACAAATGCTCCGTGACACGTCCTCAAACATCTGTTCGTCTTGCCAACGTAAAATGACGAACAGACATGGCACATAGCCAGATAAACGAGGTCCCTGGACATGCAATCACCTCTAGCCTTAAAGGTGTAAGAAATGTGGGTTGTTGGATGTATAAAAACTGAATCCCCACAAATGAAGTCACAAAAATTACATTTGCCACACTTCATGGTTCCAAATGGAAGTGTGGTTCCAGGATTATTGGGCATCCTGTCACATAACAACCTCTTAATATTCCTTTTATTCTTATACCTAAATCGTGGGCTATCACCAACAATGCCATGTATGTGTGGATCCACCAACAATATATCCCAATGCTTCCTCACCACTTCCTTAATACTACCCACATCTTTAGTATAAAACAAAGAAAAGGCAGGAGAGCCATAAATATTGGTGTTAGTGTGACCTCGTGTATCCATACCAAGGCTTGATTCAGAAAAATACGGGGCAGCTGCTTCAGATCTCAACTCAAATATATCCTCATGTCCTTTTATAATGTCATCCATCTTATAACCCCGTAAGGCCAACCTCCTATCCAAATATGATAAATCCTGGCGAAACCCTTGCTCAGTGGGGTTATACCTAGAAGTCCTCATACTCTGTCCCCTGACAATATTATGAAAAATATAACCAGGGTGCATGCTATGTCTATGTAAAATGGAATTTTTATGGCATGGCTTTCTATAGACCCCAGTATTAATAATGCCATTAGAAAGGCGCTCAACAAATATGTCCAAGAAAGGAAGCTTATGGTATGAAAACTCATAGCTAAATCTAAGATACTCAGTACAAACATTCAAATCAGTTATGTAGGATACTAGCTGTTCAGCTGACCCCTTCCATAACAGGAAGAGGTCGTCTACAAAGCGCCTATAGAACGTAACATGAGCTGGGAAGCTAGGATGGGGAATCATGTAATCAGCCTCCCATTCAGCCATGAACAGGTTGGCGTAGCTATTGGCACAGGAAGTGCCCATAGCTACGCCATCCAACTGTATAAAGAACTCCTGTTCAAAGCCAAATACATTAGTGTGTAAAACAATATCCAGAAAAGTTAATAAAACACTAATCCTGTCTTCACTATACCCTGAATGGTTACTAAGATGTCGCTTAATGTAGTCCAAACCTATTTGGTTGGGGATGACAGTGAACAGGGAATTCACATCCAAAGTAACAAACAAATAATCTTGATGATCAGATACATTCCTCAGATGTTCATAGAGATCAACTAGGAACTGCTTGGTATCTCTCAAAATGAATCGGTGAGCATCGACAACAGGTCTCAAAAACTTCTCTAAGTATAGGGAAAAAGGCTCCGTCAACCACCCACCACCTGACACAATAGGTCGAAGTGGTGGGTTGACTAGGCTCTTATGAATCTTAGGAAGCCCCTTGACAACCGGGATTAGAGGATGGGGTACTTCCAAAAAAGAATGTAAAGAATCATCTATAAGACCCCTATTCAATAAATCCTCCAAAACACCACAGATCTTAACACTATAATTAGCTAAGGAGTCATAAGAGACACGTTCATAGAACTTACAATCATCCAGCATTTTCCTAACAGCATCCAAATACTCCCGTGTGTCCATCACCACGATTCCTCCTCCCTTGTCCGCTGGCCTCAATGTAATAGAATAATCATTCATCAGTGTTCTAAGTGCTATTCTTTCACCATGTGTTAAATTGTCCTTCCTTCTTTGTCTCACATCATACATCCTATAAATATCTTCCTCAACCAATTTACTAAATGCTCCCAATAATGGGTGCATAGGGGGGATATAAACACTAGGTTTCTTAAAACTACTATGAACAAATCTATCATCACTGTTACTATTAAACATCAATTTCAATGATAGATTCCTAACAAAAAGTTTAAAATCACGTAAGGACTCTTCAATGGTACTATATGTGGTGGGGATGAAGGATAACCCCTTAGCTAAAACAGATTCCTCAGCACCGGAAAGCACACGAGAGGAAATGTTGAATACTAAAGAGTCCCCCTCCCCTGCCACATCTTCTTCAATATACAATGTTGAATACATATAAAGCACAGTAATAATGCTAGCAACATTATAAATATTACTATGGCCAACAGTGTTATCAAATAAATATAAAAAGAAAAACAAATAATAAATTATCAACCTATTCCAGCATCCAAATTCATCCCTCTAGGATGTAAGGTATGATAATTGAAAATCATTTTGTGTTCCAACCTATTTAATTCATTTTTAAAATTCCCTCCTAATAAATACGGTCTAGCCAAAACACTAAAGTTGAATCCATCAATTTCACCCTTATGTATTGTAGCTAGGCAAGTTAATGGACCATGAAAGCCAACATTGCCATTACACTTTTAGTTGTCTAACTCTTTTCATGTAGCATTATTATTATTGACACTAATCAGTACCTGTACAGCAAATAACAGATATCGAACAGAGGTACCTGATAGTATACAGGCTGGTAGACTGACTACAGTTACCACTACTATCAGCTGCTTAGATGGGACTAGAACATATAAGCAGTTTAGGGACCACATCTGGTTTCTGGTGAAATGAATGAATGAATGAATGAATGAATGAATGAATGAATGAATGAATGAAAAAATAGATTAATAAAACTCAGGTGGTGGTTCAGCTGCAGAGACACATGTAAAACTTTATCTTCTTATAATTTTGACTGTGCGCATCTAAAGAGGGAGGAATAAAACCACTGGAGAAAAAGACTTCTGCATTCAAGAGAAATAAATAGGATTTGAACTTTTGATGCAATGACAACTCAACAAAAAAATATTCTAGTCCACTATGATATTCAGAGTACTAAGCAGAAGTTAGCTCAGCACCCACTATAAATGGGTACATATATTTATACATATATATATATATATCTATCTATGTATATATATATATATATATATATATATATATATATATATATATATATATATATATATATATATATATATATATATATATATATATATATATCTATCTATCTATATATATATATATATATATATATATATATATATAGATTTACTATCATTATTTTGAACAGCAAAACATTTGCCATTCAAAATAATGAAAAGTTAAACCGAAACAAAACATTTCGAGTGTACACAATCTTGTTCCAAATGACTGACACATTTGAGTCGACATTGTCGCCATATAGGAGCTAATGTAAATCAAACTCCTATACGACATATCATGTTTTTGCTGCACCCCCCCCCAAACCCCGTACTACTAATTTATTCCAACTCCAAGATTGCACTACAGTGGGCATATGGATGAATATTCTATATAGATATATATATATAGTCATTTGGAACAAGATTGTGTACACTCGACATTTTCCTTCTCTTTTCTTAAACTGCTTCCCTTCCTCCTCTCCTACTATAGTGTTTCTCTTTCTCCTTTTGTTACTAAGATTAGTTCTATATAATATTATAAGTCAATTTTGCTCTCTGTTTTGTGCCTTTCTTGATGTTATTACAGCTAATAATGTTATTCTTAGAAATGTGATTTTCTTCATGTGTATATCTGTTATTGGGTACTATATTTTTTTTTATTTGTCTTTTCATCTATGATGATTTGTCCATTTGCTTGTTTATTTTTGACTTTTTGTGTTAAAATTTGTGTGGAGCTTTTCTCCCCGGGCCTCTACTGAAAATGGAAATGTATCCAGCTAGACTAGCCCGGTCAACAAATGTAAAATAAATAAATAAAAAATAAAATAACACACTTATGCAAATGCACTACTACATTTGCATAAGTGTGTTTGACTATCCAACTCACTTTACATTTTGCGAAAAACATTCTGATTTTCAGCAGCATAACTGCCGACAGCGTGATGTTCACAAAAATGATAGTAAACCATATATATATATATATATATATATATATATATATATATATATATATATATATATATATATATCAATGGGTCTACTTTGTTTCATTGAATCTTATTCCACTGAATTTCATTTCACCCCAACTACATCGCTGAAAACTTAAATTACTGAAAAGTCATTTCACTGAATCTCATTTCACTAAATTGCAGTTAGTATATATGGCACTGTGTAGAGTACTGTAAGGCAAGTAAAAGGTGTATGCCCATTTCCCCATTGTAGTGCAATCCTGGAGTTAGTCCCTGGGATTCATGAAGCTCGGAGCAAGGAAGGCGTTAGGCTTGCGCCAACCGTGCAGCGTAGAGATGGCGCAGTAGCGCCATATGCATATTAATGAAGGCTCGCTGCCGCCACATCCACGTGCAATGGAAATGTGTGCAAGTGCAGGGGGCGTGTCCAAGCGCCACATGCAGGCATGGACATGGCTGCTTACGTGCACCCTAAAATGCTGAATAGTACAGCCTGCCTCTAATAGTAATCACACCTGTCAGTGTCCGTGGATACTGAAACGTATGCAAAGCATGCAAGACAGTTTTGCGAACACAAAAATGAGAAGCAAACACAAATGCACGTAGCTGAATATTGAGTCCCCATCCCTTGGACAAATGACATTTAAAACCCCGTGCCTGTATTCCATTGTAGTGTCAATAGTTATACCAAGTGGAAGCAAAACGCATCGTATTAGTGTGCTGCCAATAGCTAAGCCTAGCCCAATGGTTAGGGTTACCACCTGTCCCACATTGTGAGGGACAGTCCCCCTCTGGGCAGTTGTGTCCATACCAGAACTATTATAAATGTAAAATATCCTGCGATCATAGGACATAATTATGTCCCAAATCTTATGTAATAGTCACATACAATACTTATTTCCATATGTAAAATACCTACATGTTACAAGAAACAGAATAAGCAAGTAAACGAAACAGAAGAAGCAGCAAAACTGCTACAGCAATAAGCTTACATTTAGGCATAAAACAAAAGTACTATCCACTGTACTGACCATGGGTATGTGTTGGCCTGTAAAGTCTGATGTGTGTCCTGAATATATCCCATCCTGGCCATATGAAAAGGTGGCAACCCTACCAATGGTCAGAGCATTTGCCCAAAATCTGGTCATTCGTGTCCAAGGCATCCTTGTCAGGATGGGCCAAAGATGAACGGGTATTACCCAGGTCTACCTACCATGTCATGAAAGTTAAGTATTTGCGTGTGCCTATGTGTGTGATGTACAGCATGTGGAAGGTGAAAAATGCTAGGGTAGTCCTCCCAACCATACAGGTACCAGAGATATGTAGTGTATGCAATGTGTTTCCTTGACCATGCCATGGGCCATCAACCAGAGAAGGGAGGGATGGATGGAGTGTGTGGAATAGTGGGGTGGGGGGGAAGGGTAATGTAATAATTCACTAAGGGGAGACTGTGTTGGATGCACAATAGGTGAACTGGAGGTTTACGAGGGAGCAATGGGTGAATCAGAAATAAACATAAAGAACAAACATACACATCCGCAGTACAACCTGACAGGTCATACTGTAGAACACAATCCCACAAACATATGAATATTAAAATATGTGATACACATGTACAGAAACGTCACCAGCACATACCCACATAATGGCCTGGCCTGAACTGAGCCATCCAACCACAACACACCTGGATGCATAATTGAATACCCATCATCCCCTCTACAGCACACAACCCCCTCATTCCTGAACGTCCACCAAATCCAGCCATACTCAGGCTGCTAGCTTGGTGCAGCCATATCTGCACATAGTGACCGCTACTCATATCTAGTAGGCAGTCTCACCCTAGGCAGTCTCAGGATTGCAAACTATGTATCCCTTGCATGTATAACCCTATCACATTTTCATAAATCCAGAAATATCGAAGGTTATTGGCAGTTATTGGTCTGTTCAATTTTTGGACATCCCTCATGGGATAAGTATCCTGTGTAAACTTCAGGCTTGGTGTCACAACATGATGTCCAGTCCTGTAGACATCTGGACATAAATTGTATGTGCAGTAGTGGTTCATGAGACTGCACAGCCTCCAGCCGGTCATGCAGAACCTACTACCCGGGATTAAACACCTGACCGTGATGCATGGCTCCCCACATGCGTTATCCAGAATATATACTTTACACATTCGCATAGTGGCAGTTGGATATAGGGTGATTAAGGCACTGACATAAGCAGGGTACCTCCTGTCCCACTTTGTGAGGGACAGTCCCAGTTTCGGCAGGTGTGTCCTGACCAAAATTAATACAATGGCAAATGTTTTGTGATTGTAGGAAATAATTATGTACCATATTTCATGTAACAGTTGCATAAAACAGTTATTTCTGTATGTAAAATACATACATTTTACAAGAAGTAGAATAAGCAAATAAACTGCTACAAGAATAAGCTCTCATCTAGGAAAATAAGTAAAGTTCTAAATCCTGTACTGACCGTGGGTATGTGTCGGCCTGTAAAATCTGATGTGTGTCCCAAAAATGCCCCACTTTGTCTATTAGAAAAGGTGGCAACCCTAGACGTAAGAGGGTATGCAAGCGGGTAGGTGGCTGTGATTAAACTGTATGTGGAATGTAAAAACATATGTAGGTGTACATGCATGTGTATGTACAGACCGATATATATGGAGAGAGATATAAAGATACACACATATATATATATATATATATATATATATATATATGTATGTAGTTATGAAGAATGAACATGATCACAATACAGCAGTCACAACGAACATGAAGGGAAACAACAGTGGAACCAGCCATAATATATAGTGCTGTTATACATCAGGATGGCCATCGGTAAGCAGACCTCTGCATCTCAACCACAGGTAGAACGCTAAAAGTGGAACGAACAATCTCCCCTTGCTAAGTCTGACATTCAACTATTTACAGGGCAGTCCGGGTCCCCAGTCAGACAAGCCTAAACCCAGAAAACCATATGAACACCCTGACAATCGAACACATGTATGTGCCAGGACTATAGGCGGTAGAGGTCTGAATATTCTCGGAGTGAGTCAACATGAGGCACGAGTCCAGAGCAGTAGGGAATAGGGAATGACGCATGTGTAGTAGTGCGTTTTTCCCAACAGGTAAATGGATGCCTGCTGTGTAAGTGAAGTGATGAGGTGTGTATTCGGGTAACTATGCACCATGGGTATACATATAAATGAGGCAGAACACCAATAATGTAGTGGTTAGGGCATCCGCCTAACGAAAAGGCATTCACGGTTCAAGGTCGACAATAGCACATATCATTTTCCTTGTGGAATTAATGTTGCTCTGCTGTA